>NC_143040.1:56275082-56635915 GCF_057628025.1 Oncorhynchus mykiss
ATATAAATCCATTTAGCCTCAAATAATGAAACATGTTCAATTTGGTTTAAATAATGCAAAAACAAAGTGTTGGAGAAGTAAAAGTGCAATATGTGCCATGTAAAAAAGCTAATGTTTGAGTTCCTTGCTCATGAGAACATATGAAAGTTGGTGGTTCCTTTTAACATGAGACTTCAATATTCCCAGGTAAGAGGCTTTAGGTTGTAGTTAATATAGTCTTTATAGTACTATTTCTCTCTATACCATTTGTATTTCATATACCTTTGACTATTGGATGTTCTTATAGGCACTTTAGTATTGCCAGTGTAACAGTATAGCTTCCGTCCCTCTCTTCGCCCCTACCTGGGCTCGAACCAGGAACACATTGACAACAGCCACACTCGAAGCAGCTTTACCCATCGCTCCACAAAAGCCGCGGCCCTTGCAGAGCAAGGGGAATAACTACTCCAAGTCTCAGAGCGAGTGACGTTTGAAACGCTATTTTTTTCATAGACCGAGTCACTGGTGCTTCCTGCTTTAATTTTTGCTTGTAAGCAGGAATCAGGAGGATAGAGTTGTGGTCGGATTTACCAAATGGAGGGCGAGGGAGAGCTTTGTATGCTTCTCTGTGTTTGGAGTACAGGTGATCTAGAATTTATTTCCCTCTGGTTGCACATTTAACATGTTGATACCTGTCCCAGACCTGCTGTTTTCAACTCTCTAGAGACAGCAGGAGCGGTAGAGATACTCTTAATGATCGGCTATGAAAAGCCAACTGACATTTACTCCTGAGGTGCTGACTTGCTGCCCCCTTGACAACTACTGTGATTATTATTATTTGACCATGCTGGTCATTTATGAACATTTGAACATCTTGGCCATGTTCTGTTATAATCTCCACCCAGCACAGCCAGAAGAGGACTGGCCAACCCTCATAGCCTGGTTCCTCTCTAGGTTTCTTCCTAGGTTTTGGCCTTTCTAGGTAGTTTTTCTTAGCCACCGTACTTCTACACCTGCATTGCTTGCTGTTTGGGGTTTTAGGCTGGGTTTCTGTACAGCACTTTGAGATATCAGCTGATGTAAGAAGGGCTAAATAAATACATTTGATTTGATAGAGATTTGGTAGAACTGATTTAAGTTTCCCTGCATTAAAGCCTCCGGCCACTAGGAGCGCTGCCTCTGGGTGAGAGGTTTCCTGTTTGCTTATTTCCTTAAACAGCTGACTAAGTGCGGTCTTGGTGCCAGCATCTGTCTGTGGTGGTAAATAAACAGCCATGAAAGTATAGCTGAGAACTCTCTAGGCAAGTAGTGTGGCCTGCAGTTTATCACAATATACTATTTATTTATTTATTTATTTATTTTTTACCCCATTTTCTCCCCAATTTCGTGGTATCCAATTGTTGTAGTAGCTACTATCTTGTCTCATCGCTACAACTCCCGTACGGGCTCGGGAGAGACGAAGGTTGAAAGTCATGCGTCCTCCGATACACAACCCAACCAAGCCGCACTGCTTCTTAACACAGCACGCATCCAACCCGGAAGCCAGCCGCACCAATGCGCCGGAGGAAACACTGTGCACCTGGCCACCTTGGTTAGTGCACACTATCACAATATACTCTACTTCAGGTGAGCAAAATCGACTTACATTTATTGCCCAATGATTGCACGTTGGCGAGTAATATTGATGGTAACGGCAGCTTTCCTAGTTGTCTTCTGCGGGTCCAGACGAGGCATCCGGCTCTTCGTCCTCTGCGTCGCTTCCTTTTGCGAATAATTGGGATGTCTGCCTTGTGGGGTGTTTGGAGAATATCGTGTGAGTCCTGCTTGTTGTTGTTGTTGAAGAAGTCTTCGTCTAATCCGAGGTGAGTGATCGCTGTCCTGATATCCATCATAACAAACACTGTTCTTTTCGTTGTTGATACATTTTGCTACATTTTCCTGCCAGTCTAACTATTTGTTTAATTTGGGCAGTTTATTGTTGAGTGAATTAAACAGAGGGGCAAGCTAAAGCAGCAAAGCTACAGCTCTACTTTAGGATGTTCCAGAGTGGCCAAACTGAATTGGGCTGTACTGGGGATTATGCTCAAGACTGTTGACTTGTGCCACATCTGCAGCTGACAGAGAGGATGATGGAAGTCACGCTCCACGCGACCCACCGCACTCAGTGCAGCTCAACAGCACGGGCCTTAGCCTCAGCGCAACTTATAGGGAGGGTTTAGGACCCGTGACAAACATTATTGCCATAATCCAAGATAATGCTGTAACCAAGCAATTTTCTGCTTGAGAGACCTCAGGAAGTCCGTGTGGAGGAGGATATTTGTGGCTCCATAGAGTGTTCTGGAGGGTGGGCATGTGGACTGGCACTCACACTAAGAAATCCAGCACTTGATGTCCTCTAATTGTAAGGATCGCTTGGGATGGATTTCACTGTGAAGGGAGTGTGCATTTCCGTCCATCAATCCAGACCTTTACTGTCCTCTGAAAAAGTCTGATTGTAGTCTATAGACCTAGCTGTAATAAACAGCTTTCCTCTATATGTGTTATGATAGTTCTCAGTATACTGTATGTGTTAGTAGACTAGTAACTGTTGGGGGGTGAAACTCAAATGCATATGTACAGTATTATAAACCACTGTAGCTTGTAAGTGATTTGGATTTTGCAATGCATTGTGTAGATTCCTCAATGCATAGGCCTTATATTATCTTGTATTTTACAAATGTTTTCCAAAGCCACATTGTTAACATGGAGCCCTGTATATGAGGGGAAAAACAAGGCTTTGATGTAAAGCTCAGAGCAGCCTGTCTCCAGCGCCACGCCACCTCACGCAACGTCATGGTTAGAGTTTATATCGCTCTTCCCATTCAGCTCCCAGGCAGGAAAACAAGCCTTGGCAATTCATTCCATTATTCCATTTAATTTCCTCCTGGTGTGACCTGGGTAAGGGAGTAGAGAACAGAAATACACTTGGTTTTCTTCAGTACTCCTAATAACGGCTGGAGTCTTTCAAACAGGGATGTCGTGTTGTACTCATCAAATCAATGTTTATTCGTCACGTGCACAGGATATTGATGTAAAGGGTAGAGTGAAATGCTTACTTGCAAGCTCTCCTCAATGTATTACAATGGAGCAGTATAATTCTCAGTATTAAGAAATAAGTAATACAAATTAGTTTAAAAACAATTGTGACGATGGTAATATGTATACAATAAGAATACAGTGCATTCGGAAAGTATTCAAGACCTCTTGATTTTTACCACTTTTGTTACGTTACAGCCTTATTCCAAAAAAACATGTAATTGTTTTTTCCCTCATCAATCTACACACAATACCCTATAATGACAAAAAACTTGTTTTAAAAGGCTTTGCAAATTTATTCTAAAACCCCCCCTGGAAATATCACATTTACGTAAGTATTCAGACCCTTTACTCAGTACTTTGTTGAAGCACCTTTGGCATTGATTACAGTCTCGAGTCTTCTTGGGTATGATGCTACAAGCTTGGCACATCTGTATTTGGGGAGTTTCTCCCATTCTTCTCTGCAGATCCTCTCAAGCTCTGTCAGGTTGGATGGTGAGTGTCGCTGCACAGCTATTTTCAGGTCTCTCCAGAGATGTTCGATCGGGTTCAAGTCCGTGCTCTGGCTGGGCCACTCAAGAACATTCAGAGACTTGTCCCAAAGCCACTCCTGCGTTGTCTTGGCTGTGTGCTTAGCATCATTGTCCTGTTGGAAGGTGAACCTTTGCCCCCAGTCTGAGGTCCTGAGCGCTCTGGAGTAGGTTTTCATCAAGGAAATGTTTTGGTACCCTTCCCCAGATCTGTGCCTCGACACAATCCTGTCTCGGAGCTCTACGGACAATTTCTTTGACCTCATGGCTTGGTTTTTGATCAGTGAAAACAGGATGCACCTGATCTCAATTTCAAATCTCTTAGCAAAGGGTCTGAATACTAATGCAAAAAAATGTATTTCTGTTTATAAATACATTTGCAAACATTTCTTTAAACCTGTTTTTGCTTTATCGTTATGGGGTATTGTTTGTAGTTTGCTGAGGATTTTTATTTATTTAATCAATTTTTAGAAGAAGGCTGTAACGTAACAAAATGTGGGGGAAAGTCAACATGTACAGCTCCTTCAGAAAGTATTCATACCCCTTATTCCACATCTTGTTGTGTTACAGCCTGATGGATGAGAAAAAAGTATAAAATGAATCCATCTACACACAACACCCCATAGTGACAAAGTGAAAGCATGTTTTTAGAAATTTTGGCAAATTTATAGAAAATGAAATACAGAAATATTTAATTTACATAAAGTATTCACACCCCTTTGTAGACGCACCTGTGGCGGCGATTTATACCGTTTTTCAAAATTCTTCAAGCTCTGTCAAATTGGTTGTTGATCATGGCTAGACAACTATTTTCAGGTCTTGCTATAGATTTACAGTACCAGTCAAAAAGTTTGGGCACAGCTATTATTGTAGAATAATAGTGAAGACATCAAAATAATGAAATAACACACATGGAATCATGTAGTAACCAAAAATGTGTTAAAACAAATCAAAATATATTTTATATTTGAGATTCTTCAAAGTAGCCACCCTTTGCCTTGATGATAGTTTTGTACACTCATTCTCTCAACCAGCTTCATGAGCTAGTCACCTAGAATACATTTTAATAAACAGGTATGCCTTGTTAAAAGTGAATTTGTGGATTTTTTTCCCCCCCTTAATGCATTTGAGCCAATCAGTTGTGTTGTGACAAGGTATCCCTATTTGGTAAAAGACCGAGTCAATATTATGTCAAGAACAGCTCAAAAACACAGAGAAACGAAAGCCCATCATTACTTTAAGACATGAAGGTCAATCCAGGAAAATGTCAAGAACTTTGAATGTTTCTTCAAATGCAGTCTCATAAACCATCAATCGCTATGATGAAACTGGCTCTCATAAGGACCGCCACAGGAAAGGAAGAAGGAGAGTGATGGAGTGCTGCATCAGATGACCTGGCCTCCACAATCACCCGATCTTAACCCAATGGAGAGGGTTTGGGATGAGTTGGACCGCAGAGTGAAGGAAAAGCGGCCAACAAGTGCTCAGCATATGTGGGAACTCCTTCAAGACAGTTGGAAAAGCATTCCAGGTGAAGCTGGTTGATAGAATGCCAAGATTGTGCAAAGCTGTCATCAAGGCAAATGGTATCTACTTTGAAGAATAAAAGTGTATTTTGATTTGTATAACACTTTTTTGGTTACTACATATTTGTTCTTTCATAGTTTTGATGTTTCCACTATTATTCTACAATGTAGAAAATAGTAAAAATAAAGAAAAACCTTTGAGTAGGTGTGTCCAAACTTTTGACTGGTACTGTATATTAACCTTTATTTAAGCAGGGAGTCCCCATTGAGCCCAGGGTCTCTTCACAAAGTATCCCAGTTTATGCAATTTCAAATACAAAACCAGTAAAATATAGCACAACACAAATATTCTGTAATCCATGGCTTCTGGTTAGGGTATGTACGTACAGTCACTGTGGGGATGACATCCTCAATGCACTCATTGATAAAGCCAGTGACTGATGTGGTGTACTCCTCAATGCCATTGGAAGAATCCCGGAACATGTTCCAGTCTGTGATAGCAAAACAGTCCTGTAGTTTAGCATCTTTTTTATAGACCGAGTCACTGGTGCTTCCTGCTTTAATTTTAGCTTGTAAGCAGGAATCGGGAGGATAGAGTTGTGGCCGGATTTACCAAATGGAGGGCGAGGGAGAGCGTTGTCCGCTTCTGTGTGTGGAGTACAGGTGATCTAGATTCCCCCCCCCCCCTCTGGTTGCACATTAACATGTTGATGGAAATTTGGTAGAACTGATTTAAGTTTCTCTGCATTAAAGTCTCTGGCCACTAGGAGCGCCACCTCTGGGGGAGTGGTTTCCTGTTTGCTTATTTCCTTATACAGTTGACTGAGTGTGGTCTTAGTGCCAACATCTGTCTGTGGTGGTAAGATTAACAGCCACGAAAGTATAGCTGAAAACTCTCTAGACAAGTAGTGTGGCCTACTTCAGATGAGCAAAATTTTGAGACTTCCTTAGATTTCGTGCACCAGCTGTTGTTTACAAATGTGCACAGACCGCCCCCCCTCGTCTTGTGCTATTCTATCTTGCCGGTGCAGCGTATATCCCGCTAGCTGAATATCCATGTCGTCATTCAGCCCCGATTCCGTGAAACATAGGATATTACAGTTTTTGATGTCCCGTTGGTAGGATATTCGTGATCGTACCTCGTCTAATTTATTGTACAATGATTGCACGTTGGCGAGTAGTATTGACGGTAACGGCAGCTTTCACATTGGCCTTCTTTGGGTCCTGACCAGGCATCCGGCTCTTTGTCCTCGGTACCTGCGTTGCTTCCTCTTGCAAATAACGGTGATGTTGGCCCTGTGGGGTGTTTGGAGAATGCCTTGTGCGTCCTCCTTGTTGTAGATACAATCTTTGTCTTATCCGAAGTGAGTGATCGCTGTCCTGATATCCAGAAGCTCTTTTTTTTGCCATAAGATACAGTTGCAGAAACATTATGTACAAAATAAGTTACAAATAACGTGGAAAAACCCACATAATAGCACAATTGGTTGGGCGCCCGTAAAACTGCTGCCATTTCTTCAGGCGCCATTATGGAGCTCCCCAGGGGTGCGTGCTCAGTTCCCTCCTGTACTCCTTGTTCACCCACGACTGCATGGCCAAGCACGACTCCAACACCATCATTAAGTTTGCAGACGACACAACCGTGGTAGGCCTGATCACCGACAGCCTTTAGGGAGGTGCCAGAATAACAACCTATCCCTCAATGTAACCAAGACTAAGGAGATGATTGTGGACTACAGGAAAAGGAGGACCAAGCACTCCTCCATTCTCATCGATGGGGCTGTAGTGGAGCAGGTTGAGAGATTCAAATTCCTTGGTGTCCACATCAACAACAAATTAGAATGGTCTAAACACACCAAGACAGCTGTGAAGAGGGCACGACAAAGCCTATTCCCCCTCAGGAAACTAAAAAGATTTGGCATGGGTCCTGAGATCCTCAAAATGTTCTACAGCTGCAACATCGAGAGCATGGTTGCATCACTGCCCGGTACGGCAATTGCTCAGCCTCTGACCGCAAGGCACTACAGAGGGTAGTGCGTACGGCCCAGTACATCACTGGGGCTAAGCTGCCTGCCATCCAGGACCTCTACACCAGGCGGTGTCAGAGGAAGGCCCTAAATTGTCAAAGACCCCAGCCACCCCAGCTATAGACTGTTCTCTCTAGTACCGCATAGCAAGCTGTACCGGAGTGCCAAGTCTAGGACATAAAGGCTTCTCAACAGTTTTTACCCCCAAGCCATAAGACTCCTGAACAGGTAATCAAATAGCTATCCGGACTATTTGCATTGTGTGCCCCCCCAACCCCTCTTTTACGCTGCTGCTACTCTCTGTTCATCATATATGCATAGTCACTTTAACTATACATTCATGTACATACTACCACCATTGGGCCGACCAACCAGTGCTCCCGCACATTGGCTAAACTGGCTATCTGCATTGTGTCCCACCACCCGCCAACCCCTCTTTTACGCTACTGCTACTCTCTGTTCATCATATATGCATAGTCACTTTAACCATATCTACATGTACATACTATCTCAATCAGCCTGACTAAGCAGTGTTTTTGTGGATTTTTTTTCCTTAATGCATTTACATACAGATGTATGTAGCCTCACTATTGTATATAGACTGTCCTTTTTTTTTATTTCTTTACTTACCTATTGTTCACCTAACATCTTTTTTGCACTATTTGTTAGAGCCTGTAAGTAAGCATTTCACTGTAAAGTCTACACCTGTTGTTTTCGGCGCACGTGACAAATACACTTTGATTTGAACAATTACATTCCTCAGCAAGAAAGTCCCCAATCAATATTTTAAATTCTCCTAGCGGCACAGTAGAAACTGTTCTTGTGGTGTCACGTCACAGTTATTGTGTGTTCTTACTTACAACAGTTAATAGTTATATTTATTGTGGTGTTATTTGCTCCACCAGGTCAAAACCATTGATACAACTAGTAGTATTTTGCAGCATTTTCCATTTTCTTTGTGTGTGAAAAGAAATAGCCTGAAAGACACCAATCACTCATGTGAGACCATTACATGCGGGAAATCATGGTGAAATATCCACTGTATGCAGTGTCAGTGTAATATTGCTCCCAAGAGTCTGACCCTTTCATCCCTACTAACAATGCACTCCTGATGATGTCAAGACTCTCTAAGACACAGACAGCCACACCAAACGTGTGGTTTGAGACCTTGCGATGAAGCTCTCACAACAATACGGAGAGGTTTGGTGCACACAACAAATTCTCTTTTCGTTTGTAAAAAGGTCCTTTTTTTGAAGAGCACTGACAAATTACGTGGAGAGAAAGATGATAACTATGAGGGAGGGGGGGGGGCAGAGCTTTTGCCCAAGCTACTTCAGTTGCATTGAAGAGGACTTAGTGCCGATGGATGGTGCACTACAGAATGTCATGGATATAATTCAAGCTGCCAGCTTAATCAGGATGTTACCAGGAAACAACCTGCAAAAAGGAAGGAGCAATTGTTTGCTGACCCCTAACCCCAGAGCCCATTATAGATTGTCATAAATTATTTTTGCCCCTTTTATGTTGGGTGGCTCAGGATTTCTGCTGGGGTTTTTGGGGAATTCAATGAGGGACACACAGAGCTTAATGCTCAGGAAAGAAATGGATTCCCAAAATCCACATGCATTAGGCACCCTTTTCTCATAACCTCACATGGACAGATTAAAGCGTAAATCTCCCACCAAAATCAATAATCTTTGGGTAATTTCTTGTTGGCACTCGGAGGTTGGGCTACGTTAGCTGTCCGAATTTGGTTGAAACTGGTATTTTTTTACAATAGTTTTATGAGTCCATGTGTTTTTTCCAGGCCCTAAAGTAGATTTTGAGGCAGCCACCTTGTTATATTGAAATGGTGTGACTTTTATGTAAGTTATGAACTTGTGTTTATTAGTTGACATTTTAATGTTTCCAGTGCTGAGGCACTTTATTTTCCTGCCTGGTACTCTGCATAAATTGACATCGAATTGAATGGTTGAGCCCATCTCTGTCATTGGTTAACATGTCAATCAATTCAAATGCTACCATAGTACCTTGATCTCTTACACACACACATTAGGACATTCCTTGAGTACCAAGCTGATTTTTTTTTTGTCTCTGTGTGTTCATTTGACCTGTACGTTATTTTAGGCTGTCCATCCTGGTGTTCTTCCTTCTACTGGAGAGCATCGAACAACTATTCCACAGAAGATAAAGAAATGTGTACTGGATCTCATTAGTTGGTGATAGCAAATGTAAAAAAGTGGTCAGGTAGAAATTATAGTGGTCTTAAGTTTGGCTGCAATTCTTTTCATTATCAACCAGTGTTTGTGGAGCTGGAGGAAAATGTATTATCCTGCCGCCAAGGGCTCTCACTTTTAAATGAAGTGTCATTCATTTAAGTGTCATTGCAGCACATCTTGGTTTCCAAGGGTTTTTGAAAGACACTGGATTGTCATAATAACCACACTTTGCAGCTGAATCATGGTTGTTCTGGCTTTTGGCAGTTAGGTAAATTCAACGGCTGTGTGGCATTTGAAACTAAAGTGACAATTTGTCTTGTGATGTTCCATTTGTGTACACGATAAAGATCTAAAAACATGTATCAATAAGTGTTTGCCATCGAAAGCAGGAAAGGAAATAACATCTTGCCCAATTATGTCCTTTTTGCCAGATTGATCAGAACTACTGTCACCTAGTTGTCAGCTTGTGAGTTGTGAGTTTTAGTCCTGCCATGGCCTTTGCCATGTGTTTACTGTGTGTGGTGTGGCTCATCCCTAATGTGGAGTGTACTGAGAACAGCTGCTGTGCTCTGTACCCCTGACCTTTGGGCTGCTGGACTGAGCTCCGGGTTCCATGGCGATGGCTCACTCCGCTCTACATGTTCGGCAGCCTTTGTAACGCCAGGGAAGGCTTGAATGGAGAGGACCTTGATACATGTGGAGCAGTCGTCCTTCACCAGCTTCAGAGGTTGTTAAAGACCACGTCAAAGGGTTGGTTGCCTGTTACCTGAAGAGATAGTTAGCTTTAACTGGTCGACTACTGAGCCCAGGAAAATAAGGTACGGCTTCTGTGAACTCTGCACCAGATAAGGCATTTTGATGTCACTGTTTTTGAAAATGTGATTTATCATTTGATGCATTCTTTTCATTCGTAAATGGAGTTGTGTGGTAGGTGAGGCAGTTAAAATGATCTTCATTGTCATGCTGGTTAGCACAGTAATCTTATATCCTTTTGAAATGAGGCCATGTACTGGATTTCTTTCTTTGCGTCCTTGATATTTTTTTCTAGAGAAAATGATGATTGATAATAATTTGTATAATTACTTAATCATTATTCAATATGGCAAATATGTGCAAAATATCACAGGTTGAAAAAGTTTAAGTTGGTCTTGCTGTTTCAGGGTCCCTCAGTGTTATATTTGCTAAATCTTGCAACTAGCCTGAGTGAGTCAAGATGGGGATATTTTGAACTGTCTGTTCCTGTAATAACTGTGAGCTATAATTGAGTCATTCAGACCAGAGATATCAGTGCTCTACAAGTGACCGAGTTCAATAGACCAATCTTACCGTCGAAATGAAAAGTGAACTGATTCAAAGAGGAATTCCACTTTTCAGACAGAGCAGATTAGTTCCTGTGTTTTTCTTGACAGTTAGAGTGGAGTTTAGATGTCGGGGGGTGAGGACACGTTTAGAACAGGTTGAGATTGGATCGAATGGCCGTGAACTGGCCTCCATCCTCCACAAATGTAAAAGTAATTCGTGTGACCTCCAGCAGTAGCCTAACTGTGTGTGTGAATGTGATGAGCAAATTAAACTCTATCTGTGACTTTGGTTTCTTTTGATAATCAGGAGCTCCACATTGAACCATAGCTCCAAGCTCTGCTATGCTCTGCTAAATAAAGTGTCCTGATGTGTTTTATACCCTACAGTGGTCACTTGACTTTTTCTCAGTATGTAGCCAACTTCTGTTTTGTTAGGTTAACTTCCATTCACAAATATCTGTTAAGTTCCAATTCTTTTCAGTATATCAAGATGTCTAACTATACCACTTTTTATTTGTGTGTACCATGTGTTTTTCTTTCCATCTACAAGGTTTTTCACCATACATGCATGAATGAGCAAAAAACATGAAGAACATGAGGATTTATGTTTGTGAAGTGTTTACAGTATATGGATAAGACAGTATAAGTACATTATCTCACTGTAAGGAAAGATGTTTATGTTGTATCTTACTATGTTACATATCCATTGAGACAACAGGCCTGTGTTCCTCACGATGCTGTGTGTCTCCACCCCTGTCCTCCACGCTGCAGCTCCTGTCTCCCACCTGACGCTGCTCCTCTGTGGGATCACTGGTTCAAGCACACCCTTCTGCTGAAGGACCACCATTTCCTCACCACTGAGCGCCTCATCCAGCTGTTCACTCCACTGCTACTGCCGCACAATGCCTCCTATAGCACCAAGGTATGCATCTCACAGTACACTAGTACAGTTTCTTTTACATACAGTACAGACTCCAGGGGTTTGAATCCCAGGTTTTTTCCATTTCTGGCTTGTTACTGTAGCAGTCTTCATGCACTGCAAGCACATAGGGCTCTAAAGTGCTACCAATTTGGGAGCACCAGTGCCCCAAAGACAAAAGCGAGCGCATATTCGTTAACATCATGGTTGTACGGAAGAGTATTAGGGCCAAGTAATGAAAAAAAAAGGGATAAGTCTTGGTACCAGTTTAGGTTTTTTGCACATATAGTACTTTGAAAACTTGAAATACAAGGATAAAGTTGAAACTTTGAGAATAAACTTACAATGAATTTTTTAGGATAAAGTCTAAATTAAATTGCAATATTTAGACAAAGTGGCAATATTTTGAGAATAAAGTCAATTTAACTTAACAAATTAAATCCAAATAGTAAATTAAACATTTTATTTTGAGGACTTTACATTTTATTTAGAGAATGAAGTAAAAATATTGAGAATAAAGTAAACATTTTGAGAATTAAGTCGCAATTATATTTCCAGATTAAGGTAGGGAATCTGGTTAATTGCATAGCTACCTGGCTCCATGTTGCTGTGCACTGTAAACTGTAAAAAGGCCTTAGATGACCTGGTAAAACCTATGGCTTTAGTAACACGGTTTCCACTGACATAACATAATGGCTAAAGCATCTATGCAGCAATTTATTGCAATACCATATGGTTTCGTTTTGTCATATGTGTCCATATGCCATATCGCTTTGGGACCTTTGGTCGCGTACTGCCGTCAGCGTCGTACGTGCCTAAGTTTCACACCTTGAGGATCGATTGACTTGGTTGTAGATCTGTTGTATAGTGTCTTGTGTTACTACGAAACCTCCTTCTGAAAATATCCAATCGGCTGCGCAACCTCTTCAAGGCCATAATACCAATAATATGGTTACTATGTAGTAAAAGACCAAGGATTTCCATGTTACTGAAGCCAATTCTAAAATATAGTTTCACCAGGCCATCTAACTCAGGCATTTCAACGGTGGCGTGCACAGCAACAGGGAGCCAGGAAAGGATGCACTTAATCAAATCCCCTACTTTAGTCTTGACATTCAACTGTGACTTTATTCTCCAAAATGTTTACTTCATTCTCAAAATGTTGACTTTATTCTCTAAATATTGCCACTTTATTCACGAAATGTTACAACTTCATTCTCAAAGCATTTAGAGTTTTTAAAAGTACTGTCTGTGCAACAATGAAAAAATCGAAGTACCACCATCCTCTATGTATTTTTTCTCTTCACTTGGCAGTAAGACTCTTCTGTGTGGCTGTACCATTACAACAGTGAAAACCGCTTCTAGCCCAAACAGTTCAAAAGAGATGACTCATATTACCTGCGCAACTTTTTCTTTCTTCCAACGGCAGATTGGTGGTCCTCATTTTACATTCAGAAACCATGTCGCGGGCCATTCTAAAACTATTCGCGGGTCATTTGTTTACACTTTATACAGTCATGTTACCTCTTAGCTAGCTAGCTAACAACCTGGTAACTTTACTAGTAGGCTATATCTGAACATTTGGGGGCACAGAAAGAAAGGAAAAGGGATAGCTTCTTCAGGAGATCATTGATCTTAGCAATGAATGAATGACTGATCTCATGAATGTCATCAGTCACAAACATAGGAAAATAGTGTTTTTATACAATGTAGAAACCTAATATTCAATAACATCTATTTGTATGAACATTTTAGCTTTTTATGATAAACAAATGAATTTACAGGGTTACATATTTGTTTCAATGGCACAACATGTGTTTCAAAAGTAGCTAAAACATACCGTTTTGGCCCAACATACACTACCGTTCAAAAGTTTGGGGTCACTTAGAAATGTCCTTAAAGGAAAAGTATGTTTTTTGTCTGTTAAAATAACATCAAATTAATCAGAAATACATGGTTAATGTTGAAAATGACTATTGTAGCTGGAAACGGCAGATTTTTATGGGTTTCTACATAGGCATACAGAGGCCCATTATCAGCAACCATCACTGTTCC
This sequence comes from Oncorhynchus mykiss, assembly GCF_057628025.1. Taxonomy (NCBI): domain Eukaryota; kingdom Metazoa; phylum Chordata; class Actinopteri; order Salmoniformes; family Salmonidae; genus Oncorhynchus; species Oncorhynchus mykiss. The sequence continues at coordinate 56,288,714 of NC_143040.1, forward strand.
AATGGCACATTGTGTTAGCTAATCCAAGTTTATAATTTTAAAAGGCTAATTGTCCATTAGAAACCCTTTTGCAATTATGTTAGCATAGCTGAAAACTGTTGTCCTGGTTAGAATAAATAAAACTGTCCTTCTTTAGACTAGTTGAGTGTCTGGAGCATCAGCATTTGTGAGATCGATTACATGCTCTAAATGGCCAGAAACAAAGAACTTTCTTCTGAAACTCGTCAGTCTATTCTTGTTCTGAGCAATGAAGGCTATTCCATGCGAGAAATTGCCAAGAAACTGAAGATCTGGTGCAATGCTGTGTACTACTCCCTTCACAGAACAGCGCAAACTGACTCTAAACAGAATAGAAAGAGTGGGAGGCCCCGGTGCACAACTGAGCATGAGGACAAGTACATTAGAGTGTCTAGTTTGAGAAACAGATGCCTCACAAGTCCTCAACTGGCAGCTTCATTAAATCATACTCGCAAAACACCCGTCTCAACGTCTACAGTGGAGAGGCGAATCCGGGATGCTGGACTTATAGGCAGAGTTGCAAAGGAAAAGCCATATCTCAGACTGGCCAATAAAAATGAAGAATGGCAAAAGAACAGACACTGGACAGAGGAACTCTGCCTAGAAGACCAGCATCCCGGAGTCACCTCTTCACTGTTGACGTTGAGACTGGTGTTTTGCGGGTACTATTTAACAAAGTTCTTTGTTTCTGGCTATTTTGAGCCTGTAATCAAACCCACAAATGCTGATACTCAACTAGTCTAAAGAAGGCCAGTTTTATTGCTTCTTTAATCAGAAAACAGTTTTTGGCTGTGCTAACATAATTGCAAAAGGGTTTTCTAATGATCAATTAGCCTTTAGCTAACACAAAATGCCATTGGAACACAAGCGTGATGGTTGCTGATAATGGGCCTCTGTACGCCTATGTAGATATTCCATAAAAAAATTGGCCGTTTCCAGCTACAATAGTAATTTACAACATTAACAATGTCTACACTGTATTTCTGATCAAATTGATGTTATTTTAATGGACAAAAAGTGTGCTTTTCTTTCAAAAACAAGGACATTTCTAAGTGACCCCAAACTTTTGAACAGTTGTGTGTGTGTGTGTTTGTGATTATATAAGCCATATCTCAATCGATAAAAGTAAAGAATTCTGGTACTCCTACATTTTATATGTTAGGACACCATTGCCACCAATGAAAAGGTTCATTTAGAGCCCTGCAGCACGTCATGCATTACAAGGATATCTTAAAACATTTTTACCGACACATACAGTGTTAAACCTCAGACAACACGATATCAGGGGCTTTCGTATGTTAGTTGTCTTTCAAAGATAGCAGCCATTGTATGGTCAATCGGTGTTAAGAAGGCGATAGCACTTTGGGCCTCTTTGTCTCTGTGGGTGTGAAACCATAGTGATTCTCATTCATCAAATTACTACACAGGGTGACCTTGACCGAAGGGAAACTCTGACCCGTGCACTAATCGCAAACAACAGTCTCTGCCCAGTCTCCTTTCATCCTGTGGCTTATTCTCCTGAAAACACAGGCCTTTAATTTGTTATTAGCTGAACTATTGCTGAGGCCTAGGCCCGTGTGAATGAGGCAGGCATTAGACCTTCTTCACAACCGAGGCGGGAGTCTTTGAAAGTCCCTACTCATTGACCTTGCAACAGAGTATGCCTAATTAAACGGCCGATGAAATTACAGTGACTATTCACCAGGCCCACAGAGGCTGAAATCTTGAGATAAGAGCATCTCATCTTCCTTCCTGAATCGTCTCTGTTACTTTCTTTGTTTGTGTGCTTAGGGTTTTCATTTAACTGAGACACATGTAACTGTATCACAAACCAAATCAATGTGTAGGTCTATACAGATTAATCTCTTAACATTTGATGGAGTGGGAAATATCTGTTCTTCCCAACAAAGGATAAGTTTATTTCTTGTAATATAATCAGTTTTGAAAAACAACTATCTTATTTGTATTCAATTTCCTGACGCAAGACAGAGAGGCAGAGAGAGGCTGTAGAGGCTCTTGAAAATATGAACTGACAAAGAGAAGGGAGGTGCCGCCATCCTGATCATCATGTCCAAGTGCACCAGGAAGAGCTTGAGTGTGTGTCTCTCTCTCGCTCTCTCTCTCTCTCTCGCTCGCTCTCACTCTCAGGGATTTATTGGCATGGGAAACATGTTTACATTGCCAAAGCAAGGGAAATATATAATAAACAAAAGTGAAATAAAAAATGAACAGTAAACATTAGACTTACAAAATTTCCAAAATAATAAAGACATTTCAAATGTCATATTATGTGTGTATATATATATGCACAGTGTGGTAATGATGTGCAAATAGTCTCGCTCTCTCTCTTTCTCTCCCTATCTCTCACAAACACACACAGCAGCTTATTCTCCTTCACTCTCATACACGAGAGCAAACTGAATTTCTATTCACGTCTTGCCACACAGCCTTCACCACTCTGTAACAAACGGGAGCATGCAGCTCGGCTGCACACTCAAAGAGGCCCTTTGAGTATTCAAGGACCAACAGTTGCATTCATTGATATTTAAAATGCAGTGGTTTGGGTTTGTGAGAGCTCTCTCTGCTCCATGGTACATTTGACTATATTTAAAAAGAGAAATATCAGGAATAGGGATCAGGACATTTTTGATTGTCAGTGTTGAAGAGGAGATCAGATTGGAGTTGGTGTTTGTTCCCCTCTCAGGATATGAAAGCCTGTACACACTGTCAGTCTCCCAATGACCTGCCTATAATATTGTACATGTACTTAAAGTTTGTCTGTGTCTAAAATCCTCCTGATCCTCCCCTTCATATTAGTGCTCATTAAAAGTTGTGAACAGCCATCTGAGCTGAGAGGCAGCCTTTGAAGACAAGAGAGGGCCTATCTCTCAGATGATGATTTGATATGGTGAAAGGAATCTGTATGTCATCACACAGTATCCTCGTCTCCCAGGAGATAAGTGGAGAGGAAGGAAGAGAGCAGTTTGTCTCTATCCTCTCTGCCAAGTGGAGATATCTTAACGTATTTCACATTAATGTGAGGATGATTGCATTCTTTAGGCGCTTGTCTAATCTCATGGGAGAGGGAGAGAGAGATGTGCAGTGCTCGGTCAGGATGTGTGCAGTGCTCTGTACCACAGCCAGGCCTGGTAGATTACTTGTTTAATTGGTAGTAGTTCAATTGGACTCTCCCTTCACAATGTGGAAGCAATTAGAATGTGGTTTTAATTTGCCATGGTTGCAGGCCAAAGTGCTGCTGAGGACACTTTTGTCCCGTTCCAGTGAGGAGTGCCCCTCGGTGGAGGTGGCGAGTGAGTCGTCATCCTGTGCCCTTCCCTCATTCCCCTATGACAGTGCTGTGGTGGTCCGACCAGTCAGACCTGCTCAGGACCACAGCGCTGCAGGAATGCAAGGTCATTATTGCTCTCTCACCATGTCTGGCTGGCCACTTGGTACAGTAGCTAATGTGCTAGTCCAAGTAGTAATGCATCATTCTCCAGGTTATGATAGTGAACTGTGTAACCAGTCAAGACTAAAACTAATGAGGGAAGTTGGGAGTATGACCCTGTCCAATGATGCCTGTGTTTTTAGACTAGAACTATTTCAATCAGAAGCAATTTGCAGATATTGCAAGTTTAGTTTTCACAACATCACAAACAGAAAAAAGTCAGAATGGTGCCATTTCTGTTAAGTATGAGCAATCGCTATACTGAAATGAAACTTCCCTCATATGACAAAGAATCACAACACTTTTAACGTAGGCCTCTTTCTGAATCCCTGGCAGCCCGTCTTCATAGGGCCCTCTATTCAGACAAAGGGAAACCCAGAGTCCCAGCCTCCCCCTGTCTCTGAGCTCTGTGTGGGGCTCCCTTTCTTACAGGACTACAAAGTGGTGAAGAGGACAGCCAGGACGAGAGCCCCGTGGAAAGTATTCCTATTGGAGGTAAAAAGGCAGTGCTGAGCCCTGCATTCAGAGTTCTTGTGTAGCGTTGGTTTTCCTCTCACAGCCGCTGATAATGGGCTCTTTTAAATGGATGGCTGTGGCAGGATGATCAAGGTCAATCTGGGGTCAAAGTCCCACCTGTAGAGCTGTGCAATTCCTCTAATTATCTTGAAGAAACAGTGCATGTTTTCAGCTGGCCAGAGTAGAGGCGTGGCCAAATTGATAATTCACACCCATATAATGCAGCGGTTTCATTGTCAGGACACCTTGTAGCTAGAGATTGGCCATTGGTTCTCATTATCTTCTAAACAATGCTATGCAGCAGCATACTTGAAAAGGCGAGATGTGAAGGCATGCTGAAAGCGGCCTGGGTTCCAGTTCACACCAGAATCTCAGAAACACTTGGCTAGCATAGATTTCATACTGAGCATTTCATCTGTGAGCATCTCCAAGGGTGCAAGCCCACAGAACCAGTCCAGTTTCAAATCATAACTAATCAAAAGCAAAATATTTTTTGAAAAGAGACATTTGCAGTCCAGTTTCATGGCTGGAGCCACTGCTGTGCAACAGTGAGTGTTGTCTATCTGTTACCACACACTGGCAGCACAAACGGAAGGTAATGAGTTAAGAATGTGTGGCTGTATATGCTTAAAAGTGACATGCATTTATTATTTCTACAAACAAAACAACTACAATGGACAGATACTTAGACGTACAGTGCCTTCGGAAAGTATTCAGACCCCTCTACTTTTTCCACGTTTTGTTACGTTACAGCCTTATTCTAGAATGGATTAAATAAATAAATAAATCCTCATCAATCTACACGCAATACCCCATAATGACAAAGCGAAACAGGTTTTTAGAATTTTTTTTGCAAATTCAATTGATTGGACATGATTTGGAAAGGCACACACCTGTCTATATAAGGTCCCACCGTTGACAGTGCATGTCAGAGCAAAAACCAAGCCATGAGGTCAAAGGAATTGTCCGGAGAGCACAGATCTGCGAAGGCACAGATCTGGGAAGGGTACCAAAAAATGTCTCCAGCATTTAAGGTCCCCAAGAACACCGTAGCTTCCATCATCCTTAAATGGAAGAAGTTTGGCCACCCGACCAAACTGAACAATTGGGGGAGGGCTTTGGTCAGGGAGGTGTTGTCACTCTGACAGAGCTCTTGAGTTCCTCTGTGGAGAAGACAACCATCTCTGCAGCACTCCATCAATCAGGTCTTTATGGTAGAGTGGCCAGACGGAAGCCACTCAGTAAAAGGCACATGACAGCCGGCTTGGAGTTTGACAAAAGTCACCTAAAGGACTCTGACTATGAGAAACAAGATTCTCTGGTCTGATGAAATTTGAGATTTAACTATTTGACCTTAATGCCAAGTGTCACATCTGGAGGAAACCTTCCCTACGGTGAAGCATGGTGGTGGCAGCATCATGCTGTGGGGATGTTTTTCTACAGCAGGGACTCGGAGACTAGTCTGGACCAAGGGAAAGATGAATGGAGCAAAGTACAGAGCGGTCCTTGATGAAAACCTGCCCCAGAGCGCTCAGGACGTCAGACTGGGGCAAAGGTTCACCTTCCAACAGGACAATGACCAAAGTACACAGCCAAGACAACACAGGAGTGGCTTTGGGACAAGTCTCTGAATGCCCGGACTTGAACTTGATCAAACATCTTTGGAGAGACCTGAAAATGGCTGTGTACCGACGCTCCCCATCCAACCTGACAGAGCTTGAGAGGATCTGCAGAGAAGAATGGGAGAAACTCCCCAAATACAGGTGTGCCAAGCTTGTTGAAGCAGCCTCAAATTCTGCCTGGGTCTGCTGCTACAAAGTACTGAGTAAAGGGTCTGAATAGTTATGTAAATGTGATATTTCAGTTTTTTTTATTTTTAATACATTTGCAAAAATGTCAACCTGTTTTTTTTTTTTGTGTCATTTTGGGATATTGTGTGTAGATTGATGTGGAGAGATAAAAACGATTGAATCCATTTTAGAATAAGGCTGTAACGTAACAAAATGTGTAAAAAGTCATATTGTCTTAATACTTTCCGAATGCACTGTATTTGTCACATAAATGCTACATTGTTTAATCATTTCTGTAAGGCCAAACATTAATTTGTTGCCCACAGAGTCCAAAGTATTCGATCATTAGCCAACTCTTGACATTTCTAGCCTGAAACTGGGATTAAAACAGCTATATATTGCTATGCTATTATGTTGATTTATCATGGTGGACAAATTTTACAACCGTTCAGCTTCTTTATTGATTTTGAAGACTGTGTAGTTGTCAAATATGATACCTAATCCACTGTATATGGAAGTAGTTAGTGTTTTATTTAAAGAAAATCACCCAATCTCTTCTGAGTAGGGGTGCCTGCCAACCTGATACAGAGATAATGTGGAGGGTGAATGTGGTGTCGTGGAAACTGTTTCTCTTCTTGGCTTGCGCATGTACACTACTTACATACACAGTTTAGCCTGCCCTGCTCTGAAGACCCAAAGAGCCAGCCATCGGTGTGTGTTGTCTCATCAAACACAGCCTCTGAAAGTTGGAAACTTGGGTCTTGAGTCAATATTTAAATGGGGCATTTTGTGTTTTTTGAACAGAGACGACAAAAGCATATCAGCTGCTTAAACAGTCTGCCACGCAGGAGAGGCAGCAGAGCTCGAGATGAGGAGGAGGATCTGTCAGATAAGGGGAATCGTCGCCCATACCACCCCACACTACCCCACTGTGGCCTAATCATCGGTCAACACTGACCATATGGCTCACCGTCCCATAAGGAATTGTTACTAGGGTCGTACAGAGAATATACCCACCGTGTCTACAGATTTTTTTGAGTCAGTCAAAGGACACAGCTTTCATCTGTGCTTTTCATACATTTACATATACAGTACCAGTCAGAAGTTTGGACACACCTACTCATTCAAGGGTTTTTCTTTATTTTTACTATTTTCTCCACTTCACAGAGTGAAGACATCAAAACTATGAAATAACACTTGGAATCATGTAGTAACCAAAAGTGTTAACCAGATTCAAATATTTCTTCAAAGTTGCCACCCTTTGCCTTGATGACAGCTTTGCACAATCTTGGCATTCTCTCAACCAGCTTCATGAGGAACTCTTGAAGGAGTTCCCACATATGCTGAGCACTTGTTGACTGCTTTTCCTTCACTCTGCAGTCCAACTCATCCCAAACCATCTCAATTGGTTTGAAGTCGGGTTAGGTGATTGTGGAGGCCAGGTCATCTGATGCAGCACTCCATCACTCTCCTTCTTGGTCAAATAGCCCTTACACAGCCTGGAGGTGTGTTTTGGGTCATTGTGCTGTTGAAAAATGTATTATAGTCCTACTAAGCGCAAACCAGATGGGAAGGCGTGTCGCTGAAGAATTCTGTGGTAGCCATGCTGGTTAAGTATGGTTAAGTATTCCTTCAATTCTAAATAGGTCACTGACAGTGTCACCAGCAAAGCACCATCACACCTCCTCCATGCTTCACGGTGGGAACCACATATCCAGAGATAACCCGTTTACCTATTCTGCGTCTCACAAAGACACGGCGGTTGGAACCAACAATCTCAAATTTGGACTCATCAGATCAAAGGACATATTTCCCCCGGTCTAATGTCCATTGCTCGTGTTTCTTGGCCCAAGCAAGTCTCTTCTTCTTGTTTGTGTCCTTTTAGTAGTGGTTTCTTTGCAGAAATTTGACCATGAAAACCTGATTCACGCAGTCTCCTCTGAGCAGTTGATGTTAAGATGTCTTTGTTACTTGATCTTTGTGAAGCATTTATTTGGGCTGCAATCTGAAGTGCAGTTAACTCTAATGAACATATCCTCTGCAGCCTCTCCTCTCCTTTCCCGTGGCAGTCCTCACGAGAGCCAGTTTCATCATAGCGCTTGATGGTTTTTGCGACTGTACTTGAAGAAACTTTCAAAGTTCTTGAAATCTTCCAGATTGACTGACCTTCATGTCTTAACGTAATAATGTACTGTTGTTTCTTTTTGCTTATTTGAGCTGTTCTTGCCATAATATGGACTTGGTCTTTTACCAAATATGTCTAGCTTCTGTATACCACCCCTACCTTGTCACAACACAACTGATTGGCTCAAACGCATTTTGATGGAAACAATTTCCCCAAATGAACTTTTAACAAGGCACACGTGTTAATTGAAATGCATTCCAGGTGACTACCTCATGGAGCTGGTTGAGAAAATGCCAAGAGTGTGCAAAGCTGTCATCAAGGCAAAGTGGCTACTTTGAAGAGTTTCAAATATAAAGTATATTTTGATTTGTTTAACACCTTTTTTGTTACTACATGATTCCATATGTGTTATTTCGTAGTTGTGTTGTCTTCACTATTATTCTACAATGTAGAAAATAGTAAAAACAAAGAAAAACCCTTGAATGAGTAGGTGTGTCCAAACTTTTGACTGGTACTGTATGAGAAAAAAAAACATCAAGCGCTATGATGAAACAGCTTATCATGTAATAGATTTATTGATTGATTGATTTAATTTGCCAGTTAATAAAGCACATATACTGCATACACATTACATACATTTTAATATTGTGACCGGGATATTACAAAACACTCCCTAAGTTCCATGGTGCAAAAACATTACAACATTTAGACTACATAGATACCAATACATTACATACAGACATGAAGAAAGTTGTTATATTGCTCGATCATTAGCCAAATTTTGACATTCTTTTTAAAATGGAATTACGAAGATAGATGCACAAATCAAGATGTTTGATCTGTCTTGTTTGCTCTTTAAGGAATAAATGATGGCTATGAAGTTGATAGTGGGAGAGTTGAGTACTCCTCTCAAGACCCTTCCCCTTGGTGAGAGCATTACTATTCTTCTTCACTCCCTTTATGGTAAATAGGCTACCAGACACCAAAGTGGATGATGTACATTTGCATGTGGCTCTAATAATTCCCAGTTAATTTCCGTTAGATCAACGGTGTGCCACCCATTAACTTGTGCATGAAAACAAAAGGCCAGACTGTTATCAAGCCTAAAGTCTGCTCTCCTTAAATGGTTCATGTTTCAGGAGGCTAGCTTTAAAAGCAGACCTTTGTGGTACTACGTGTACAAATTGTGTTTAAACAAATATAAAATCAAGTATATTATAATAACTGTTTTTAAAGGAAGACTCACAAGAATGAGTTTTAAGGTGACACATCCTTTTAATTTCCAGAGCTTCCACACGTCATGAATAGCATTTAGGCTGTTCAAATCAAAGCATTGAGTGGTAGGAAAAGAACATCTAAATAGCTCCATGTTTTCACACATCTGAATATCAACATGACTTCATCAAAATCTGCAATTGTGCGGTCCCCAGAGCGCCTCTTCACCGGGAGCCCATTTGGGAAGGTAATGGCTGCGTAAACGTTATGAGGAATAATCTTCTCTGATTTCATGTGATTACTGGGCACCACGCTGACACAAGGGCCCAATGTGTTCGTCTCCCTGGCCAGGCCAGCGGGCTCTCCCAGTCTACCTATTAGCAGAGGAAAAGACATAATGGCCCAGCTCTATTGAGGCGCTGCTGTCTGCCAGTGCCAGCCCAATGACTGAACCTCTTTAATAAACATGAGCCAATTTCAGACTCCAGACCCTCTGATGGCTCCGTCTCCACCGTCATTAAGGTGCATGGTAAGCCCAAATCTAAGGCGATAAAACTAGTGTAAATGTAGAGGAAATAGCCAGAATCACAGCTCTGATTGGCCACTGTGGTCGTGGTGGTCCTGTGCATAAATGATTGAAATGGGACTAATGAGTAGTTTTGCATGCTTGACATCTAATCTGGTCAGGGAAAGAGTGAGCTGTTGTAGGGTGACTACTGAGAGCGGTCACCATCATACCTCTTTCCTGCTCCTCTGTGATGCCACTTCCCCCCCCCCCCGATGCTTATGTTTTAAGCATTCCACTTACTACAGTCACTTCTTGCGCTTTATTGCTTCAACAAGTGGTCTCGAAGTCCTGCACTTGAACGGAAACATAACACTGCAGGATGCTCTGCCCTTCTCTTTCTCTCTCTCTTGTTCTATCTCAATGTCTCTCTCTCCCCATCTCTTTTCCCCTTCCTCTATTCCTCTCTGTCACTCCTTCTCTTACCGTCTCCTTTATGTATTTTCCTTTCTTCTCCTCTTCTCCCTTTTTCATTGTTTGCTTTATTTTGTCAGTGAGCCGACAAATGCCATCAAAATACTCTGTGGCTGGAATCAAAATAAAAAACGGCCTCCACTCTGTTGTCTTAGACAATAATTATGATTTGCCAGTTAAGCCTAGACTACAGCTGAGGGATTGTAGTTTAAAGCAGAGGCTTTGGTGAAAAAAATGCATTTATAGCCCTTTGTGTGGCTCCTCATTATGTGTGGGCCCGATTCATTAAGTAATTGGTTTGCAGTTGTTTACATGAGTATTAAGGCTCTCTATTCAGGAGCCTTTGAGAGATACATTGTGCAAATGTTGCATGTTATGAATGCAGAATGAGAGGCGGGGGCCAGTCCTATTGGCCAAGCACTACACTCGGCTGAAAAGCAAGAGAAAAGCGCTGGGTGCTGCTTTGCATAGCAATGACTTTGCCTTAATACGCTTTAAAGATTAAATATATGCAGTCTATACAAGATACAAAGAGATACTCTTAACACATTTATATGTGCTCATTTCACTATTATGGCATTGGAGAGAATTGAGGTCTTTCATATTCCGTTTTTTTTCTCTCGCCTCCAATGTTTTTCAGCAAGACACTTTATAGAATGTGCTGTTTTATTGTATTATGAATCACAGCCAAGCAGACAGATCTGCAACATTTTTTTAAGGATTCATCCATTAAAAATCTTTTGCTGCCATTGTGAGTGGTAAAGCAAAATCACTTTGTGGTTGAGTGGGGATGAAAGGAATAATGCAGGAAGGAGTGAGACTTAATAAGCAGCTGCACTCCATGTAAAGACCACTTGTTCCCCTTTGTCTGCGGGTGCATGCCTCTGCTTCCTCTTCTGCAAGAATCTTTGTGCTGTTTTTCTTCCTTTACTGTAGGCATTTCAGATGGTGTTTCTTTTCTCTTATTTTTTCTTCTGTTTTTTCCTCTCTTTTTTTGGCCTGGCCTTGATTTAGGAAGAAATGATCTCACTAAAAAAGCTACAGAAAACGTAGTCCACCCACACAGACAGTGTGGTGAAGAAGGTGCAACAGCGCCTCTCAACCACAGGAGGCTGAAGAGATTTGGCTTGGCCCCTAAAACTCTCACAAACTTTTACAGACGTACAATTGAGAACATCCTGTCGTGCTGTATCACCGCATGGTACAGCAACTGCACCGGCTGCAACCGCAGGGCTCTCCACCGGGAAAAAACTACCTGTTCACCCCTCTATCATCCAGAAGGCGAGGTCAGCACAGGTGCATCATAGCTGGGACCGAGAGACTGAAAAACAGCCTCTGCCTGTTCACCCCGCTATCATCCAGAAGGCGGGGTCAGTACAGGTGCATCAAAATTGGTACGAGAGACAGAAGCTGTTTTTCAGTCTTAAGGCCATCCGACTGTTAAATAGCCATCAATAGCCAGCTTCCACCCGGTTACGCAACCCTGCACCATAGAGGCTGCTACCCCATATACATAGACTTGTAAACACTAGTCACTTTAATGTTTACATACTGCTTTACTCGTCTCATATGTATATACTGTATTCTACTGTAGTTTAGTCAATGCCACTCCGACATCGCTCAATCTAATATTTATATATTTCTTAATTCCATTTTCTTAACTTTTAGATTTGTATCTGCACTGTTAGATACTACTGCACTGTTGGAGCTAGGAACACAAGCATTTCGCTACACCCGCAATAACATCTGCTAAAGATGTGTATGTGACCAATAAAATTTGATTTGATTTATCTCTCCCTCTCCAGTCATCAGTGGCTGCTATGTTTGTGATGCCGTGTCCCTGCTTGACAAAAACCTTCACTTGACAATTAGTGTGTGGAGCGTTCCCTTGGACAACAGTATGTGCTCAGGCATTCACCCCCCAATCACTCAGACAAAGTGTCATAATCAGAAGTTAGCCCTCTGTGGAAGAGAGGCAAGAGGAAACGATGTATGTGGCTCTCTCAGAACACAGGGAGGGAGAGCAGGAGGGAGGGAGAAAATAGAGAGATTACCCCAGAAAGAGGCGGGTAAAGAGACAGACAAACAAACAGCGACAGATTAGATAGAAATGTGGTAAAGGACTTTTGGCAGTGAAAGACCCACAGGGACAAACTGCTTTATTTCAGTGCACATTCCTGGCAAAGTTAGACAAACACCCAGTCTGAAAACAAAAACTTGCTCCTACCCCTCGACACTTCTTACTGGCCCTTCATTTGTAGATCTGAAAGCATCGACATTGTGTAAGCAATATGGGTGTAACTCCATAAACTGTAACCCACTGCAATGGTCTATGCTTTGATTTGGGACCAGAGAAGAGAAACAGGCAGTGATAGACAGAGAACGACAGAATGGCAGGCAGCATTGAGAGGCTACTGCCAGAGGAGGTCACTCTCCTGCATTGGGTTCCTCTTCATTCGCACCATGCCCAACACTCACCATCAAGTATCCATCTGTCAAATCCCTGGTTAATCACACAATATCATGTATTTTCATTTCTATTCATGACAAAAGTAAAGTTTTGTTTTTCATAAGAGGAACATTTTATTGGAAAATAATTTGTCACATCCCGATAAGTAATTTGTCTAACTTAGGTAGTTTAAAACAATTTGATAATGTAGTGTAAACTTGTGAATAATTTGAAATGGTCTAGAATTCAATTGAATATATTTAGGCTATTCCATTTTATTTCTGTCAATCATTGTTGTGTTATGTTCTGTCAAGCAGCTGTGATTCCAATGAAGGAGCTGCCTGCTATCAATGAATGTAATTGAGTGTGAATCCGTGGCACCATTTTTACAGCTCTGTAGTTCTTCTTTGTGGCCAGCAGAGAGCACTCACATGTTAGAGAGCACAGAATGGAAGCAGTGAATGCCCAGGGTTGCCTCACACTGTTGGCCCTCTGAGTGCTAGCTACATCCTACTATAGTACTCTGCTGTTTTAAACGTCTAAACAGACCTAAACAATTTAGCTGTGGGTCATAGCTGGGAATGGAGTAGGAGTTGATGGGGTGATGGGTCTCCCTCTTTTTACCCTTTTCCTTTAGACTAACGCTGGGCTAGAGTGCCTGTGCTATTAGCATTTCTTTGTGGGTGTTAGGAGCTTTAAAAAGACAAGGTAAATTAAGGCAGCATTCTCTACCAGCCTGTGCCAACTGTATATTAAATACCAGGAATAAGCATCATTTTCCCAGACAGAATCAACCCTGTATAGCTTTTCCATTATTTAAGCACATCATCAAATTTAATTCCAATGAACTCATTACAAAAACAAAACAACAGTCCAAATTCACAACCATTATATAGTGCAATTTGGATGGATAGCATATGACAAGTAAAGGATAGAGTCATAAGCCCATGTCACCTTTACATAGAGACTAGCGATAAGTATGTCTAATTGCGGAGAATAAAATCGTATTTTTGAAATGCAGGAGGATAATACGGGTGTTTATTTGTGTTATTGTGGAATTCCCATATAAGGGGTAGTAGACATGATGGGTTATATTAATATATACTTGTTTTGTATCATTTGTGCCAAAGTTTCATGCAACATTTCTCCATTCTGCAAGGAATATAACATAATGATAGATAATAATCAAATGTGAGAAAAGGCATGAAGTTGTGATTGAACGATGGCAGTCCTGCTCACAAACCGTATTTTAATGTAGATATAACATAAGGTAAACACTAATATGTAACAATCACAAAAACCAGGACGGAGACTCTCCAAAAAGGAGGCATTTCAGTGGTAATTTTCCACATTAAATTCAACCCGGCCTACCAGAGTCTGCTAAACAGTGCCGGCCCAGTCTGTCTTACATATTCAGATCATTGCCTCAATTAAGGCAAACTCCGCATAAGATGAACTGACATAAATGTTTATGGAAATGGAATACTAGATTGAAGGTCATTGGCGTCCTGGGCCCACTATGGTAATGGCCCAGTCTTGAAAATCAGCCAGTCCCTGTCTGAAGTGGAACAACTGATAGATCAACACCCATGCTGCTTTGGGAAGTTATATAAAAGAATATTCCAATTTATTCCCGGAAACATTTTTATTTACCATCATTACAGTGGCGGGAGAAGTAGTAACAAGTTGCTGTAAATGGCTGGATATTAAAGAGAGAATGTGAATATATAAACATATTGACCATGTCTGTGTTTTCACTTCCTTGTGTTACCCAACTGTTGTAAATTCAGTGTGGTTAAAATATCGTAGCCTAGAATGCTATGCCGTAACAGCTGATGTTGAATTATGTCAAATAAGTCCCTGTATGAAGGAAAAGGACCCGTGTTTGACAGGCTATGTTAGTGTAGAAGCAGACTAAATGGGAAGTAGCAGACCAGACATCCTTGTCTCACTCTTTTCTGTTCCATCTGCACTTCATCTAAAGCAGTGGTTCCCAAACTTTTTATAGTCCCAACATAACTCTGCAATATTGGGTTGTATTGGAGAGAGTCTCAGTCTTAAATAATTTTCCACACGCAGTCTGTGCCTGTGTTTAGTTTTCATGCTAGTGAGGGCCGAGAATCCACTTTCACATAGGTGGTTGCAAAGGGCATCAGTGTCTTAACAGCGCGATTTGCCAAGGCAGGATACTCTGAGTGCAGCCCAATCCAGAAATCTGGCAGTGGCTTCTAATTTAAATTCAATTTTCACAGAACCGCTTGTTGCAATTTTGATGATGCTCTTGTTCAAATATCGGTAAGTGGATTGGAGACAGGGCATGAAAGGAATAACGAATCCAGTTGTTTGTGTCATACTTTTCGGGAAAGTACCTGCGTAATTGCGCACCCAACTCACTCCGGTGCTTCGCTATATCACATTTGACATTGTCCATAAGCTTGAGTTCATTTGCACACAAAAATCATACAATGATGGAAAGACCTGTGTGTTGTCCTTGTTAATGCAGACAGAGAAGAGCTCCAACTTCTTAATCATAGCCTCGATTTTGTCCCACACATTGAATATAAACTCAGCAAAAAAAGAAACGTCCCTTTTTCAGGACCCTGTCTTTCAAAGATAAGATACAAATAACTTCACAGATCTTCATTACAAAGGGTTTAAACACTGTTTCCCATGCTTGTTCAATGAACCATAAACAATTAATGAACATGAACCTGTGGAAGGGTCGTTAAGACACTAACAGCAATTACGGTCACAGTTATGAAGCTTAGGACACTAAAAAGGACTTTCTACTGACCCTGAAAAACACCAAAAGAAAGATTCCCAGTGTCCCTGCTCATCTACGTGAACGTGGCATGAGTCATGAGGACTGCAGATGTGGCCAGGGCAATAAATTGCAATATCCGTACTGTGAGATGCCTAAGACAGCGCTACAGGGAGACAGGACGGACAGCTGATCGTCCTCGTAGTGGCAGACCACGTGTAACAACACCTGCACAGGATCGGTACATCCAAACATCACACCTGCGGGACAGGTACAGGATGGCAACAACAACAGCCCGAGTTACACCAGGAATGCACAATCCCTCCATCAGTGCTCAGACTGTCCGCAATAGGCTGAGAGAGACTGGACTGAGGGCTTGTAGGCCTGTTTTAAGGCAGGTCCTCACCAGACATCATCGGCAACAATATCGCCTATGGGCACAAACCCTCCGTCGCTGGACCAGACAGGACTGGCAAAACGTGCTCTTCACTGACTAGTCGCGGTTTTGTCTCACCCAAAAGGGTGATTGTCGGATTCATGTTTGTCATCGAAGGAATGAGCGTTACACCGAGGCCTGCACTCTGGAGCGGGATCGATTTGGAGGTGGAGGGTCAGTCATGGTCTGGGGCAGTGTGTCACAGCATCATCGGATTGAGCTTGTTGTCATTGCAAGCAATCTCAATGCTGTGCGTTACAGGGAAGACATCCTCCTACCTCATGTGGTACCCTTCCTGCAGGCTCATCCTGACATGACCCTCCAGCATGACAATGCCACCAGCCATACTGCTCGTTCTGTGCATGATATCCTGCAAGACAGGAATGTCAGTGTTCTGCCATGGTCAGCGAAGAGCCTGGATCTCAATCCCATTGAGCACGTCTGGGACCTGTTGGATCGGAGAGTGAGGGCTAGGGCCATTCCCCCCCCAGAAATGTCCGGGAACTTTTATTTTGAAGCTCAACTTGCACTAAGACAACCTCATGGATGTTCTTATGAAAAATGATTTAGTCAGGACTAGCTTACAAGGTTGCACAAACTGATGACTTAACCATGTAGCTATTGTCTGTCTGGTATTCCTTAAATTAAACACCATTTCAATGAAAAGCAAATAATGTTGCTGGAGTGTTTGATAATAGTGGATTTCTGGAAACAGGTTAATGAGACTTAATCTAATCTTATAGATGTTGAAGTTCCCTTATGCCCAGAATTTCTCCGACGTAAAGGGGACTTGAACATTACTAAAGGGACAGATTTTAGAGTGGCATAATAGCTGCTAAGACAATCTTGCAAGGTTGTTTTTAGCCTGTAATGAAGCCTGAAACATTTTGATTTTAAAGATGTTCACTGCAAGATTACAATCAGCTTCTTCTATCACGTTGACAAATTGGATCAGGGCTGTGAATCTTATTTCATATCTGTAGCAAAGTTCTACCTTTTTGAATTTGTTGAAGTTAATTTATATTTGTCTAAAGTCCAAAAACAAATTATTTTAAATAAATATAGGAATTTTCTTGCATAAAGCATATCTCATTTAATCATATCTGAATGTGTACCCTTTGAACAAAAAAATGTGTTATCTAAAACGCTTGCTCTCGGTTTCAGGAGGACATACTGTATGCAAGGTGCCCTTTCAAATGCAGACAGACAGGCTGATTATTTGTGATTGCATCCTTGCTTCGTCCCCCATTTCCCCCTTTTTTTTAACCTTGGTTTCTTGACTGGCTCTGTTTTGATTTGCCTGCTCTGAGTGTCAAAGGTTTTCAGAGGTATACTCTCTTTTCTTGCCTTGAGGCATAGGGGTAGACATCCTCCAAATATCTGTCGGGAAGCTTATTGATATGTCAACGTAATGGTTGCAATATAATGGTAATGCCAGCTATGTAATTGAATGCATGTATTGGAAAGCAATCTTCTCACTGTTGGAAATGGGTAGGGAGTGTTTCTGTTTGTTGTTTTTTTGGGTGGTGTGGCAAAAGTAGAAACGTAGTTTGTAAGATGGAGTGGCTTTCAATAGGATCAGAGCCAACGTAATTGAGTTCATATACTCAGTGTACAGCAGTCACATTTGGCTGGGCTTGGAGAGAAGGGGGTAATTGTGAGGATGGCAATCAAAGGGGTCATGCGTTTGAATTGAGGGACACATGGATGCAGATGGATGAACACCGTGTGTGTGCGTGTGCGTGTGTAAACTGTCCTATTTTTGTTCCATCTCAAATAAAATATTTTAACTGTTGAACATAAAAGTATAAACAGGCCATATGGATGTACAATAACCACAACAGATGATGGGGATATATTGTGGTGGTTGTGAATAGGCCCTGTGATGATGTAAATTGAAGAGGAGGCCTTTAAAAGTAGAACAGCCTACTGCATATGCATCAAGGCACATCAAAGCCCTTTCAGGGGTCACACATTTACATAGCGATATCACTGATGCTATGGGAACCCAGCAACCCTGTCTTTGGACCACTTCTGAATAAAGAGGGGGCTTGTGGAAGTCCTTCAACGTGATTAGAACAGGAGTCAAGGAAGTTCCCTTTGGTTTTCCTTTCCTTTAAAACAGGCTTAGGCTTGGAAGTCTGGCTCCTCAAGTTCCTGATAGGCATCCTTGTAACATGCGTGTTACATACACATTTTGGTAAAGGCACTGGTACAAGAAACTAGGCCTTTGATGGTGTGAGTTGTACATTTGATTGATGGGACATGCATAGAGCTAGAATGGTCCTCCATCTCTGCTGCCTTTATTCATGGTGTTTGTGTGATTTCACTGACTGTGACAATGATATCCGTTTTATCCTTGAAGGCCATTTACTTACTATGTGCCTGACTTATTGGACACAACTGCCTTACACTATTTAAGTGATCTCAATGTCAAAGATCACTGTCACAATGACTGACTATTGCTTTTTGAAATTATGCTTTTAACAAGGTTATTCACTTTTCTGTGCATTTTCAGGAGAGAAAAGACAACTGAAAACCTACTCTGCAGTACAGTCTAAAGGTAAGTTAGGAATGCAGCCACATCCATCCTAAATAATGCTGTCTCTATCTCTGTTTCTCATCATGAAGTAAGCTAGTTGTTAGCAATATTATGAACCACTTGAGATGCTAATGACAGAATCATCCATCTATGCATGGTTCACAAATGGGTGTGAAAAGGGCACATGGACAATTATTCAATATCTTGCTCTCTGTTATAGCAATGCTACATCTGTAATTAGTATAGATTTCACAATGATCATATCAGTTCTTGTTTGGATTTGAATACCCCCATCTCTGCTTTTATGAATGTCATGATTCAGTATCATGCCTCAAATGTTGGTTCTGTGTTATGAATTATTTATATTTTTGGGGAGATTCAGACGATAGCAACTCCAAGATAGAAGCTGCCTTACGTCCTCAGCCCTACAATACGAACAATGACAACTCTGAGGATTATTATGACTGACTACCTGAGTAAAGGGATTATTATGACTGACTACCTGAGTAAAGGGATTATTATTATGACTACCTGAGTAAAGGGATTATTATGACTACCTGAGTAAAGGGATTTTATAAATGAAATGTATTTATTATTTTAACCCCCTTTTCTCCCTAATTTCGATCTTGTCTCATCGCTGCAACTCCAATGGGCTCGGGAGGGAAGGTCGAGTCATGTGTCCTCCGAAACATGACTCGCCAAACTGCGGTCCTTAAAACCTGTTGCGTTGAGCAATCCCGTATCCGGGAGCGTAATTATAGCCTCAAGCTCATTACCATAACGCAACGTTAACTATTCATGAAAATCGCAAATGAAATGAAATAAATATATTGGCTCACAAGCTTAGCCTTTTGTTAACAACACTGTCATCTCAGATGTTCAAAATATGCTTTTAAACCATAGCTACACAAGCATTTGTGTAAGAGTATTGATAGCTAGCATAGCATTAAGCCTAGCATTCAGCAGGCAACATTTTCACAAAAACAAGAAAAGCATTCAAATAAAATAATTTACCTTTGAAGAACTTCGGATGTTTTCAATGAGGAGACTCTCAGTTAGATAGCAAATGTTCAGTTTTTCCAAAAATATTATTTGTGTAGGAGAAATCGCTCTGTTTTGTTCATCACGTTTGGCTAAGAAAAAAAACAGAAAATTCAGTCATTACAACGCCGAACTTTTTTCCAAATTAACTCCATAATATCGACAGAAACATGGCAAACGTTGTTTAGAATCAATCCTCAAGGTGTTTTTCACATATCTATTCGATGATAAGTCATTCGTGGCAGTTTGGTTTCTCCTCTGAAGCAAATGGTAAAATACACGCAGCTGGAGATTACGCAATAATTGCAACGGAGGACACCAAGTGGAGCACCTGGTAAATGTAGTCTCTTATGGTCAATCTTCCAATGATATGCCTACAAATACGTCACAATGCTGCAGACACCTTGGGGAAACGACAGAAAGTGTAAGCTCATTCCTGGCGCATTCACAGCCATATAAGGAGACATTGGAACAAAGCGCATTCAAAATCTGGGGCATTTCCTGTTTGAAATTTCATCTTGGTTTCGCCTGTAGCATCAGTTCTGTGGCACTCACAGATAATATCTTTGCAGATTTGGAAACGTCAGAGTGTTTTCTTTCCAAAGCTGTCAATTATATGCATAGTGACAAAATATCTTGTTTAAAACAGGAACGTTTTTTTATCCAAAAATTAAAAGAGCGCCCCCTATATCGAAGAAGTTAACACTCGCCCGCCTGCCAGCCGCACCAATGTGTCGGAAGAAACACTGTTCAACTGACGACCGAGGTCAGCCTGCAGGCGCCCGCCACAAGGAGTCGCTAAAGCACGTAGAGCCAAGTAAAGCCCCACCGGCCAAATCCTTCCCTAACCCAGACGACGCTGGACCAATTGTGCGCCACCCTATTGGACTCCCGATCACGGCCGCTTATGATACAGCCCGGGATTGAACCTGGGTCTGTAGTGACGCCTCTAGCACTGCGATGCTGTGCCTTAGACCGCTGCACCACTCGGGAGGCTAGAGAAAAGGGATTCTTAACAGAAGCTGCTGAGAACGCTTTAGAGAATGGCACCATACTGTTTAATTTTTTTCTTCCATCCATTACCCTTATCTGGCTAGATTATTTTTACGTTGTAAAATGTATGCATACTGTATCGTACAAGAATAATAATAATAAACCTGATGCCTCTTACTGTGGATAAAGTATGTGAAGCGTTTTTTTTTTAAACACGCCGATGTTAACCCTGCTTCAGTCTCTTTATCTGAACGACTCTTACAACTCATAATAACAGCTTGAAATAGATTAATCTGGTCTTTTAAAGCGATTTGTTTGCACTAGGCTGGAAATCATGCATTTTGAATGCTGCTAGCATCTCCGAGTGGTCTGCATCTAGCATGCTTGAGTGTAGTGATGTGAGTCACCTGTGAAATGACAAAGCACAATGGCCACTCTGGATGTTACCAAACGACCGGCAGACCTGTTGAAGTGGCCCATCGCCCAGGACAAGATAATAATTTATTAAATTCCTATAGTACTTTTCATGGTATCTCAAAGACGTATCGTCGTGTTTACAGTAGAAACAACGGATCACAATGTATGTTTTTGGAACTGTTGAGTGAAGTTGTAGTTATGTACAAAGATGATATCAGACCTGTATTAGTTTTCTTTTTCATTTCCCATGTGCCTTTTTTTATTGCTGTAAGGAATGTTTTAGTACAATCATGTTTTCATGTTTTATTTTTGTATGCTTTTTGATCAAATTATTGTTGGAGTAGACATGCAGTACTCAGAAACATAATTAAATTTGATATGAAAAAAAGATGTGGTCTTTGTTGGTTCACTTTGTTTAACCCCTCAACCTGCCCTCCCTCCCATCTACCCTTTTCCTTTTCACTCTTAAAGTAACAGTACCTCTCAGTGACGGTGGCTGTGTTCAAGAGAAGCAAAACCGTAATGTGTCATGGGTGAATTGTGACTGACTGACTGATCTACAAATAATAATGATTTGTTATTTATAATGCAATATTCTATGTAGATCAGTCAGTTGGCAGTTGCCTGCACTGTCGGCTGCAATGTCAAACAATCTCAATTAATATTTACTCCACACACAGAAATGCATACAAAGCACTCCCTTGCACTACATTTGGCAAATCTGACCATAACTCGATCTTCCTAATTACAGCTTACAAGCAAAAAGTCTAACAGGAAGTACCAGTGACGGGTTCAATACAGAAGTGGTCAGACGGATGGTAAGCTACAGGACTGTTTCACTAGCGTAGACTGGAATATGTTCCGGCATTCATCCGATGGCATTGAGGAGTTGACCACATCAATCACCGGCTTCTTTATTAAGTACATCATCATCCCCACTGTGACCATACATACATTTCCCAAACAGAAACCATGGATTACGGTCAACATCCGCGATGAGCTAAAGGTTAGAGCTGCCACTTTCAAGAAACGGGACACATCCGGACTCTTATAAGAAATTCCCGCTACGCCCTCCGACGAACCATCAAACAGACAAACTGTCAATACAGGACTAAGATTGAATCCTATTATACCATCTCTGATGCTCGTTGGATGTGGCAGGGCTCACAAACTATCACAGATTACAAAGGGAAACCCAGACGCGAGCTCCCCAGTGACGCGAGCCTACCAGATGAGCTAAATGCCTCCTATGCTCTCTTCGAGGCAAGCAACACTGAACCAGACATTAGAGAACCAGCTGTTCCAGACGACTGTGCGATCACGCTCTCCGTAGCCAATGGGAGTAAGACCTTTAAACAGGTTAACATTCACAAGGCCGCAGGGCAAGACAGATTACCAGGACGTGTACTCCGATCATGCGTTGACCAGCTGACAAGTGTCTTTACTGATATTTTCCAACTTCCCCCTGGCCCAGTCTGTAATACCTACATGTTTCAAGCAGACCAGCATAGCACTGTGCCCAAGAATGCTAAGGTAACCTATCTAAATTACTTTTGCCACGGAGCACTCACATCTGTAGCCATGAATTGCTTTGAAAGGCTGGTCATGGTTCACATCAACACCATCATCCCAGACACCCTGGACCCATTCAAATTCTCATATAGATCCACAGTTGAAGCAATCTCTATTGCACTCCACACTGCCCTTTCCCACCTGGACAAGAGGAACACCTATGTGAGAATGCTGTTCATTGACTATAGCTTAGCGCTTAACACCATAGTGCCCTCCAAGTTCATCACATGGTCTGGAAAAGTTTTTGACAATTATTACATTACAAAGTCATGGAAGTTAATGTAATAATTTCTGATAATGTCATTTATTTAATAGCAACCAATATATCAGCCAGGATCGGAATGACACTAGCAGGTCTGTGTTTGCATGCGTCACCTGCATGTGTGCCTTTGCTCAAGGAGAGAGAGACAGTCGGACATTGCAGCAGCAGGTAGGCCTATAAAATATGATAGAGAACAGACTAACTAGAGAGCCAATTCAAAACACATCTGAACCCTCTAGTTAGCTGTTTAGTTATTATTACCATGTATTCATGTTTTCATCATGTCCCAAAAAACTATCCACCAACACGAGCGAATAAGGCCATACAAAGTTAATTAATTTAAATTAATATTTTTGATGAAATGCACGATTCACTTCACCATTGTATTAGTTGGGATTTGGTTCAACTGCAGTGAATCGAACCATGTGAATCAAAATAATACTTTTCCCCTTATCGCGAACATACATTTTAGGAAAATAGATTAGATGTAGCCTTTCTTTTGGTTTATGTGGCTACAAAACTGGTTTGTTTGGGCTTCCTATGTATGGGACATTGCAACACTATATATGCTAGTCAGCTTGCAAAGTAAACACTTCTAAGGTAGTTAAGATATACTGTATATAACTAAACTAGAAAAGGTACATTTCCTGAAGAAAATTTGTGGGCTTGCTTCACTGAACAAAATATTTGTAGCCTGCCATAGCCATTTGATCTTTGCTATATTGAATGAGTTAATTATTTAAAAAGGCATAAAATGTATCTTGTTGTAATGTTTTACATCAAGAGTGGTCAACTATCCTCCAGGAGAGCTAATGGATGTGCAGGCTTTTTTTCTAGTCCCCCTCTAACAAACCACATTTTAGAATTGAACTGCTCAACCAGACCTTGATAAACTGTCTCTGACGTGTTTGAGCAGGGCTTGATCAAAAGCCTGCACACACAGTAGTTCTCCAGACTGAGGGTTGACCACATGTGTTTTATACAGTTGCTTAACAGGTATTCTACTTAGAGGTGGGGTTAAGTTCCTTGCTCCCATACTCCCTGGGATCAGAGAGCAGCCTCCCAGTGTTGATTCCACATTATGTTTACATCTTTATACATACATGGACACGCCGCCAATTGTTGGTCATGGAAATTTGATGAAAGTCATGAAATTGTCAAAATGTGTATGACACCTGTCGTCACAAAGCTAAGGACCCTGGGACTAAACAACTGGATCCTGGACATCCTGACTGGCCGCCCCCAGGTGGTGCGCAACAACACATTCGCCACGCTGACCCTTAACACGGAGGCCACTCATGGGTGCATGTTCAGTCTCCTCCCATACTCCCTGTTCACCCGCGACTGCGTGACTGCAAACAACTCCAACACCATCATTAAGTTTGCCAACGAAATACCGCTGGTAGGGCTGATGGCCGATGATGATGAGACAGCCTATAAGGAGGAAGTTCTGAACATCTCTAAAACTAAGAGCATTGTATTTGGTACAAATCATTCCTTAAGTGCTAGACCTCAGCTGAATCTGGTAATGAATGGTGTGGCTGTTGAACAAGTTGAGGAGACTAAATTACTTGGTGTTACCTTAGATTGTAAACTGTCATGGTCAAAACATATAGATTCAATGGTTGCAAAGATGGGGAGAGGTCTAGCCGTAATAAAGAGATGCTCTGATTTTTTTGACACCAAACTCCAAAAAGCAAGTTCTGCAGGCTCTAGTTTTGTCTAATCTTGATTATTGTCCAGTCGTGTGGTCCAGTGCTGCAAGGAAAGACCTAGTTAAGCTGCAGCTGGCCCAGAACAGACGGCACGTTCTGCTCTTCATTGTAATCAGAGAGCTGATATAAATACCATGCATGTCAGTCTCTCTTGGCTAAGAGTTGAGGAGAGACTGACTGCATCACTTCTTGTTTTTATAAGAAACAATGTGTTGAAAATTCCAAATTGTTTGCATAGTAAACTTACACACAGCTGACACACACACTTACCCCACCAGACATGCCACCAGGGGTCTTTTCACAGTCTCCAAATCCAAAACAAATTCAAGAAAGAGTACAGTATTAAATAGAGCCATTATTGCATAGAACTATGTTCCATCTCATATTGATCAAATAAACAGCAAACCTGGTTTCAAAAAACAGATAAAGCAACACGTCACGGCACAACGCCTCTCCCCTATTTGACCGAGATAGTTTGTGTGTATGCATTGATATGTAGTGTGCCTTTTAAAAAATATATGTAGTTCTGTTCTTGTCTAATGATGTTCTATATTATGTCATTCTGTATTATGTTTCATGTTTTGTGTGGACCACAGTAAGAGTAGCTGCTGCTTTTGCAACAGCTAATCAAACACCAAATACCTGGCAGTGCGGTGCCAGAACAACAACCTCTCCCTCAACGTCAGCAAGACAAAGGAGCTGATGGTGGACTACATGAAACGGAGGGCCGAGCATGCCCCCATTCACATCGACGGGGCTGTAGTGGAGCGGGTCGAGAGCTTCAAGTTCCTCGTTGTCTAGATCACTAAGAATCTATCGTGGTCCACACACGAACACAGTCGTAAAGAGGGATAGATAACGGCTCTTCCCCCTCAGGAGGCTGAAAAGATTTGTCCTAATTTCTACAGCTGCAACATTGAGAGCATCTTGACTGACGGCATCACCTCCTGGGCTCCCAAAAAAATTCATTACACTGGTTAACATATGTTGGAAGTCACCTTGGAAGTCACTTAATCAATGTGGCATCTCCACAGACTGGCCCTCAACCCGTTCTCCAGTTCTATAAATATCCTGTTTCTCCTATCTTGTGGGAGGTTGTCTTTCTGAATCGTACATGAAAGTTCATCTGTATCATGTCTGTAGAATATTGAACATTTGTATAGCCATGTTATGTTGTATATTGTAAAAGCCCATGGCATTTAGTACATCAGTAGGATTCCATTAGTCAGCTTTTAGGTGACTTTATATGCCTGAACCTTCTGAAGCAGGACTCCACACTCATTACCAGTAATGGTTTCAGCCAGCCCTGGCCTCACGCAGAAAGGGAACATGGCAGAATCATTTGGAGTTTGCTAAAAAGGCTGCCTAACATAATATCCATGTTAAGGAGCAGGTCAACAGATACGGCAGATAGCTCTGTGAGAGTGGAGGTATATTGTACTAATATGTAACAACACAATAAACATTTCTAAAGAGAACTTTTCCTGATTTACTCTTCGGTGAGAGGCGGTGCCTGTACGCCACGTTTACTTCTTAGCTTTTAACACTATGGTAGCAGGCTGTGAATCATGACATGTCAGGGGAGATTGTGATTCAACATTCAATGACCTCTTACAGTGTACATACTTAATGGATAGTACAGAAAATATTAGACCATCAGCCCTTTGAACGTACACTACCGTTCAAACATTTGGGGTCACTTAGAAATGTCCTTGTTTTTGAAAGATCCAATAAAACAACATCACTTTATTTCTGATCAATTTGAAGACATTGTTAATGTTGTAAATTACTATTGTAGCAGGAAATGGCAGATTTTGCTGGAATATCTACATAGGCGCACAGAGGCAGAATATCAGCAACCATCACTCCTGTGTTCCAATGGCATGTTGTTTTAGCTCATCCAAGTTCATCATTTTAAAAGGCTAAGGCTAATTGATCATTAGAAAACCCTTTTGAAATTAGCACAACTGAAAACTGTTGTTCTGATTAAAGTGGCCTTAAACTGGCCTTCTTTAGACTAGTTGAGTATCTGGAGCATCAGCATTTGTGGGTTCGATTACAGGCTCAAAATGGCCAGAAACAAAGAACTTTCTTTCGAAACTCGTCAGTCTATTCTTGTTCTGAGAAATGAAGGCTATTCCATGCGTGAAATTGCCAAGAAACTGACGATCTCGTACAAAGGTGTATACTCCTCCCTTCACAGAACAGCACAAACTAGCCCTAACCAGAATAGAAAGAGTGGGAGGCCCCGGTGCAAAACTGAGCAAAAGGGCAAGTACATTAGAGTGTCTAGTTTGAAAAACAGACACCTCACAAGTCCTTAACTGGCTTCATTAAATAGTACCTTTAAAACACCAGTCAACAGTGAAGAGGCGACTCCGGGATGCTGGCCTTCTAGGCAGAGTTCCTCTGTCCAGTGTCTGTGTTCTTTTGCCCATCTTAATCTTTTCTTTTTACTGGCCTGTCTGATATATGGCTTTTTCTTTGCAACTCTGCCTAGAAGGCCAGCATCCTGGAGTCGCATCTTCACTGTTGACGTTTGAACGGTAGTGTATAATAGGAGTTCTGTTGTTGAAGCATGGAACATGGGCTACTTGCTATATGGGTCATTTTACATACGATCATCACTCCCAATTACAAAGCCAGAGTCTCTTTAAAATGGGATTGAATACATGCAATAGAACGTGTTGTTCGTATTACAATAGATATGTCTACCATTTTTTTTCAAATCTATCTACAGCTCTCTGATGTTTGTGTGGCCATGCAGAATGCACTCAATATGACAAACCATTTAACCAGCACTTACGCACTTTCAATAGAGTGTGTGTTCCCATAACAATGGCAATCCAATGATCAAGTCTGTGGTTGTATATAAGCATATGAGTCATTTCTTGACATGGCTGTCATCAGACGTACACTGTACTTTCCTATGTGCCAACTGCTCTCAATATAGGTCAAGCACCGTTCTCTTTCTGTTGCGATTTTGTACATTTACACCAAGAGTAGCTTTGAATTGCATCTATTGAACATCAAGTATTGAGTAGATCACCGTTGTTAAAGACATCTGCCTTCAGCAGGGTGCAGATAGAAATGGAATGACTCGTTTTTTGTGTCTTGCAATTATATTGGCAACACCCTGTAGGCCTATGTTCCTGTTGAAAATGCCCCATATGATTTTATGGCACCCGAGGGTGAAAGAGCTGTAGAAGTGAAAATCTCAAAAGAGTTCCCTCTTGGAGCAGACTGTACTGTATATTCTAAAGAACTCTATGCTTTGGTTTCCCCTGTATGATATCTGACACTGACGTCTAAAATATGTCATTTTGCTCACTGGGTTATTTATTTTACCTGCACATTCCTTGTGTACAATATCTGAAGGAAACATGAAGGACGTTTTTAGTTTGTCACTTTGGTAAAGGCTTCGGTCTAAAGTGCTCTCTCAAAGCCTTTTCATGTCTTCAAACATGTAATAGGTATTGCATCCTCTGGTAGTATTCTCCCCACCAGGGAAAGCACTTTCACTGTATTTTCATTTGAAGAAACATATTGACATTGAATTTTCAAATCTAACTGCCAATGTTTTTTCTACACCTGCAGACATAATTCAATATTTGTTTTGCCTGTTAAGAGGATGGCATTTCTCACACACAACCCACATGTGAAGATGTCTTTTACCTGAAGATAATCATTTTAATACAATGTTCTGTTTTGTTTTGTGTATAAAATCTGCAGTCCATTGAGGGATGAAGAATGCAGCAGCATATTCAGCCAGACAAGGCTTTGTTGCAGGCAAATTATGTAAAAAATAAAATAAAATAAAAGTTTCAGCTTTTCGGTTGAATAGTTGAGCATCAAAAATGAGTGAAGGCAGAATCTTGACTGTGGCCAGTTGAGAACAAGTTCTCATTTACAACTGCGACCTGGCCAAGAAAAAGCAAAACAGTGTGACACAAACAACAATGAGTTGTACATGGGATTAACAAACGCACAGTCAATAACACAATAAAAAAATCTATATACAGTGTGTGCAAATGTAGTAAGATTAGGGAGGTAAGGCAATAAATAGGCCATAGTGGTGAAATAATTACAATTTAGCAATTAAACACTGGAGTGATAGATGTGCAGAAGATGCATGTGCAAGTAGAGATACTAGGGTGCAAATGAGCAAAAACAAACATAACAATATGGGGATGAGGTAGTTGGGGGGGTTATTTACAGATGGGCTGTGTACAGGTGCAATGATCGGTAAGCTGCTCTGACAGCTGGTGCTTAAAGTTAGTGAGGGAGATATAAGACTCCAGCTTCAGTGATTTTTGCTATTTGTTTCAGTCATTGGCAGCAGAGAACTGGAAGGAAAGGCGGCCAAAGCAGGAGTTGGCTTTGGGGATGACCAGTGAAATATACCTGCTGGAGTGCTTGCTACGAGTGGGTGCTGCTATGGTGACCAGTGAGCTGAGATAAGTCGGGGCTTTACCTTGCAAAGACTTATAGATGACCTGGAGCCAGTGGGTTTGGCGACGAATATGAAGCCAGGGCCAGCCAACAAGAGCATAAAACTCTCATATGCAGATAACATCTATGCTGGTTGGGTAGCATACAGGTTTTTAGCAAATGTTCGAAAAAGGCCCCATTCACAAAAGATATTGTGTCAAATCCAGTGCTCTTCAGATCTGCTTCCATGCGTTCGTGAGGGTATTTACATGTCCTGTTTGAAATGTATAAAACCTGTCCATGCAGCATGCCTAGGTCTTTATGAAACGCAACCTCTGGTAGGAGTAGACCATGACAAAAATACATTAGTTTCCATCTCACTTTGACTAACAATATGATGGCATACAGTGCATTTGGAAAGTATTCAGACCCCTTCACTCTTCCACATTTTGTTACGTTACAGCCTTATTCTAAAATTGATTAAATAATTTTTGCCCCTCATCAACCTACACACAATAACCCAAAATGGCAAAGCAAAATCAGTTTGAGCAATTTGAGCAAATGTATAATAAAAAAAAAACTGAAATATTACATTTACATAAGTATTCAGACCCTTTACTCAGTACTTTGTTGAAGCAGCTTTGGCAGCGATTACAGCCTCGAGTCTTCTTGGGTATGACGGTACAAGATTGGCACACCTGTATATGGGGAGTTTCTCCCATTCTTCTCTGCAGATCCTCTCAAGCTCTGTCAGGTTGGAGGGGAGCGTCAATGCACAGCTATTTTCAGTTCTCTCGAGAGATGTTTGATCGGGTTCAAGTCTGGGCTCTGGCTGGGCCACTAAAGGACATTCAGAGTCTTGTCCCGAAGCCACTCCTGCGTTGTCTTGGCTGTGTGCTTAGGGTCGTTCTCCTGTTGGAAGGTGAACCTTGGGCCCAGTCTGAGGTCCTGAGCGGTCTGGAGCAGGTTTTCATCAAGGATCTCTCTGTACTTGGCTCCATTCATCTTTCCCTCATTCCTGACTAGTCTCCCAGTGCCTTCCGCTGAAAACATCCCCACAGCATGATGCTGCCACCACAATGCATAGGGATGGTATTGACCAGGTGATGAGCAGTGCCTAGTTTCCTCCAGACGTGACATTTGGCATTTAGGCCAAATAGTTAAATCTTGGTTTCATCAGAACAGAGTCCTTTATGCCCCTTTTGGCAAACTCCAACGAGTCTGTCGTGCTTTTTCCTGAGGAGTGACTTCCATCTGGCCACTCTACCATAAAGGCCTGATTGGTGGAGTGCTGCTGAGATGGTTGTCCCTCTGGAAGGTTCTACCATCTCCACAGAAGAACACTGGAGCTCTGTCAGAGTGACCATTCAGTTCTTGGTTTCCTCCCTGACCAATGCCCTTCTCCCCCGAATGCTCAGTTTGGCTGGGCGGCCAGCTCTAGGAAGAGTCCTGGTGATTCCAAACTTCTTCCATTTAAGAATGATGGAGGCCACTGTGTTCTTGGGGACCTTCAATGCTGCATATATTTTTTGGTACCCTTCCCCAGATCTGTTCCTCGACACAATCCTGTCTCGGAGCTCTACAGACACTTCCTTTGACCTCATGGCTTGGTTTTTGCTCTGACATGCACTGTCAACTGCGGGACCTTATATAGACAGGTTTATGCCTTTCCAAATCATATCCAATCAATTAAATTTACCACAGGTGAATCAAGTTGAAGAAACCTCTCAAGGATGATCAATGGAAACAGGATGCACCTGAGCTCAATATCGAGTCATGCATGCTGACCACACTGCTCGTGTCACGAGCACATGTACACGTAAATGTACACGTACATGTTATTCAATCATTGCACCCACACTCTTCACGAGCGTCTGCATAGCCAGGCGCTAAAATAGAACTTGGTTCTATTTGTGATGCTTGATGCGCTGCAAGTCTTATCTCTCTCAACTCCTCATTGGTTTTTAGGAGCATATACCCAGTTGGTGGTGGTAATGCAGCTTAAAGTTGGTTTCCATCCGCCATATAAAGTCCAAAGAAGAAGATGAAGCCTAAAGGAGGAGAAATGACTAGAAACAAACATGGTTTACACATTTATCTGTGGATGAATTGTCAGAGTAGAGGACCTTGTGCATTTCAGTTCAAATAACAACCCAATGTTTATATCCCAGGACAAATTAGCTAGGAATAGTAAGCTAGTTAGCTAAATTGCCTTAAATTTTTGATGTTCTTCGACCTGTCCCCAAATTAATATAGTTGGGTCAGAATTCTGACAGCCTTCACAAGACCATAACATACGCAAATACTGTATGTCCCCTTTTGTATTTTAAATGTCCAGCAGACAAATGACATTTATGAGTGCATGTAATTCAGTTTCACAGGCATATAGTACATTCTATGGATGGTCTTAAACTGCAGTAATTTATGTCTGAGATGATATGAACATGCCTGGGCATTCAAACATATCTGTATACATTCATCATCAATAGCTTTTACCAGTACTTCCTCACAATTTAGTTTGACATGTTTTGTGTCATCGGGAAAAGCCTCTGTCAACCCTTGATACAGTTTGGAAATCGACTTTGGAGGTTCGTCAAACAGCCTTAAAATAGCATCCAGCTTGTCCAATATTTGCTGCACAGAGAGAATAAAGTGTTGTCATGACTCTCCTGGTCAAGAAACCAAGGCCTCAGATCAGCTTGGCAAATGGCTGACAAATAGCCAGACTCCCCTCTCTCCCACAGGGGAGCAGAGGCGGGGCTGGGCCGGTTTTATGACACCTCACACCAGTTGTAAATCCTATGCAGCGGAGAACCCTTTCCTGCTCTTCAGTACCAACCAAAGGAATTCCTTTGTCCTCCAGGAAACCTTTGCCGCCAAAACAAAAACATTAAAAAAAGCGAATATTGGAACAATATTTCTAAGATAGGAATGGTCAGTGGGGATCTAAATACTAATCATGTCATATTGCTTTTCATGTTGTGATGTTATTAAAAACTGTATGAACCAAATATTGTAACTTAGGAAGGAAACCCCCTTCGGATGTTAAGTTTCCATTCATGGTGATATTCATACAATATGGTGAACGATGAAACTTTTTTTGTTAAGATAGGAATGTCATTTTAGTTTTCTAACAAGATCATAGTTTTCATGTCCCTTGCACATTAACGTTGTGTTTTGCTGGTACTATTTAATGAAGCTGCCAGTTTAGGACTTGTGAGGCGTCTGTTTCTCAAACTAGACACTCAAATGTACTTGTCCTCTTGCTCAGTTGCGCAGCTGGGCCTCCCACTCCTCTTTCTATTCTGTGAGGACGATCAGCTGTCTGTCCTGTCTTCCTGTAGCGCTGTCTTAGGCATCTCACAGTACGTACATTGCAATTAATTGCCCTGGCCACATCTCCAGTCCTCATGCCTCCTTGCAGCATGCCCAAGGCACGTTCACGCAGATGAGCAGGGACCCTGGGCATCTTTCTTTTTGTGTTTTTCAGAGTCAATAGAAAAGCCTCTTTAGTGTACTAAATTTTCACAACTGTGACTTTAATTGCCTACCGTCTGCAAGCTGTTAGTGTCTTAACAACCGTTCCACAGGTGCATGTTCATTAATTATTTATGGTTCATTGAACAAACATGGGAAACAGTGTTTAAACCCTTTACAATGAAGATCTGTGAAGATATTTTGATTATATATATATATATATATATATATATAATTTATATTATCCAAGAATAGAATCAATGGTTTGATCATTGAAATGACCATTATTCCAGATCCCAGACTGTAACTTTAAACTGCTGTCCTGTAGTTACTGTAGGTCTACCCATCAACTCAAGATGGAACTTTGTATCATTCACTGATACTGTTAATATACTGCAAAATTCACCTCTGTAGACTGGTCTTCCCTGTTAATATACTGCAAAATTCACCTGAGCTCCGTAGACTGGTCTTCCCTGGCTGTCTGACCATACTGGGACCCCTGTCACCATCTGATCCTGTTAAGACATGATGAGCAGTGTCGTGTACTAACTGTGCACTAGAGGGCTGCGGGTCCCGACAGAGATCATTGTGGCGCGGGTCACACAGATTATTTGGAAATGGTCCTCTTTCTGCTTTGTATGTGTTACCCTACCTATTGTATTAGAATCACATTTTTTTGTGTGTTATTCACTTCAGTAGCCTTCCTCTCCTAATTGGACGTGAGAGTTCAAGTGCGCCTAGTAAGTGTGGTCTCATTGAAATAGAGGAGGCTGCCTACATGGGTGGATAATCACTTGGTAGACAGGAAATTAGCTTAAATGTGATTAGAATATAGTTTACTACAATGTCTATAAATAAATATTAATAATGTAAAGAACTGGAGTTGAAGTGCAATCAAAAAAATGTAATCATAATTTAAAAGGAAAGGCACAACGCGCACATAGGTTAGGCTTTTCATTTTCAATAAGTATCGATTACCCATTTATTTGTCTCTGCCTGCAAATCGGCATCCTAAAAGGTAGGCTATATCCTATAGACCAATGCCAAACATAGCAAGTGTTGCTGTCATCATTCTTGCTGCTTCAAGTTCAGTAACCATATCTGCTAGATCAGGTGCGATTGTAAATCTTAAATAGAGTAGACTATAGCCTATGCATGTGGGAAAAGCATTTCCAAGGAAATGTACTTCCTAAATAGTTTACTACATTGCCTAGAAATAGGCCTAAATATTGATCACCCATATTTATCTGAAAATCTTCCCTCTCCTAAAAGCTAGGCTATAAAAATATCCAGTGGTGAGGAGACATTCAGCCACCTGTTTAGCAAAAAAAAAAACATACATATCCAGTGCCTTCGGAAAGTACTCAGACCCCTAGACTTTTTCCACATCGCTTCTTCTAAAACTGATTTAATAAATACAAATCCTTAGCAGTCTACACACAATACCCCATAATGACAAAGCTAAAACAGTTATTTAGACATTTTTTGCAAATGCATTAAATACAAAAATCTGAAATATCTTATTTACATAAGTATGCAGACCCTTTGCTCTGAGACGCAAAATTGAGGTCAGGTGCATCCTGTTTCCATTGATCATCCTTGAGATATTTCATCTGGGGTCCATCTGGGGTAAATTCAATTGACTGGATCGGATTTGGAAAGGCACACACCTGTCTATATAATGTCCCACAGTTGACAGTGCATGTCAGAGCAAAAACCAAGCCATGAGGTCAAAGGAATTGTTCGGAGAGCTCCGAAACAGGATTGTGTTGAGGCACAGATCTAGGGAAGGGTACCAAAAAATGTCTGCAGCATTGAAGGTCCCCAAGAAAAGAGTGGCCTCCATCATTCTTAAATGGAAGAAGTCTGGAACCTCCAAGACTCTTCCTAGAGCTAGCCGTACCCTGCAAAACTGAGCCATCGGGGGAGAAGGGCCTTGGACAGGGAGGTGACCAAGAACCCAATGGTCACTCTGACAGAGCTCTAGATGTCCTCTGTGGAGATAGAATAACCTTCAAGAAAGACAACCATCTCTGCAGCACTCCACCAATCAGGCCTTTATGGTAGAGTGGCCAGATGGAAGCCAATCCTCAGTAAAAGGCACATGACAGCCCACTCGGAGTTTGCCAAAATGCACCTAAAGACTCTCAGAGCATGATAAAACAAGATTCTCTTGTCTGATTAAACCAAAATGGAACTCTTTGGCCTGAATGCCAAGCGTTACATCTGGAGGAAACCTGGCACCATCCCTACAGTGAAGCATGGTGGTGGCAGCATCATGCTGTGGGAATGTTTTTCAGCGGTAGAGACTGGGAGACTAGTCAGGATCGAGGGAAATATGAACGGAGCAATGTACAGAGGGATCTTTGATGAAAACCTGCTCCAAAGCGCTCAGGACCTCAGACTGGGCCGAACGTTCATCTTCCAACGGGAGAACGACCCTAAGCACACAGCCAAGACAAAGCAGGATTGGCTTTGGGACAAGTCTCTGAATGTCCTCGAGTGGTCCAGCCAGAGCCCGGGCTTGAACCCGATCAAACATCTCTGGAGAGACTTGAAAATAGCTGTGCAGCAACGCTCCCCATCCAACCTGATAGAGCTTGAGAGGATCTGTAGAGAAGAATGGGAGGAACTCCCCAAATACAGGTGTGCCAAGCTTGTACCGTCATATCCAAGAAGACTCGCTGCAAACTCTTAGCTAGCAAGCTAGACAAGCAGTCATCATCATGAATCAAGTTGACAATCTACTGGCAATGGCATATGAAGAGAAATTATAGATCGGCCATTGGACATAAACATTACACAACAAGTCGGAAATCGCAAATTCAACATATGTACGAGGTTTGGAAGAAATCAGTGGCTAACTGCAAGCTTTGCAAATCAATCACTAGCCTGCTATTCAGTGTAGAGGGTGTGTGGTCCTTGTCTGGGTTTAATGGTCTCTTTACCAACCTTAAAAGGATAAACATTCACTCACAACACACAATGGGCCAGAAAAGGTTGGATACATTGCCCATGCTGTCAATCAACATGACTTCTGCCACGTTCAAAACAACTGGACACTCAGAACTGGGAAATCTCAGACTTCAGTGTGTTCAAAACAACTGGGAACTCAGTGGGAAAAAACGTTTTGAAAGGTCATCCAACTCAATTCCAAGTCGTGAACTCTGGCCTCTTTCTAGAGCTCCGACCTGAAGATCACTGACGTCATGATTATACCTTGTTTTTTCAGAATTCCCAGTTGTCTTGAAAGCACCATTATTTCAGAGAATACCAGACTTTGATATCAAAGTTTGATGACATAATTTGCCCACAAGAAGGACTGCCATGCCACCTTCCTGTTCAAGTGAAAGCAGCACAACAAGGTAAGTAAAAAAATGTATTGTATGCTGCTGCATAATTTTTGTAATATGCCAGGGAGATATGTATACTGTTGCTAAGAAAGTAATACTAAGGGTATGTTATGTAGTAAGCTGTTAGTAACCCATGTGCCTCACCCTAATAATTTGGTCCCTTTCCCACTCATAATTTAGCCTACTATTCTGACTTGGTGGTGCACATGTAGCCTATTTTAGAGAAATGTTATAATTTTATGTTGTAAGAGCTTATATGTCCACTTTATTCATGCACGGTTCTGACTTTTACAGGGAGAATACTGTAAGAACGATCCATGTTCTGAATTCTGTTGCTCTACATTTCAAAATTGCTGAACAAATAGTTATTGACTACGTCTGTCCTAGCTCGCTCATGAATGTCTTAATCGAAATTACAGATTGCCTCTTATCCACTTGTCATCCCCTTATGCCATAGTTTGTACATCTCAATTGTCAGTAGAAACCACATTTGTTTAAGCAAGTCAGCCATATCAGCTATGTGTTTAAAAAAGGCAGAAAATGAGGCTGAATTAACTGTTTCTCTGCCAGATACGGCTCTGCTGATAACCAGGTGTAGCAGTGATAAGGATTGATGACATGATGCTGAAAAGAAAGCTCTGCTGTTGGGACAGCTTTATGTAGGCCCTAACAGTTTGTGGGAACCGTTTTTCACCGTTACAGTGTAATTCATGTATTGTTTGGTGTTGTGTTGTGTAGTGGCTTTGCTGGCATGCATCTAGATTTTTTGTCCCACCAAGAATTACATGCTAAAATCACCACAGAAAATAGCACAAGAGAAAGCGCAAGTGTCCTACTCTGCTCTCTTCAAACTATATCTAGCATATTGGCTGAAATATAGCCCAGTAATACAGATAGCCTAATATAAGGGTGAAATTGAGAAATTCTCTAGTAATTTAACCTTTCTGATCTCCCCATCCCGGATCCGGGTTCGTGAATACAGACTCAAGCTCATTACCATAACGCAACGTTAACTATTCATGAAAATCGCAAATGAAATGAAATAAATATGCCATCTCTCAAGCTTAGCCTTTTGTTAACAACACTGTCATCTCAGATTTTCAAAATATGCTTCTCAACCATTGCAAAACAAGCATTTGTGTAACAGTATTGATGGCTAACGTAGCATTTAGCATTAGCATTCAGCTGGCAACATTTACACAAAAAAACAGAAAAGCATTCAAAAAAATCATTTACCTTTGAAGAACTTCAGATGTTTTCAATGAGGAGACTCTCAGATAGCAAATGTTCAGTTTTTCCTGAAAGATTATTTGTTTAGGACAAATCGCTCCGTTTTCTGCGTCACGTTTAGCTATGAAAAAACCCCTGTATCCAGGATTGTGTAAATCTATCAGCAAGCTCATTAGCATAACACAACGTTAACTATTTATGAAAATCGCAAATGAAATGAAATAAATATGCCATCTCTCAAGCTTAGCCTTTTGTAAACAACACTGTCATCTCAGATTTTCAAAATATGCTTCTCAACCATAGGAAAACAATCATTTGTGTAAAAGTAGCTAGCTAGAGTTAGCATTTCGCGTTAGCATTTAGCGTTAGCATTAGCGTTAGCATCCAGCACGCAACATTAACAAAAACATAAAAGCCTTCAAATAAAATCATTTACCTTTGAAGAACTTCTGATGTTTTCAATGAGGATACTCTCAGTTAGATAGCAGATGCTCAGTTTTTCCAAAAAGATTCCTTGTGTATTAGAAATAGCTCCGTTTTATACATCACATTTGGCTACCAAAAAAAATCCATAAATTCAGTCCTCAAAACGCAAACTTTTTTCCAAATTAACTCCATAATATCGACTGAAAACATGGCAAACGTTGTTTAGAATCAATCCTCAAGGTGTTTTTCACATATCTCTTCATTGATACATCGTTCTTGGACACATGCTTTCTCTCCTGAATCCCAGGAGAAAATGACCGCACCTGAAGATTACGCACAAATTTAGACAAAGGACACCGGGCGGACCTCTGGAAAATGTAGTCTCTTATGGCCAATCTTCCAATGATATGCCTACAAATACGTCACAATGCTGCTAAGACCTTGGGCGAACGACAGAAAGTGTAGGCTCATTCCTTGCGCAATCACAGCCATATAAGGAGAGAATGGAAAACAGAGCTTCAGAAATTCTGCTAATTCCTGGGTGATGCATCATCTTGGTTTCGCCTGTAGAATGAGTTCTGGGGCACTTACAGACAAAATCTTTGCAGATTCTGAAACTTCAGAGTGTTTTCTTTCCAAAACTGTCAAGAATATGCATAGTCGAGCATCTTTTCGTGACAAAATATCGCGCTTAAAACGGGAACGTTTTTTATCCAAAAATGAAATAGCGCCCCTAGAGCTCTAAGAGGTTAAACTATTTCCATTTGATATTTGCGCCTTTGACCATGGCAGGCCAGTAAACTACGTCACATACGCCTGAAATAACATTGCAGGACTGCGGTTGGGTTTGGGACCAGTTATTCCAATAGCGCCACTCGGGCGGAGTGCGGTATGAAAAGCTGCTGCTGCCGCAGACCTCTACTCTGCACCATGACAGTGAAGCCTGTAAGGTTAGAGCTGTTTATTACTGTGTCCGTGTGAAAAGTAGGGAATCTGACAGATCAATAACGTTACATTTCCATACTGAATAATAAAAACTCACATTGAACTGAAACAAATGTCAGATTATCAATTTTCTGTATTTTGGCTGATGGTTTCATTGTTTGATTCAGGTCTAGTGTGATTGAGGGAAAACTAATAGGTAGCATTAGCCTACTCTTGGCCAGAGTTCTCTCTCTAACGGTACATCAACTGACGAAAGCTAGCCAAGTCTATTTACTTATGTTGAAATGGGACAAAACAAAAGGCTACAAAACATTTCCACACCAACAACTGCTGTCAGATAGCAATATGAGGTTGCTATTAATACTATCTGTCAGATAGCTAGAGGCTAAAGCTGACCTGGCAGTGGTAGCTACTAGCTACAGTAGCGTAGCTAATTCATGGATCTCTATTAAGAGGGGATGAAACATTAGCTAACGTTACATGTCAGTTAGAAGACTAGCTCAGCACTGGGAAAAAACACTTGTTTAGATAGTTTTCTGTTAAGATAAACAGTGGTTCCCTTGCCAGCTACAGTTGAAGTCGAAAGTTTACATACACCTTAGCCAAATCCATTTAAACTCAGTTTTTCACAATTCCTGACATTTAATCCAAGTAAAAATTCCCTGTTTTAGGTCAGCTAGGATCACCACTTTATTTTAAGAATGTGAAATGTCCGAATAATAGTAGAGAGAATTATTTATTTCAGCTTTTGTTTCTTTCATCACACCAAGTGGGTCAGAAGTTTACATACACTCCATTAGTATTTGGTAGCATTGCCTTTAAATTGTTTAACTCGGGTCAAACGTTTCGGGTTGCCTTCCACAAGCTTCCCACAATAAGTTGGGTGAATTTTGGCCCATTCCTCCTGACAGAGCTGCAGTAACTGAGTCAGGTTTGTAGGCCTCCTTGCTCGCACACGCTTTTTCAGTTCTACCGACAAATTTTCTATGGGATCGTGTCCATGTGGTTCTAAAGCCAGTCGGCTGAACACTCCAAACAGCCTAC
The DNA here is from genome assembly GCF_057628025.1 of Oncorhynchus mykiss. Taxonomy (NCBI): domain Eukaryota; kingdom Metazoa; phylum Chordata; class Actinopteri; order Salmoniformes; family Salmonidae; genus Oncorhynchus; species Oncorhynchus mykiss. The sequence continues at coordinate 56,327,899 of NC_143040.1, forward strand.
CCTACTGCTCGGCGGCGTCGGCATGGTACTAAAACACACGTCGCCTCTTTTTCTATCAAATTGTAATGATAAAACTGTGGGGGGACAAAAGTGGAATTTCAGAATGTAGGGGATATGTCCCCCTGTCCCCAGTGAAATTTGCACTCCTGCTATATACTCATTTGCATTTTGGTCTTTTGTCTTGAGAATATTTTTTTTTAAATCAGCACTGAAAGGAAGAAGATCCAGATGAAAGCAAGTAGCAAAGTTAAACCCTCAGCAACAATAGACTAATATGGTTGCAGTATGATATTTGCATACTAGATGTTTTTGTAATGTATTCTCGCTCGCTGGACAAGTTGAGTTTTCGAGTGCGCACCTTCCATTCTCCACTATTTTTATCAGAGAATAATGATTTAAGGGAAGGTCATTTGATCCACTGTCTCAATAGGCCTCAATTAAATATTCATTAATTCTGATGTGGTCTCCTTTAACAGCTTCTCTGGGTATGTGTGTTGAGGAGACAAAGGATGTGCTTTTGATTATACAAGCTTGGGCTTTATTAAATACACCAGGAACCATTATGGTGAGTTAAACAGTCTTGTTTCTGATCAACAGATTTAGTGATAAGTTTGCGTTAGCCAAGATTTGTGTTTTAGGCCTCTGGTGCGGAACAAAAGCAGTGTCATTTAATCAACCTGAACCCCTATAGATTGTGTTTATGTTGCTTCATACGGCAAAATCAGGGTCCCTATTAAGTCTAAGTGAACAACTGTGAGTTCAACATGGTCTCATTAGAATATTTTAAAAAGAGTGACATTTAACCATTGCATTTATACAGTCGAAGTCGGGAGTTTACATACACCTTAGTCAAATACATTTAAACTCAGTTTTTCGCAATTCCTGACATTTAATTCTAGTAAAGGTTCCCTGTCTTAGGTCAGTTAGGATCACCTCTTTATTTTAAGAATGTGAAATGTCAGAATAATAATAGAGAGAATGATTTATTTCAGCTTTTGTTTCTTTCATCACATTCCCAGTGGGTCAGAAGTTTACATACACTTAATTAGCATTTGGTAGCATTGCCTTTAAATTGTTTAACTTGGGTCAAACATTTCGGGTTGCCTTCCACAAGCGTCCCACAATAAGTTAGGTGAATTTTGACCCATTCCTCCTGACAGAGCTGCAGTAACTGAGTCAGGTTTGTAGACCTCCTTGCTCGCACACGCTTTCTCAGTTATGCCTAACAAATTTTCTATAGGATTGAGGTCAGGGCTTTGTGATGGCCACTCCACTTCTTAAGCCATTTTGCCACAACTTTGGAAGTATGCTTGGAGTCATTGTCCATTTGGAAGACCCATTTATGACCAAGCATTAACTTCCTGACGGATGTCTTGAGATGTTGCCTCAATATATCCACATAATTTTTCATTCCTCATGATGAAAACAAGGCTCCCCAAATTCTATCAGCAAAACCCTAGACCAAAACCAAAACCCTTATTCTAACTTACACAATGGACTAGGCAAGTCAGTTAAGAACAAATTCTTATTTTCAATGACGGCCTAGGAACAGTGGGTTAACTGCCTGTTCAGGGGTAGAACGACAGATTTGTACCTTGTCAGCTTGGGGATTTGAACTTGCAACCTTTCGGTTACTAGTCCAATGCTCTAAACACTTGGCTACCTTGCCCTCCCTTTGAAAAATCTGACCACGACTCCATTTTGTTGCCCCCAGCCTATAGGCAGAAACTAAAACAGGAAGCACCTGCGCTCAGGTCTAATCAACGCTGGTCCGACCAATCGGATTCCACGCTTCAAGATTGCTTCGATCACATGGACTGGGATATGTTCCGCATTGCGGCGAACAACAACATTGATGAATACACTGATTCGGTGAGCGAGTTTATTAGCAAGTGCATCGGTGATGTTGTACCCACAGCGTCTATTAAAACATTCCCCAACCAGAAACCGTGGATTGATGGCAGCATTCGCGCAAAACTGAGCGCACGAACCACTGCTTTTAATCAGGGCAAGGTGACCTGAAACATGACTGAATACAAACAGTGTACCTATTCCCTCCGCAAGGCAATCAAACAAGCTAAGCATCAGTATAGCGACAAAGTGGAGTCGCAATTCAACGGCTCAGACACGAGAGGTATGTGGCAGGTTCTACAGTCAATCACGGACTACAAAAGAAAAACCATGCCGGTCGCGGACCACGATGTCTTGCTCCCAGACAGACTAAACAACTTTTTTGCTCTCTTTGAGGACAATACAGAGTCACTGACACAGCCCACTACCAAAACCTGCGGGCTCTCCTTCACTGTAGCCAACGTGAGTAAAACATTTAAACGTGTTAACCCTCGCAACGCTGCAGGCCCAGACGGCATCCTCGGCCGCGTCCTCAGAGCATGCGCAGACCAGCTGGCTGGTGTGTTTTACAGACATATTCAATCAATCCTTATCCCTGTCTGCTGTTCCCACATGCTTCAAGAGGGCCACCATTGTTCCTGTTCCCAAGAAAGCTAAGGTAACTGAGCTAAATGACTACCGCCCTGTAGCATTCACTTCCGTCATCATGAAGTGCTTTGAGAGACTAGTCAAGGACCAAATCACCTCCACCCTACCTGACACCCTAGACCCACTCCAATTTGCTTACCGCCCCAATAGGTCCACAGACGACGCAATCGCCATCACACTGCACACTGCCCTAACCCATCTGGACAAGAGGAATTACTATGTAAGAATGCTGTTCATCGATTACAGCTCAGCATTTAACACCATAGTACCCTCCAAACTCGTCATTAAGCTCGAGACCTTGGGTCTCGACCCCGTCCTGTGCAACTGGGTCCTGGCCTTCTGGTGGGGCCGCCCCCAGGTGGTGAGGGTAGGTAACAACAAATTGTTAGGTTACATTACTTGTTAGATATTACTGCATGGTCGGAACTAGAAGCACAAGCATTTCACTATACTTGCATTAATATCTGCTAACCATGTGTATGTGACAAATACATTTGATTTGAGTAGATGTCCTTACCGACTTGCCAAAACTATAGTTTGTTAACAAGAAATTTGTGGAGTGGTTGAAAAATGAGGTTTTATGTCTCCAACCCAAGTGTATGTAAACATCCGACTTCAACTGTATGTCACCCAAGCTGACATTTTAGTTATAGTCCCACGAAACAGCAGTCTCAACATCAACAGTGAAGACGCGACTCTGGGATGCTGGCCTTCTAAGCAGAGTTGAAAAGAAAAATTCATATTTCAGACTGGCCAATAAAAAGAAAAGATTAAGATGGGCAAAAGAACACAGACACTGGACAGAGGAACACTGCCTAGAAGGCCAATATCCCGGAGTCGCCTCTTCACTGTTGACATTGATTTCTGCGGGTACTTTTTAATCATGCTGCCAGTTGAGGACTGGTGAGGCATCTGTTTCTCAAACTAGACACTCTAATGTACTTGTTTTCTTGCTCAGTTGTGCACCGGGGCCTCCCACTCCTCTTTCTATTCTGGTTAGAGACAGTTTGTGATGTTCTGTGAAGGGAGTAGTACACAGCGCTGTACGAGACCTTCAGTTTTTTGGCAATTTCTCGCATGGAATAGCCTTAATATCTCAGAACAAGAATAGACTGAGAAGTTTGAGAAGAAATGTATTTGATTCAGAAGAAAGGTCTTTGTTTCTGGCCATTTTGAGCCTTTAATCGAACCCACAAATGCTGATGCTCCAGATACTCAACTAGTCTGAAGAAGGCCAGTTTGATTGCTTCTTTATTCAGGACAACGGTTTTCAGCTGTTCTAACATATTTGGAAAAAGGTTTTCTAATGATCAATTAGCCTTTTAAAATGATAAACTTGGATTAGCTAACACAACGCGCCATTGGAACACAGGAGTGATGGGTCTATAATGGGCCTCTGTACGCCTATGTAGATATTACATAAAGAAATCAGCCGTTTCCAGCTACAAGTAATTTACAACATTAGCAATGTCTACACTGTATTTCTGATCAATTTTATGTTATTTTAATGAATAAAAAATGTGCTTTTCTTTCAAAAACAAGGACATTTCTAAGTGACCCCAAACTTTTGAATGGTAGTGTATATTGTTTTATACTAATACAATTGTTTAGAGAAAGATATTTAGTTTTAACAAAAAATTAAAAACTCTAGCACCCTACCCTTGCGAGAATACCAACACTGAGCCTTTTTCAAGAGGGTTTTGTGAGGGATCTCAGACCATTCCTCCATATAGTCTTTCCAGATCCTTGATATCCTTCGTCTGTACTTTACGGCTGTGTAATGGAGACACAGAGAATATGGAAGTTGCAGGTGCAGTTGGTGAGTTTAATAGGAATGAAAATGAAGTGAATAAAAAAATAGGAGTAGCGTGGACTCCAGAGTGGCGCAGTGCTCTCAGGCACTGGATCGCAGTGCTAGCTGTGCCACTGGGTTTGAGTCCAGGCTGTCACAGCACTGGGAGACCCATGGGGCAGTGCACAATTGGCCCAGCGTCATCCAGGTTTGGGGAGGGTTTGGCCGGCAGGGTTGTCCTTGTCCCATCGCGCACTAGCGACTCTTGTGGTGGGCCGGGCGCAGTGCACGCTGACATGGTCGCCAGGTGTACGGTGTTTCCTCCGACACATTGGTGCGGCTGGCTTCCGGGTTAAGTGGCCATTGTGTCAAGAAGCAGTGCGGCATGGTTGTGTTGTGTTTCGGAGGACGCACGGCTCTCAACCTTTGCCTCTCCTGAGTCCGTACGGGAGTTACAGCGATGAGACCAATCAAATCAAATGTATTTATATAGCCCTTCTTACATCAGCTGATATCTCAAAGTGCTGTACAGAAACCCAGCCTAAAACCCTAAACAGCAAGCAATGCAGGTGTAGAAGCACAGTGGCTAGGAAAAACTCCCTATAAAGGCCAAAACCTAGGAAGAAACCTAGAGAGGAACCAGGCTATGAGGGGTGGCCAGTCCTCTTCTGGCTGTGCCAGGTGGAGATTATAACAGAACATGGCCAAGATGTTGAAATGTTCATAAATGACCAGCATGGTCAAATAATAATAATCACAGTAGTTGTCGAGGGTGCAACAAGTCAGCACCTCAGGAGTAAATGTCAGTTGGCTTTTCATAGCCAATCATTAAGAGTATATCTACCGCTCCTGCTGTCTCTAGAGTGTTGAAAACAGCAGGTCTGGTCAGGTAACATGTCCAGTGAACAGGTCAGGGTTCCATAGCCGCAGGCAGAACAGTTGAAACTGGAGCAGCAGCACAGCCAGGTGGACTGGGGCAAGGAGTCATCATGCCAGGTAGTCCTGAGGCATGATTATAGGGCTCAGGCCCTCCGAGAGAGAGAAAGAAAGAAAGAAAGAGAGAGAGAAAGAGAGAATTAGAGACAGCATACTTAAATTCACACAGGACACCGGATAAGACAGGAGAAGTACTCCAGATATAACAGACTGACCCTAGCCTCTGACACATAAACTACTGCAGCATAAATACTGGAGGCTGAGACAGGAGGGGTCAGGAGACACTGTGGCCCCATCCGATGATACCCCCGGACAGGGCCAAACAGGCAGGATTTAACCCCACCCACTTTTCCAAAGCACACCACTAGAAGGATATCTTCAACCACCAACTTACCATCCTGAGATAAGGCCAAGTATAGCCCACAAAGATCTCCGCCATGGCACAACCCAAGGGGGGCGCCAACCCAGACAGGAAGAACACGTCAGTGACTCAACCCACTCAAGTCACTCACCCCTCCTAGGGACGGCATGAAAGAGCACCAGTAAGCCAGTGACTCAGCCCCTGTAATAGGGTTAGAGGCAGAGAATCCCAGTGGAGAGAGGGGAACCCGCCAGGCAGAGACAGCAAGGGCGGTTCATTGCTCCAGAGCCTTTCCGTTCACCTTCACACTCCTGGGCCAGACTACACTCAATCATATGACCTACTGAAGAGATGAGTCTTCAGTAAAGACTTAAAGGTTGAGACCGAATCTGCGTCTCTCACATGGGTAGGCAGACCATTCCATAAAAATTGAGCTCTATAGGAGAAAGCCCTGCCTCCAGCTGTTTGCTTAGAAATTCTAGGGACAATTAGGAGGCCTGCGTCTTGTGACCGTAGCGTACGTGTATGCATGTACGGTAGGACCAAATCGGAATGATAGGTAGGAGCAAGCCCATGTAATGCTTTGTAGGTTAGCAGTAAAATCTTGAAATCAGCCCTTGTCTTAACAGGAAGCCAGTTTAGGGAGGCTAGCACTGGAGTAATATAATCAAATTTTGGGGTTCTAGTCAGGATTCTAGCAGCCGTATTTAGCACTAACTGAAGTTTTTTTAGTGCTTTATCCGGTCAGCCGGAAAGTAGAACATTGCAGTAATCTAACCTAGAAGTAACAAAAGCATGGATTCATGTTTCTGCATCATTTTTGGACAGAAAGTTTCTGATTTTTGCAATGTTACGTAGATGGAAAAAAGCTGTCCTTGAAACAGTCTTGATATGTTCGTCAAAAGAGAGATCAGGGTCCAGAGTAACGCAGAGGTCCAAGACTGTAACTACCAATTGGATACCACGAAATTGGGGAGAAAATGTGGTAAAAACAAACAAACAGGTAGCGTCTAAACACAAAAACAGGAAACTGTCATGACTGTCCACAAGAACCCAAATAGGGGGAAGAGGGGGAAGGAAAGAACTAGTGGGGATTAACAACTCACGTCCTGTAGTAAATCAAGGGAGAAAATCCAAGCTCTCCCTCTCCAAATTAACCAAAGGAATGTGCTTTGTCGCAACAAATCTTTTTCCTGCTGAAAGTCTAACACGTTCAAAAGCATCTACTGGAACAATATTTCTAACTTAGAACTTGGGGGAATGGTCAGAGGCGATCTATAGAACACTAATGTAATTTTGTTTGATATTTTGTAATGTCATTAAAAATGTCACAAAGGAAATACTGTAACTTGGACAGTGCATCCACTACATATTTTAAGTTTCCATACTATGCATTGTGCATGTAAAAGAGAGGGATGTGATTTGAGAAGCTATAAGAGATAGTTGTTTTTCATAACTTTGCACAGTGAGTAATCACCGCCCCGGAGTAAGGTCAGGAAGCGTGCCAGTCTGCTGGAACCACCCCTTTCGAGCAAAATGTATAAAAGATGGGTAAAGAAAAAACACATTAGACCAAAAAAGCGTGAAGCTGCAATTGCACATTTAAAATGGTTTGAACTTTGAATCTTAACACGAGGTGGAGAAGATAAAATCACCTCCAGGACAATCACTGGTACAGCTGATTAGCTTCCCAAGTAAATCATCTTCTAAAGCGAATTGAAGTAGGACCATCTGGTTACTCTGCTCAAACCATCGTATTACGCTAATCCTCTCATCCTCCCACTGGGTAACCATCGATATGGTTGGCTAGGCTATCTTCAAAGAAGCATCTTCAAGAGAGAATGGAAGGAAAATCAACTCTGCAGTTTTGTTCAGGACTACAAGACAAGTCACAGGATACCGGACAACTACAAAGAAGGACAACAGTAGAATACTTGTTGGAACCATTTCGGACAGTCAGAGCCTTAGAAGTGTGTCGCGAAAAGGCCCAACCTCCTTTCCAAGGCTGCCCATTTCACAGAGAGATCTCCGGCGAACCCAGGCATTTCACGTAAATACATTCATGATTTCATACTCAAAGTGGGAGGCAGTTTGTGTGCAAATTATATGGTTTCTATAGGTGAAAGTAGTTTCTGAATGTACCAATGTTAAGTGTCTCTGTCACTCTCTCCCTCTCACTCTCCATCTCTTCTTTAACAAGCAGCCATGTTGTTGTCATTCCGCTAGGGACCTGTTTTCAGCGTATTATGTCTCCAGTCAATAACTGGTGCAGAGTGTGTATGTTTGTCCTGTGTTCCCATTTAATTAGCTAGTAAATAAATAAACCAATTTGTGTAGTACTGAATCATAAGTAAGGCACAGGTTTTTACAGATGCAAGGAGGTTATGACTGTTCAGAATGGTGATATGATACAAGGTCATGATTAATAAGTTGACTGTTTGTTGATGTGATAGTTAAAGGCCTTTTAGAGTTTCATTTGGGAGATCGTAACTCTTTAAATAACCACTCTCGTGGTACCCCAGATCCTAATGAGTTAATTGTTACATGATTAATTGAATTGGGTAACAATTAAACAGTTAGTTAATTACATAAATAACAGTCTTAAGATTCATTTCCAGAGTTATCCATCTCTGAGACCGGGTGTGGTAACTCATATGTCTAAAGGTTAACAATGATGTTATGTACACCAGGAGTTTTTGTGAAAGAGCTTTATAAATGAAAAGAGAGAAATTGTATGAACCTACAGTACATCTCATCAGAGGGCCAGCCTGCTGTCTGGTAGACAATGCAGTGATGTGTACTGAACCTGTCACCTCTGATTAAACGTAAAGCACTATGGTAACTGCATCTAATGGCTTTAGGGGGAGTGATGAGCTCTACAGCAGTCTCACAACTCAATTGCTGGTTGTAAATGGTTTTCTGCCCCTCCCAAAAGATAGAATTTGTAGATAATTGTCCCTCTTTCTAGGACTCACCCACAAACAGGACCAAGCCTGGCCTGCTGAGGAGTGACGGACATCCTAGCTGGAGGGGTGCTCTCATCTTATCTATGTACATAGACAGGGCTCTAACACCTCTCGCTCCACAATGGGATAGGGTGCAGGCCAGCCTGCTAGCTTAGTGGAGTCTGCCACTAGCACAGTCAGTGTAGTCACCTCAGCTATCCCCATTGAGACCGTGTCTGTGCCTCGATCTAGGTTGGGCAAAACTAAATATCACAGTGTTCGCCTTAGCAATCTCACTGGAATAAAAACCTCCTCCATTTCTGTCATTATTGAAAGAGATTGTGATATCTCACATCTCAAAACATGGCTTCTTAATGTTAGATCCCACACTTCCAAGGCAGTTATAGTCAATTAACTAATCACTGATCATAATCTTGATGTGATTGGCCTGACTGAAACATGGCTTAAGCCTGATGAATTTATTATGTTAAATGAGGCCTCTCCTCCTGGTTATGCTAGTAACCATATCCCCCGCACATCCCGCAAAGGCGGAGGTGTTGCTAACATTTACGATAGCAAAGTACAATTTACAAAAAATAAAATGACTGCGTTTTTGTCTTTTGAGCTTCTAGTCATGAAATCTATGCAGTCTACTCAATCACTTTTTCTAGGCCGTATACAGCGTTCCTCCCTGAGTTCCCTGAATTCCTATCTGACCGCAGATAATATTCAAATTTTTGGTGACTTTAACATTCACATGGAAAAGTCCACAGACCCACCCCAAAAGGCTTTCGGGGCCATCATCAACTTAGTGGGTTTTGTCCAACATGTCTCTGGACCTACTCACTGCCACAGTCATACTCTGGACCTAGTTTTGTCCCATGGAATAAATATGGTGGATCTTCATGTTTTTCCTCATAATCCTGGACTATCGGACCACCATTTTATTACATTTGCAATTACAACAAATAATCTGCTTAGAACCCAACGATTCCTACAAGCCCTTTGGTTTGGTTAACCACCTAACTGAGGAACTACATTTAATACCCTAGATGCAGTTGCACCCCTAATTTAAAACAACTGTAACTCTGTGTTGTTGTATGTGTCGAACTGCTTTGCTTTATCTTGGCCAGGTCGCAATTGTAAATGAGAACTTGTTCTCAACTTGCCTACCTGGTTAATTAAACGTGAAATAAAATTTTAAAAAATATTTAAAAATCTACACAACATTGCAAATATCAGAAACTTTCTGTCCAAAAATTAAGCAGAAAAGTTCATCCATGCTTTTGTCACTCCTAGATTAGAATATTGCAATGATCTACTTTCCGGCTACCCGGATAAAGCACTAAATAAACTTCAGTTCGTGCTAAACACGGCTGCTAGAATCTCTCTACACTGGCTTCCTGTTAATCATGATCGGGGGTCCTCTGCGAGACATTGAACTAACATAGGCTAATGTGATTAGCATGAGGTTGTAAGTAACAAGAACATTTCCCAGGACATAGACATATCTGATATTGGCAGAAAGCTTAATTAAATTCTTGTTAATCTAACTGCACTGTCCAATTAACAGTAGCTATTACGGTGAAAGAATACCACGCTATTGTTTAAGGAGAGTGCACAGTTCTGAACATGAAAAGGTATTAATTAACAAATTTGGCACATTTGGGCAGTCTTCATACAAAATCTCAAACAGAAATGCAATGGTTCATTGGATCAGTGTAAAACTTTGCACGTACGCTGCTGCCATCTAGTGGCCAAACTCTAAATTGCACCTGGGCTGGAATAATACATTATAGCCTTGCCCTTGCATTTCAAAGATGATGGTACAAAAATATACAGATTTTTTTTTCTCTGTATTATCTTTTACCAGATCTAATGTGCTATATTCTCCTACATTCCTTTCATATTTCCACAAACATCAAAGTGTTTCCTTTCAAATGGTACCAAGAATAAGCATATCCTTGCTTCAGGGCCTGAGCTTCAGGCAATTAGACTTGGGGATGTCATTTTAGGCGGAAATTGAAAAAAAAGGGTGGATCCTTAACAGGTTTTAATTAAGTCTTTATTGAAGACTCATCTCTTCAGTAGGTCCTATGCAATAGTGAAGTTTGGCCCAGGGGTGTGAAGGTGAACGGAAAAGCACTGGAGCGACGTACCGCCCTTGTTGTCTCTGCCTGACTGGTTCCCCTCTCTCCACTGGGATTCTCTGCCTCTAACCCTATGACAGCAGCTGAGTCACTGGCTTACTGGTGCCTTCCATGCTGTCGCTAGGAGAGGTGCGTCACTTGTGTGGGTTGAGTCACTGACATAATCTTCCTGTCCGGGTTGCGCCCCTGTCGGGTTCGTGCCGTGGGGGAAATCTTTGTGGGCTATACTCAGCCTTATCTCAGGGTAGTAAGTTGGTGGTTTGAAGATATCCCTCTAACTGTGTGGGGGCTGTGCTTTGGAAAAGTGGGTGTGGTTATATCCTGCCTGGTTGGCCCTGTCTGGGGGTATCATTGGACAGTGTCTCCCGAACCCTTCTGTCTCAGCCTCCAGTATTTATGCTGCAATATTTTATGTGTCGGGGGGCTAGGGTCAATCTGTTATATCTGGAGTATTTCTCCTGTCTTATCCGGTGTTCTGAGTGAATTTAAGTATGCTCCCTCTAATTCTCTCTCCCTCCCCACCCGGAGGACCTGAGCCCTGGGACCTTGCCTCAGGACTACCTGGCCTGATGACTCCTTGCGGTCCCCAGTCCACCTCATAGTGCTGCTGCTCCAGTTTCAACTGCGGCTATGGAACCCTGACCTGTTCACCGGACGTGCTACCTAGTCCCGGACCTTCTGTTTCCGACTCTCTCTCTCTCTACCACACCTGCTGTCTCTAACTCTGAATGCTCGGCTATGAAAAGCCAACTGACATTTACTCCTGAGGTGCTGACCACTGTGATTATTATTATTATTTGACTCTGCTGGTGATCTATGAACGTTTGAACATCTTGGCCATGTACTGTTATAATCTCAATCTGGCACAGCCCTCAGAGCCTGGTTCCTCTCTAAGTTTCTTCCTAGGTTCCTGCCTTTCTAGGGAGTTTTTCCTAGCCACCGTGCTTCTACATCTGCATTGCTTGCTGTTTGGGGGTTTTAGTCTGGGTTTCTGTATAGCACTTTGTGACATCGGCTGATGTCTAAAGGGTTTAATGAATACATTTGATTGATTGATTGATTTCGTAATATGAAGAAAATGTGACTTAGCACACTTGCCTGACCCCTCTACCTGAGCCTGCCTGTCGTCCTGTACCTTTGCCTCATCTCTGGATTGACGACCTCTGCCTGACCTGAGCCTGCCTGTCATCCTGTACCTTTGCCCCTGTTGCTGTAATAAACATTTTTACTTCGACACGGTCTGCATTTGGGTCTTACCTTATCCTGATAGTACGAACTGACCATGTCTGACCAAGCAGACTTGGACCAGCTCCTCAACGCTATCTCCCAAGGAGCCACCATTGGTAGGCACGAGGAGTTGCTTTGCGGTCTGATGGAAGGGTTCCAGCCCATGGCGAATGTCATGACCTAGCCTTCCACACATTGCGGGAGAAATTCTGTGGGTTGTCTAATAGGCAGCCTACCACGATGGTAACCTCCCAGCCCCTCTGTAACCCGGCTGGTAGCAGCACTGTCACCCCAGTTTCCCAGGATCCCTGCTTACCTCCCCAGGAGCGCAATAATGGAGATTCCAGAACCTGCCGGGCCTTTCTCTCCAAGTGCTCTCTCATTTTCGAGCTGCAGTCTTCTTCGTTCCCCTCATCCACTCAAAGATAGCGTACATTATTACTCTGATGTCCGGGAGGGCACTTGCCTGGACCACAGCAGTGTGGGAGCAACAATCTGCCGTCTGCCTCAGTGTGGAGGAATTCATGGAGGAGGTGAGAGGCTCTGGTGTCTGGGAGAGAGGCTGCCCGGAAGTTACTCCAGCTTTGGATGGACACCCTCAGTGTGGCAGACTATGCGGTGGAGTTCCGCACGCTAGCAGTGGCGGGTACCTGGAACCCGGAAGCGCTGTTCTACACGTTCCTGCACAGATTATCGGAGGAGGTAAAGGATGAGCTGGCAGCCTAAACTACTGATAGATCTTGGCTCATTCATCACTTTAACCATCCGGATCGATGGTCGGCTACGAGAATGTAGGAGGGAAAAGAGGTCCGATTGCGGTCCCAATCGCTCACTCAGGGATCCCACCTTGCAGCTGATGAACTCTGGAGATCCCCGGCGTCTACGTTCCCGAGAGGATCCAAGCTCACCTGAGTCCCGCCAAGAGCCTCTGGAGACTGCCAATTCACCTCTTCCAGTGCCGATGTGTACGCGTTCGGCTGGAGACAGCCTAGCCCTGCCGAGCTGCAGACTTGAGACCCAGAGCTGTCTGTATAGCGGTACTGCCCGTTATTTTGTGTCTACCTGTCCCTTCAAGAGACCTAGCTCATTCGTTGGAGTAAGTACACTGGTGGCTCTTGAAGATAATTGTTCTTCTCCCCTTACTCGCCACCCTGCTGTTGGGCGACCAGTCCAAGTCTCTCCAGGTACTCATCAACTCGGGGGCCGATTTGAGTCTCATGGACGTTGCCCTGGCGTCTGAGCTGGGCATCCCCACTCAACCTCTCTCCATTCCCATGGGTGTTAGAGCGCTGGTCGGGTGCTCTATAGACTGGGTCACCCACCATACCAACCCTGTCAACCTACGAGTGTCGGGGAACTACAGTGAGACGATCCAATTCCTGCTGGTTGAGTATCCGCAGGTTCCCGTGGTATTGGGATTCTCTTGACTCCAGCGACACAATCCCTCCATTGACTGGGCTACTGGTGCCATCGTGGGCTGGAGCCTGTCCTGCCACACTCATTGTTTGAAGTCAGCTTTGCCTGCCCCTTGACGTTTTCCTGGGGGCTTGGAAATTGTCCCGGACCTCTCCACCAGCTCTGCAGAGTACCAGAATCCTCCGGAAGAGGTTTAGTAAGGCTCAGGCCCCTGCGCTTCCGCAGCACTGATCGGTATCCAAGAAGGTCAAGCCTGAGGCGCTGGCACGCCGCTATAGTGCCGCGGCTGCACCCCTTGAAGCCGAGACCTTTTCCCCCCGCTCCAAGATCATTAGCCCCTCTGCTGTTCGTCCTCTGTTGCCCCGTACCCTCCATATTTGTCCTACCTTTCTGTGTCTATAGTCAAAACCATGTCTGACTGCCCCTTGTCTTCTGTTTTCTTGGCCCATACCTCCCCCCGCCAGCCAATGTATACGGTGAGATGCCTCCTGAGGGTTTGACCACGGGGCAGGGGTTTCCAGTACCTTGTTGACTGGGAGGGTTATGGCCCAGAGGAGAGGTGCTGGGTTCCCGCTAAAGATATCTTGGACCCGGCCCTCATCGCTGACTTTCACCGCCGGCACCCCAGTCAAGCAGGTATCCGCCCAGGTGGCACGCCAGCTGGCATCCTTAGAGGGGGGGGGTACTGTCAAGCCCTGATCTGTTTCACCTGCCTTTGTGAATGTCTCCACCCCCCTCCAGGTGTCGCACATCTTGCCCACTTATCCTCTGGGTATTTATACCTGTGTTTTCTGTCTATGCCAGTTCGTCTTGTTTGTCAAGCTTACCAGCATTTGTCCTGTCTTTTCCCAGACTCTCTTTTTCTCATCCTCCTGGTTTTGACCCTTGCCTGTCCTGACCCTGAGCCCGCCCGCCTGACCACACAGCCTGCCCCTGAGCCTGCCTGCCGTCCTGTACCTTTGCCCCGTCTCTGGATTGCCGACCTCTGCCTGACCTGAGCCTGCCTGCCGTCCATTTTCACTTCGACACTGTATGCATTTGGGTCTTACCTTATCCTGATACTTATACCAGAGTAAACCCTTTTTTAAAGTGATAGTGCTTGGGAGTCTATGCTCCTGAAATCCATCTTGAATGAATATTCATCTATGATACCTGGTGATGATTCATCAATCTTCTTGAATTTAAATGTGACTTAATGCAATACAATAAGGTTCGTATGAGTGCATGTGTATATTTTGTACCTGCCTGATGTGACAAACAATTCCATCTGAACCGCCCTGGCCTTATTAACACTTTCAACTAAAGCTAAATATCTTGAGCCCTGCTATTACGGTATTGCTTGATTCTGCAAGTATCTGAAAGCGCAAGCTAGGGGGACAATGGGCTGCAGGGTGATTTGCACATGAATGTCTGTGAATTAGAGCGTGGGTTACAGAGGAAGGCCTTCTCCACAGCCATGGGCCCCGGCCGGGCAGTCAGGCAGACAGAGGTCAGCTCGCTCTCTAAAGCCCAGGTGAGATTCTCAGACACAAAAGGCCAAATTAAAATCCAATCAACATGGACTTAACAAAGCATAGGAAGATGTATGAGACGATGGGATTCATAATAGTATAATATTTCTGCCCAACCAATGGATACCTTGTTGTCTTGGGTTCCATATACGCTGAGTGTACAAAACATGCTCTTTCCATGACATGGACTGACCAAGTGAATCCAGGTGAAAGCTGTCACGCTCTGACCATAGAGAGCTTTTTATTCTCTATGTTGGTTAGATCGGGGTGTGACTAGGGTGGGTCATCTAGGTGATTTATATTTCTATGTTGGCCTGGTATGGTTCCCAATCAGAAGCAGATGTTTATCGTTGTCTCTGATTGGGGATCATATGTAGGCAGCCATTTCCCCTTTGTGTTTTGTGGGATCTTGACTATCGATAGTTGCCTGTTAGCACTATTGTTAGCTTCATGTTTCGTTTGAGATTTATTGTTTTGTTTTGCTGTGAGTTTCACTTAGTAATAAAAAGATGTGGAACTCAGATCACACTGCGCGTTGGTCCACTCATGATAAAGATCGTGACAAAAGCTATGCTTCGTTATTGATGTCACTTGTTAAATCCACTTCAATCAGTGTAGATGAAGGAGAGGAGACCGATTAAAGAAGGATGTTTAATCATTGAGAGAATTGAGACATGGATCGTGTATGTGTACCATTCAAAGGGTTAACGGGCAAGTAAAAATATGTAAGTGCCTTTGAACGGTGTATCGTACTAGGTGCCAGGCGCACCAGTTTGAGTGTGTCGAGAACTGAAACGCTGCTGGGTTTTTCACGCTCAAAACTGTTTCCTGTGTGTATCAAGAATAGTCCACCACCCAAAGGACATACAGTGAACTTGACACAACTGTGGGAGGCATTGGAGTCAACATGGGCCAGCATCCCCGTGGACTCTACACCTTGTAGTTTCCATGCCCTGATGAATTGAGTCTGTTCTGAGGGAAAAATTGGGTACAACTCAATATTAGGAAGGTGCTCCTAATGTTTTGTACATTCAGTGTATGTCCCAAAACAGAGGACTACATTGTCATAAATTCGTAAAACGGAAAATTGTACATCAGTAATGTTAGATTAAAAGGTGCACTCTTTGATTGACCTTAGTTTAGCTCAGTAGTATGTTTTAGTCCCACTTGGCTAATGCGTATAGCTGTGGGTGCCCTGCAGACTGCTGTTGTGCTTCTGTTGTGGCCTGCCTCTTCACTATTGGCCTTTTTGTTCTCTCTCTCTCTCTCTCTCTCCCTCTCCTGAATCTCATTAGCAGGCCACCTATGAACCCTGGTGTAGAGTGGGGCAGAGAGGGCACAGTGGACAGCCATAATGATGAGACCATATCTGGGGATTTAGTCCCTGAACCACAGCTCCAGGCGACCAGATGTTCAAATGTTCAAAATCACATTATAATTAACCGTATTTAAGACAGAGCAGAAAGTCCATGCTTACAGTTATTCCCGTGATCCCCACTCTCTCTATCACCCCTCTCCTTCTCCCCCCCCACCCCCCTCTCTCTCCCTCT
This sequence comes from Oncorhynchus mykiss, assembly GCF_057628025.1. NCBI lineage: Eukaryota > Metazoa > Chordata > Actinopteri > Salmoniformes > Salmonidae > Oncorhynchus > Oncorhynchus mykiss. The sequence continues at coordinate 56,344,286 of NC_143040.1, forward strand.
CTCTCTGTCCCTATTTTCAGATGAGGTAATTAATATGGAAAGGCTCGTATTCTGTAAATTCCTATGAGATGGGCTCACCAAAGCTGTTAAAGCCAAGTAGACTAATTAGTATTCATGCAGGTTTTCCTGTTACAAGTCAGTTTTCCCTCTGGGACCAAGTAGTAGCTTGGGTAGACACGCAGCGTTCATCCTTGATTATGTGAGCAGAATGCCACTGCTGAGCCAGAGCACAGCAACAACAACAAAAAAATCCTTAGGCAGCAAATCAATTTCTGTGACCTTCTAAATGGAACTGACTACAGAGTCATTCTTTAACCCTGTATATCAGGGAAAACAGATTCTGAGATGGAATGATTACTGGCTATTATACAAATCCATGGTTTCTGTTTCAGTTAATAACCATTTACGGCAAAATTATACATACGCTAGGATTCAGTGGCAATAAACAATTGCTTTAATGCACTAGTCATGTCTTTGTTTTGCCAATTAAAATAGATCTCGGAAACCCCCTATTATTCCAAATGTAAAATGCCTTGATAAAGAGTTTTTGCTTTTAGATGCATAAAAATTGGTATGCAAATTGATAATTGAATATTCTAGGTTGTAATAAGTAGTGGGGATGGCCTTTCATGCTCTGTGGTTCCATAGATATGTGCCATTGAGTTGCTGGGCACATTTCATACAGTAGGCTCTGAAATGATTTATGCATCATTGCACTCACCGGGTTTTTACTAACCCAGCATATAGAATATGGTCGCAGAAATACATTTTGTAATAAAGATCTTTAGAAATCACATGAACAATGACCTATTGTTGAACCCTCCATGTGTAGGCTACAGTGCACTGGAAATTGCTTTGTGCTGACTGAGGTTTGGTTTCCAAGAAATTATTGGAATACAAGAGGCATATGTTCAGTGCAAGATTGTTATTATTGGAGATTATTATTATTGGGTTTTAGGAGTACCAACTAGCACAGAGACAACATACAGTGCATTCTGAAAGTATTCAGACCACTTGACCTTTTCCGCATTTTGTTACAGCCTTATTCTAAAATTGACCCCCAAAAAAGATCCCTCATCAATCTACACACAATACCCCATAATGACAAGCAAAAAACTGGTTTTTAGATATTTTTTCACATTTCTTAAAAATAAAAACTGAAATATTACATTTAGGAACAGTATGAGTCAAGGGTTTGGACCTATCTACTCATTCATGTTTTTATTTTTATTTGTTTTTTTGACTATTTTCTACATTGTAGAATAATAGTGAAGACAACAAAACTATGAAATAGCACATATGGAATTTACCACGTATTAACCAAAAAAGTGATAAACAAATATATTTTATATTTCAGATACTTCAAAGTAGTCAACCTTTGCCTTGTTGACAGCTTTGCACAATCTTGGAATTCTGTCAACCAGCTTCATGAGGAAAAAACCTGGAATGAATTTCAATTAACAGGTGTGCCTTGTTAAAAGTTAAATTGTGGAATTTATTTCCTTCTTAATGCGTTTGAGCCAATCAGTTGTGGTGTGATAAGGTATGGATGGTATACTGAAGCTAGCCATATTTGGTAAAAGACCAAGTCCATATTATGGCGAGAACAGCTCAAATAAGCAAAGAGAAACAACAGTCCATCATTACTTTAAGACATGAAGGTCAGTCAATCCAGAAAATGTCAAAAACTTTTAAAGTTTCTTCAAGCCCCGTCTCAAAAACCATCAAGAGCTATGATGAAACTGGCTCTCATGAAGACCGCCACAGGAAAGGAAGACCCAGAGTTACCTCTACTGCAGAGGATAAGTTCATTACAGTTACCAGCCTCAGAAATTGCAGCCCAAATAAATGCTTCACAGAGTTCAAGTAACAGACACATCTCAGCATCAACTGCTCAGAGGAGACTGGGTGAATCAGGCCTTCATGGTCAAATTTCTGCAAAGAAACCACTACTAAAGTACACCAATAATAAGAAGAGACCTGCTTGGGCCAAGAAACACAAGCAATGGACATTAGACTGGTGGAAATATGTCATTTTGTCTGATGTCCACATGTTTGATTTTTAGTTCCAACCATTGTGTCTTTGTGAGAAGCAGAGTAGGTGAACAGATGATCTCCGCATGTGTGGTTCCCACTGTGAAGCATGGAGGAGGAGGTGTTATGGTGTGGGAGTGTATTACTGGTGACACTGTCTGTGATTTATTTAGAATTCAAGGCAAACTTAACCAGAATGGCTACAACAGCATTCTGCAGTGATACGCCATCCCATCTGGTTTGCTCTTAGTGGGACTATCATTTGTTTTTCAACAGGAAATGACCCAACACACCTCCAGGCTGTGTAAGTGCTATTTGACCAAGAAGGAGAGTAATGGAATGCTGCATCAGATGACTTGGCCTCAACAATCATCTGACCTCAACCCAATTGAGATGGTTTGGGATGAGTTGGACCGCAGGGTGAAGGAAAAGCAGTCAGCAAGTGCTTAGCATATGTGGGAACTCCTTCAAGACTGTTGGAAAAGAATTCCAGGTGAAGAGAGAGAATGCCCAGACTGTGCATAGCTGTCATCAAGGCAAAGGGTGGCTACTTTGAAGAATTTTAAATATAAAATATGTTTTGATTTGTTTAACACTTTCTTGGTTACAACATTTTTCTGTATGTGTTATTTCATAGTTTTGATGTATTCACTATTATTCTACAATGTAGAAAATAGTCAAAATAAAGAAATTCTTCAATAAGTATGTCCAAACTTCTGACTGGTACTGTATATATTATTGTTAAAAGGATTGTTTCAGTCTCAAAGCCCCTTTTTTTGCCGGAATGACATCCCACTGGGCACAGACGTCAATTCAGCGTCCGTTCAACAACGGTTCAACGTCATTTCATTGAAATGACGTGGAAACAACGTTGATTCAACCAGTGTGTGCCCAGTGGGATATTCGCTACTTTTGGCTAACTGAACATCATCGAGTATCCTAGGGTTGAACTTGGCCTGTGGTTCACAGGCCCAAATCGTGAGCTCTGACTGTGGGTTGGTTAATTAGCAGGCAGTCCTCTTCAGCCTGCACCGTGTCATATTAGACTCAGCTCAGCTTAGCAATCTGCTTTCCAGAAGGCTCCGTGCACGATACAGGAATCAGCATTGATACCTTATGCTCTGTGATTGAAGGCAATCTCCGGGGAGGAAGGGATGAATTTATTCATGGTGCAGTCCCCACTGCCACGGGAGACATGTCTCTCCTCTCCCCGCCTGCCACACATCCACACCGCTGCTCCTCTGCATTTTTTTATTGGATGCACAAATAATGCTAAATTATCTGAGGGAGTTGAACATCTTGTTTTTCCACCCTAGCGCGCCGTCATGATCTCTCTATCTCTTTCTCTGTGGGTCTCTATGTTGAGCCTGTGCTACAGAGATACAATATAAACATAGTGACCTTTAATTGCATTACTAATGTCCCCAGCCCAACCCATTTCTCCCCCTCTGGCCCTGGGGGAATACAAATGTTGACATATATCAGTCCATGCCCAGGCCAACTGGGCCACAAGAAGTGACATTAATGTAATTCCTTTCTGTTGGCAGAAATCTGTTGATAATAGACATGTTAGCAAAGGTGATGAAAGCAGATTAGCCAAGACACAGTGGGGGGATCTAGGGGCTCACTGTTATTAACATGTTCAGGGAGCCCAGAGAGCTCCCTGCTCCCTACCAGGGGAATAGGGGTCAGCCGTTAACATGGCTCTGAAATGCTAATGCCCAACTTGAAGCACAGCCTTGCAGAGTTTATTTACCATTCAGGGCTGAAATCTTTATTAGCCCATGACATGAATGTTGGCTAGATGAACCCCAGTGCTGTGCTGCCAAGCTTCATGCTGGGCAATCTGTCATGTACTGTCATGTTTTGTCTTGTCTCTGTCCTTTCCCTTCACCCTGTCTCCCTCTGCTGGTCGTTGTTAGGTTACCTTTTCTCCCCCGCTTTCCCCCAGCTGTTCCTTGTCTCCTCTAACTACCCATTCACCCCGTTTCCCACCTGTTCCCTTTTTCCCTCTGATTAGGTCCCTATATCTCTCTCTGTTTCTGTTCCTGTCCTTGTCGGATTCTTGTTTGTTGTGTTTCATGCCTGAGCCAGACTATCGTCATGTTTGCTGTAACCTTGTCCTGTCCTGTCGGAATCTGCCGGTCTATCTGAGCCTACCTATGTTTGGTTATTAAAGAAGCTCTGTTTAAGTTAGTTCGCTTTTGGGTCCTCATTCACTCACCCTAACAGAAGAATCCGACCAAGAATGGACCCAGCGACTTCGGATCCTCTCCACTCAGCCGTCGGGATCCAGGGAGCGATGCTAGGCAGACACGAGCAGGAAGTGTCTGCTGCTCGACATGCCGTTGAGACCCTGGCCACCCAAGTCTCCAACCTCACAGAACAGGTTCACCATCTCCGCCTCGATCCACCGGCCACTTCCAGGGCTTTCGAATCTCCGGAGCCCAGAATCAATAACCCGCCGTGTTACTCTGGGGAGCCCACTGAATGCCGCTCGTTCCTCACCCAGTGTGATATTGTGTTTTCTCTCCAGCCCAACACTTACTCCAGGAGCACTGCTCGTGTCGCCTACGTCATATCTCTCCTTATTGGACGGGCTCGTGAGTGGGGCACGGCAATCTGGGAGGCAAGGGCTGAGTGTACTAACCAGTATCAGGACTTTAAGGAGGAGATGATACGGGTTTTTGATCGATCTGTTTTTGGGGAGGAGGCTTCCAGGGCCCTGTCTTCCCTATGTCAAGGCAATCGATCCATAACAGACTACTCTATTGAGTTTCGCACTCTTGCTGTCTCCAGTGGCTGGAACGAGCCGGCCTTGCTCGCTCGTCTTCTGGAGGGTTTCCGCGCAGAGGTAAAGGATGAGATTCTCTCCCGGGAGGTTCCTTCCAGCGTGGATTCCTTGATTGAACTCGCTATTCGCATTGAGCGACGGGTTGATCTTCGTCACCGAGCTCGTGGAAAGGAGCTCGCGCTCTCCGTCGCCTCCCTCTCCGCATCACTACCATCTTCCTCTGCCGGCTCGGGTGCTGAGCCCATGCAGCTGGGAGGTATCCGCATCTCGACTAAGGAGAGGGAACGGAGAATCACCAACCGCCTCTGTCTCTATTGCGGTTCCGCTGGTCATTTTGTCACTTCATGTCCAGTAAAAGGCCAGAGCTCGTCAGTAAGCGGAGGGCTACTGGTGAGCGCTACTACTCCTGTCTCTCCTTCAAGATCCTGCACTACCTTGTCGGTCCATCTACGCTGGACCGGTTCGTCAGCTTCCTGCAGTGCCTTAATAGACTCTGGGGCGGAGGGCTGTTTTATGGACGAGACCTGGGCTCGGGAACATGACATTCCTCTCAGACAGTTAAAGGAGCCCACGGCCTTGTTCGCCCTGGATGGTAGTCCTCTCCCCAGGATTCAGCGTGAGACGCTACCTTTAACCCTCACTGTTTCTGGTAATCATAGTGAAACCATTTCTTTTTTAATTTTTCGTTCACCTTTTACACCTGTTGTTTTGGGCCATCCCTGGCTAGTTTGTCATAATCCTTCCATTAATTGGTCTAGTAATTCTATCCTCTCCTGGAACGTCTCTTGTCATGTGAAATGTTTAATGTCTGCTATCCCTCCTGTTTCCTCTGTCTCTTCTTCACAGGAGGAGCCTGGTGATTTGACAGGGGTGCCGGAGGAATATCACGATCTGCGCACGGTGTTCAGTCGGTCCAGGGCCACCTCTCTTCCTCCACACCGGTCGTATGATTGTAGTATTGATCTCCTTCCGGGAACCACCCCCCCCCGGGGTAGACTATACTCTCTGTCGGCTCCCGAACGTAAGGCTCTCGAAGATTATTTGTCTGTAGCTCTTGACGCCGGTACCATAGTCCCCTCCTCCTCTCCCGCCGGAGCGGGGTTTTTTTTTGTCAAGAAGAAGGACGGGTCTCTGCGCCCCTGCATAGATTATCGAGGGCTGAATGACATAACAGTGAAGAATCGTTATCCGCTTCCTCTTATGTCTTCAGCCTTCGAGATCCTGCAGGGAGCCAGGTTTTTCACTAAGTTGGACCTTCGTAACGCTTACCATCTCGTGCGCATCAGGGAGGGGGACGAGTGGAAGACGGCGTTTAACACTCCGTTAGGGCACTTTGAATACCGGGTTCTTCCTTTCGGCCTCGCTAACGCTCCAGCTGTCTTTCAGGCATTAGTCAATGATGTCCTGAGAGACATGCTGAACATCTTTGTTTTCGTTTACCTTGACGATATCCTGATTTTTTCACCGTCACTCCAGATTCATGTTCAGCACGTTCGACGTGTCCTCCAGCGCCTTTTAGAGAATTGTCTTTTTGTGAAGGCTGAGAAGTGCACTTTTCATGCCTCCTCCGTCACATTTCTCGGTTCTGTTATTTCCGCTGAAGGCATTAAGATGGATCCCGCTAAGGTCCAAGCTGTCATTGATTGGCCCGTCCCTAAGTCACGCGTCGAGCTGCAGCGCTTTCTCGGCTTCGCGAACTTCTATCGTCGTTTCATCCGTAATTTCGGTCAGGTGGCAGCTCCTCTCACAGCCCTTACTTCTGTCAAGACGTGCTTTAAGTGGTCCGTTTCCGCCCAGGGAGCTTTTGATCTCCTCAAGAATCGTTTTACATCCGCTCCTATCCTTGTTACACCTGACGTCTCTAGACAGTTCGTTGTCGAGGTTGACGCGTCAGAGGTGGGCGTGGGAGCCATCCTTTCTCAGCGCTCCCTCTCTGACGACAAGGTCCACCCATGCGCGTATTTTTCTCATCGCCTGTCGCCGTCGGAACGTAACTATGATGTGGGTAACCGCGAACTGCTCGCCATCCGGTTAGCCCTAGGCGAATGGCGACAGTGGTTGGAGGGGGCGACCGTTCCTTTTGTCGTTTGGACTGACCATAGGAACCTTGAGTACATCCGTTCTGCCAAACGACTTAATGCGCGTCAGACGCGTTGGGCGCTGTTTTTCGCTCGTTTCGAGTTCGTGATTTCTTATCGTCCGGGCTCTAAGAACACCAAGCCTGATGCTTTGTCTCGTCTCTTCAGTTCTTCAGTAGCCTCCACTGACCCCGAGGGGATTCTCCCTGAGGGGCATGTTGTCGGGTTGACTGTCTGGGGAATTGAGAGGCAGGTAAAACAAGCGCTCACTCACACTCCGTCGCCGCGCGCTTGTCCTAGGAACCTTCTTTTCGTTCCCGTTCCTACTCGTCTGGCCGTTCTTCAGTGGGCTCACTCTGCCAAGTTAGCCGGCCACCCTGGCGTTCGGGGTACGCTTGCTTCCATTCGCCAGCGTTTTTGGTGGCCCACCCGGGAGCATGACACGCGTCGTTTCGTGGCTGCTTGTTCGGTCTGCGCGCAGACTAAGTCCGGTAACTCTCCTCCTGCCGGCCGTCTCAGGCCGCTTCCTATTCCCTCTCGACCGTGGTCTCACATCGCCTTAGATTTTGTCACCGGACTGCCTTCGTCAGCGGGGAAGACTGTTATTCTTACGGTTGTCGATAGGTTCTCTAAGGCGGCTCATTTCATTCCCCTTGCTAAGCTTCCTTCTGCTAAAGAGACGGCACAAATCATCATCGAGAATGTTTTCAGAATTCATGGCCTTCCGTCAGACGTCGTTTCGGACAGAGGTCCGCAATTCACGTCTCAATTTTGGAGGGAGTTTTGCCGTTTGATTGGGGCTTCCGTCAGTCTCTCTTCCGGCTTTCACCCCCAGTCTAACGGTCAAGCAGAACGGGCCAATCAGACTATTGGTCGCATCTTACGCAGTCTTTCTTTTCGTAACCCTGCGTCTTGGTCAGAACAGCTCCCCTGGGCAGAATACGCCCACAACTCGCTTCCTTCGTCTGCGACCGGGCTATCTCCTTTTCAGAGTAGCCTCGGGTACCAGCCTCCGCTGTTCTCATCTCAGTTCGCCGAGTCCAGCGTCCCCTCCGCTCAGGCTTTTGTCCAACGTTGCGAGCGCACCTGGAAGAGGGTCAGGTCTGCACTTTGCCGTTATAGGACGCAGACTGTGAGGGCTGCTAATAAGCGTAGAACTAAGAGTCCTAGATATTGTCGCGGTCAGAGAGTTTGGCTCTCCACTCAGAACCTTCCCCTTAAGACGGCTTCTCGCAAGTTGACCCCGCGGTTCATTGGTCCGTTCCGTATTTCTCGGGTCATTAATCCTGTCGCAGTTCGACTTCTTCTTCCGCGATACCTTCGTCGCGTCCACCCGGTCTTCCATGTCTCCTGCATCAAGCCCGTCCTTCGCGCCCCCGCTCGTCTTCCCCCCCCCCCCCCATCCTTGTCGAGGGCGCACCCATCTACAGGGTCCGTAGAATTTTGGACATGCGTCCTCGGGGCCGTGGTCACCAGTACCTCGTAGATTGGGAGGGGTACGGTCCTGAGGAGAGGAGTTGGGTTCCCTCTCGGGACGTGCTGGACCGTGCGCTGATCGAGGATTTCCTCCGTTGCCGCCAGGTTTCCTCCTCGAGTGCGCCAGGAGGCGCTCGGTGAGTGGGGGGGTACTGTCATGTACTGTCATGTTGTGTCTTGTCTCTGTCCTTTCCCTTCACCCTGTCTCCCTCTGCTGGTCGTTGTTAGGTTACCTTTTCTCCCCCGCTTTCCCCCAGCTGTTCCTTGTCTCCTCTAACTACCCATTCACCCCGTTTCCCACCTGTTCCCTTTTTCCCTCTGATTAGGTCCCTATATCTCTCTCTGTTTCTGTTCCTGTCCTTGTCGGATTCTTGTTTGTTGTGTTTCATGCCTGAGCCAGACTATCGTCATGTTTGCTGTAACCTTGTCCTGTCCTGTCGGAATCTGCCGGTCTATCTGAGCCTACCTATGTTTGGTTATTAAAGAAGCTCTGTTTAAGTTAGTTCGCTTTTGGGTCCTCATTCACTCACCCTAACACAATCTCTGAAGGCCACAATGGATTTGCTGTTCCTCTTGTCTAAAATACAGAGGGGCTTATGGGTATTGTACAGAATTGGTTCTTTATGTACACTTTAATAAAGTTGGGGGTAGTTAGACAGGTAGGAGAGTAACAGGCAGAAAAGTAGATGTGTGATGTATACCATTTGCTGTAGGCTATGCTGTATCTCTTGGCCCTCTGACTTTGTGATCAAGAGAGACATGTCAGGCAAGGTGGTTTCAGTGGAAAGTCATTGCTCCTGGGGGAGGAAACTTGTTGGACTTGTTGGTATCATCAAAGCAGAAGGGCCAAAGAAGTGCACTTATGTCTGCTAGTGCTCGAGCGGAAGAGGCATTTTGACAATGAGCCTTATAAAAATGTGCTTTCCCCCTGACATCAAAACATGAGTGCTATCAATATCCAGTTACACAATACATACACTTGCTCACTCAGACGTCCACGGACCTGTGCAGGAAGTTGACTGTATTGCGCCATTAGAGTTTGTTTATCTACAGATATTCATCTCTTTTTATCTATTTGTGGATGTGGTATTATGTCTCTGTCTATGAGTGGGGGCTTGGAGCCACTTTACAAAAGTCATATACCTTACTCCCTAATAAGGTTCTGCTCCATCTGCATCAATGCATTATTTTGTGGTCTTGTTTGATATAGAAAATTGGGAAAAAACATAAATGGCCATAAATTGATTGCTTCCAATGAATGACATTTGATAAGCCTGTGTGTCTCTCTCCCTATATGCAAACATCAACACTTGTGTCAATGTCATCCACAGACACGAGTGCAACAGTATTTGTGCCTTTCTTAACTTTTCAAAAGCCTTTCAGTCTTCACTTGATTAAAGTAAAGTCATGCAGCATTGAGTAAATCACTGTTTTGACAGTCATCTAGTTCTCTATGTATGGGGTTAACGCCATTCAAACCAAGCTCTTTGATTGGGTAAAAGTATGCTGCCTGTATTCATTTCATTTTTATGAAATCTGTCATTTTAAGACCTAGTCCTGACGATAAACTTACATTTCCTATTACTGATCTTTGGAATATACCTTTTATTTGTAGGACAGTGAAGCGGTTTAGTTTTGCTGGTATGAGTTGAATTCAAGGCTCCACATTGAATGCAAAATAAAACATTTTTGGGGAAACAGGGTGGAAAGCTATGGACAGAATAACAATGCAACACGACCCCTTGACCCTGAACCCGTCGTCTACTGCCCTGTACTACCATCAGGGGTACCACTGTCTTCACCCTCAAATGAATGTCACCAGGTAACAGAACTAAATGACTATCACCCCTATTATTTCTCTGATAGAGTTCAATGTGTCAAATCGGAGGGCCTGTTGTCCGGGCCTCTGGCAGTGTCTATGGGGGTGCCACAGGGTTCAATTCTTGGACCGACTCTCTTCTCTGTATACATCAATGATGTTGCTCTTGCTGCTGGTGAGTCTCTGATCCACCTCTACGCAGACGACACCATTCTGTATACTTCTGGCCCTTCTTTGGACTCTGTGTTAACAACCCTCCAGACAAGCTTTAATGCCATACAACTGTTCTTCCGTGGCCTCCAATTGCTCTTAAAGACAAGTAAAACTAAATGCATGCTCTTCAACCGATCGCTGCCTGCACCCACCCGCCCGTCTAACATCACTACTCTGGACGGTTCTGTCTTAGAATATGTGGACAACTACAAATACCTAGATGTCTGGTTAGACTGTAAACTCTCCTTCCAGACTCACATCAAACATCTCCAATCCAAAGTTAAATCTAGAATTGGCTTCCTATTTCGCAACAAAGCCTCCTTCACTCATGCTGCCAAACATACCCTTGTAAAACTGACCATCATACCGATCCTCGACTTCGGCAACGTCATTTACAAAATAGCCACCAATACCCTACTCAATAAATTGGATGCAGTCTATCACAGTGCCATCCGTTTTGCCACCAAAGCCCCATATACTACCCACCACTGTGACCTGTACGCTCTCGTTGGCTGGCCCTCACTTCATACTCGTCGCCAAACCCACTGGCTACAGGTCATCTACAAGACCCTGCTAGGTAAAGTCTCCCCTTATCTCACCTCGCTGGTCACCATAGCAGCACCCACCTGTAGCACGCGCTCCAGCAGGTATATCTCTGTGGTCACCCCCAAAACCAATTCTTACTTTGGCCGCCTCGCCTTCCAGTTCTCTGCTGCCAATGACTGGAACGAACTGCAAAATTCTCTGAAACTGGAAACACTTATCCCCCTCACTAGCTTTAAGCACCAGCTGTCAGACCATCTCACAGATTACTGCACCTGTACATAGCCCATCTATAATTTAGCCCAAACAACTTCCTGACACCACTTCTTGGTGACAGGGGGCAGTATTTTCACGTCCGGATGAAATGCATGCCCAAATTCAACTGCCTGCTACTCATCCCCAGAAGATAAGATATGCATTAGTATATTTGGATAGAATACATTCTGAAGATTCTAAAACAGTTTGAATCATGTCTGTGAGTATAACAGAACTTATTTTGCAGGCGAAACGCCGAGGACAAAACATTCAGATTTTCTTTTTGAGGTCACTCTCTTTTCAATGGCTTTTCATTGAGAATCCAGATTTCTAAGGGACCTTCTTGCAGGTCCTATCGATTCCACTGGATGTCAACAGTCTTTAGAAATTGGTTGAGGTTATTCCTCTGTGTAATGAAGAAGTACGGCCATCTTGAATGAGGGTCACTTGAAGTGTACTGTTAGATAGAGGCGTGTGACCAGAAAGCATGCTTCAGTTGGTTTTCTTCCTGTATTGAACACAGATCATCCCATCTTCAATTGTATTGATTATTTATGTTAAAAAATACCTAAAGTTGTATTGAAAAAAGTAGATTGAAATGTTTTGGCAAAGTTTACAGGTAACTTTTGAGATATTTTGTAGTCACGTTGAACATGTTGGAACCAGTGTTTTTCTGGATCAAACGCGCCAAATAAATGGAAATTTTTGATATATATCGACAGAATTAATAAAAAAAAAAGGACCATTTGTGATGTTTATGGGACATATTGGAGTGCCAATAAAAGAAGCTCATCAAAGGTAAGGCATAAATTATATTTTTATTGCTGCGTTTTGTGTCGCGTCTGCAGGGTTGAAATATGGTTTCTCTCTTTGTTTACGGAGGTGCCATCCTCAGATAATAGCATCGTTTGCTTTCGCCGAAAAGCCTTTTTGAAATCTGACATGTTGGCTGGATTCACAACAAGTGTAGCTTTAATTTGCTATCTTGCATGTGTGATTTAATGAAAGTTTGATTTTATAGTAATTTATTTAAATTTGGCACTCTGCATTTTCCCTGGCTTTTGGCCAGGTGGGAAGCTAGCGTCCCACATATCCCAGAGAGGTTAAGGACAACAAAGTCAAGATATTGGAGTGGCCATCACAAAGCCCTGACCTCAACCCTATAGAAAATTTGTGAGCAGAACTGAGAAAGTGTGTGCGAGCAAGGAGGCCTAGAAACCTGACTCAGTATTATTGATTGTATGTTTGTTTATTCCATGTGTAACTCTGTGTTGTTGTATGTGTCAAACTGCTTTACTTTTTCTTGGCCAGGTCTCAGTTGCAAATGAGAACTTGTTCTCAACTAGCCTACCTTGTTAAATAAAGGTGAAATAAAAAAAATATTTAAAAAATTTACTGCAGCTCTATCAGGAGGAATGGGCCAAAATTCTTGTGCGAAGCTTGTGGAAGGCTACGTTTCGTTTGACCCAAGTTAAAACAATGTAACGGCAATGCTACCAAATACTAATTAACTGTATGTAAACTTCTGACCCACTGGGAATATGATGAAAGAAATAAAAGCAGAAATAAATTATTCTCTCTGCTATTATTCTGACATTTCACATTCGTAAAATAAAGTGGTGATCCTAACTGACCTTAGACAGGGAATTTTACTAGGATTAAATGTCAGGAATTGTGAAAAACTGAGTTTAAATGTATTTGGCTAAGGCGTATATAAACTTCCGACTGTATATACTGTATTCTATCCTTGTCATGATCGTTGGAATAAGTGGACCAATGCGCAGCGTGCGTAGAGTTCCACATGTTTTAATAAATGAAACTCACCAAAAACAATACAGAACAAATGAAATGTGAAGTAAATGCACTGTTCACAGGCACTACACAAAAACACGATCCCACAAACAACAGGTGGGAAAAGGCTGCCTAAATATGATCCCCAATCAGAGACAACGATAGACAGCTGCCTCTGATTGGGAACCATACCAGGCCAACATAGAAATAAAAAAAAAATAGAGTACCCACCCTAGTCACACCCTGACCTAACCAAAATATAGAATAAAAAAGCTCTCTAAGTTCAGGGCGTGACAATCCTTCTCTACTGTATCTTAGTCTATGCTGCTCTGACATTGCTCGTCCAAATATTTATATATTCTTAATTCCATTCCTTTACTTTAGTTTGTGTGTATTGTTCGATATTACTGCACTGTTGGACCTAGAAACACAAGCATTTCAATACACCCGTAATAACATCTGCTAAACACGTGTATGTGACAAATAACATTTGATTTGATTTGAGGACATATGCAATGTATTGTGTTGAATGAGGCAAATAAATGTGCCAAGATGTTTGGACTAGTGTATCTGGCTCCTATAAGGTTTTGGTCCTACTTTATCTGTACAACAATTTAGATAATAAATCATCCATAAAGTAGTGCATGCTTTTTTGGTATGTTGCACTGTGGATATGTCACAGGGCTATGTCATATTAATCTCAACCTTATTATTGTATGACTCATGGATGATTTGTGAAGCATTTATATAGGGCTGATGACTTTATAGCTGCTCTATAATGCCTTTATAATTTGTTGTTTATTGTTCAATGTGTGACCAGGTTTTTTCTTGGAAAAATACTGTCATTCTTCATTGAAATGCCAATTAAGTGAGTTTAGCACTTGTGAAGCAGGCCAAGGCCTGTGCTGTGTATAGAACAATGTAATGTGGACCACAGATTCAGGAAGGGCAATGCGGTCAATCAAAGGCTACCTTTTCTCTCTCAGTTGGTGCGTAGGGGTGTTCCTGACGGTAATTCTCTGATTTGACTTTGATGTACCAATTTGTGGCTGATGAATAATTGTCTGGTTTGCTGATAACTTGTGGGAGTCAAGTGCATTCTGGTGGCACTCAATGCAAATAGGGATATTTGGGTTCCTCAAATCACGACAATATCCCCTTCATGTCTACCTTTCCTTTCCGTGGGTAAACTCACCAATTAGCTGTGTTTGAAGAAGGAATTTTTGATTAGCGCAATCAGTAAACAGCAAGGCCTCTCGATGATTGTCCTTCTGATTAGATGAGTTGTCACTTGAGAAGTTGTTGGAGATTTTAATTTATGGCCTTATAGTCCTGAAAAGTACTGTAATTACCTCATCCATTTCCTGCAGTTCAGCACTCGGATTAAAATTCAATCGCATTGTACATTCTGACAACCTACTTTTTCCTCCTAAAGTGCCTAAGTAGTGTCTCTCCCACTGCGGAAAGAAAATGTCAGACGCATCATTTAGGCACAGAGGGAGAGAATTAGCATTTGCAGTTTATTGTTGACAGGATGTAGAGTAGGCTACTGGTTTATGTGATGAGATGGTTCAGCACACATCTAGATTTGAGTCCATGTCAGAAACCAATCTTATTTTACTGCACAGTGGATCCACCTCCCAAGGCCTTCTCAGATACATACAGTATATAGTAAGTATATAGCAACTCTATAAGGCCATACGCAAACAAGAAAACACTCACCCAGAAGCGGCGCCCCTAGTGGCCGGGGACTTTAATGCAGAAAACTTCAATCAGTTTTACCAAATTTTTACCAGCATGTGCAACCAGAGGAGAAAAAAAACTCTAGAGCACCTGTACTCCACACACAGAGATGCATACAAAGCTCTCCTATGCCCTCCATTTGGCAAATCTGACCATAATTATATCCTCCTGATTCCTGCTTACAAGCAAAAACTAAAGCAGGAAGTACCAGTGACTCGCTCAATACGGAAGTGGTCAGATGACGCGGATGCTAATTTGGAATATGTTCCAGACTGGAATATGTTCCTCGATTCATCCAATGGCATTGAGGAGTATACCACCTCAGTCATCGGCTTCATCAATAAGTTCATTGACGGACTCGTCCCCACAGTGACCGTACGTACATATCCCAACCAGAAGCCATGGATAACAGGCAACATCCGCATCAAGCTAAAGGTTAAAACCCGATATGCCCTCAGACGATCCATCAAGTAATCAAAGCGTCAATAGAGGATTAAGATTGAATCCTACTGCACCGGCTCTGATGCTCGTCGGACGTGGCAGGGGTTGAAACTATCACGGGCTACAAAGGGAAACCCAGACGCGAGCTGCCCAGTGACGCGAGCCTACCAGACGAGCTTAATTCGTTTTATGATCGCTTCGATGCAAGCAACACTGAAGCATGCACGAGAGCACCAGCTGTTCTGGAAGACTGTGTGATAACGCTCTCGGTAGCCGATGTGAGCAAGACCTTTATACAGGTCAACATTCACAAAGCCGCGGGTCCAGATGGACTACCAACTGGTAAGTGTCTTCTATGACATTTTCAACCTCTCCCTGACTGAGTCTGTAATGCCTACATGTTTCTAACAGACCACCATAGTCCCTGTGCCCAAGGAAACGAAGGTAACCTGCCTAAATAATTACCACCCCGTAGCACTCACGTCGGTATGCATGAAGTGCTTTGAAAGAATGGCCATGGCTCACATCAACAGCATCCTCCCAGATACCCTAGACCCACTCCAATTCGCATACTGCCCCAACAGCTCCGTAAATGACGCAATCTCAATCGCACTCCACACTGCCCTTTCCCACTTGGACAAAAGGAACACCTATGTGAGAATGCTGTTCATTGACTACAGATCAGCGTTCAACACCATAGTGAACACGGAGCTCATCACTAAGCTAAGGACCCTGGGACTAAACACCTCCCTCTGCAACTGGATCCTGGACTTCCTGACGGGCCGACCCTAGGTGGTAAGGGTAGACAACAATACGTCTGCCACGCTGATCCTCAACACTGGGGCCCCTCATGGGTGTGTACTTAGTCCCTCCTGTACTCCCTGTTCATCCACGACTGCGTGGCGAAACACGACTCCAACACCATTATTACGTTTGCTGACAATAGTGGTAGGCCTGATCACCGACAATGATGAGACAGCCTATAGGGAGGAGGTCAGAGAACTAGCAGTGTGGTGCCAGGCCAACAACCTCACCCTCAATGTGAGCAAGACAAAGGAGCTGATCGTGGACTACAGGAAAAGACGGGCCCCCATTAACGTCAACAGGGCTGTAGTGGAGCGGGTCGAGAGTTTCAAGTTCCTTGGTGTCCACATCACCAACAGGTCCAAACACACCAAGACAGTCATGAAGAAGGCATGACGAAACCTTTTCCCCCTCAGGAGACTAAAAAGATTTGGCATGGGTCCCCAGATCCTCATAAAGTTCTACAGCTGCACCATCGAGAGCATCCTGACCGGTTGCATCACTGCGTGGTATGGCAACTGGTCGGCATCTGACCGTTAAGCACTACAGAGGGTAGTGCGTACTGCCCAGTACATCACTGGGGCCAAGCTTCCTGCAATCCAGGATCTATATGGTAGGCCATAAAATTGTCAGAGACTACAGTCACCCTAGTCATAGACTGTTTTCTCTGCTACCGCACGGCAAGTGGTGCCAGAGCACCAAGTCTAGGACCAAAAGGCTCCTTAACAGCTTTTACCCTCAAGCCATAAGACTGCTGAACAATTAATCAAATGGCCACCGGACTATTACATTGACATTAATTCCAGGTTGTCACAATGGCTCATAAAATGGGCTTTTGTTACAAAGTACACATTCTTCTCTGAATGATCACTTCAGACAAATGTGTGCGTCACAATGCTGGATCTTTTTGTGCCACCCCATTTTGGAGCGTTTGTACATTAGTAATTAACACTACGCTGGTTTTAATAAAAAATAAGAGGCATTAAAAGTCATAAAGTAGACTTTCCTAAAAGCATTGGGTAATAAGCCAGACATTGTTTTCATTTTACAAATGGGTGCATTTGAGATTATGAGACTTCCACATTCCATGTGCTACCCCCTATCTCAAGAACTGTGTAAATGCCACATGACTGATGTTGAGACTGAAAGCATTTAACTTTGATATGTCTACTCTAAGTTCCCAAGAGAGAGGAGTCTGTTAATATGGAATATACACATTTTAGTTGCCGCTTACAGTGATTATGATCCATAACTCTATTATATGACATTGCATTACATGATCAGTATTCTTGTCAGTGATGAAAATATATTACAGATAATAACGTTGAATGTATAGAAAACAAGCCTGTCTGTCACAGAAGCTTTAGCACAACAGTACTGAACCTCCTCCGTAGACTGGCCATAGATTTACAAGTATTGACAGACAAACACCCAAATGATGCCCCCCCCCCCCCCCCCCGTCCTTAATCAATACAGATAGAAATGGTAAGCAGTCTTTGGGAGGAGGCAGGGGAGGGAGGGGGTTGTAGTAACACAAAACAGGGATTATACCTGATTAGGGCAGTTATAACTCTGTCCTGCTGATTATGACTGGCCAGTGTATCTGTCTGGTAATTAGCTGTGAAGTGTGGCCGCCTGGCCGGCTGGACAGGACATTTAGAGGGGTGGGGTGGAGGGGTGGAGGGGTGCTGGTGCGCCTCAGCCTCGCCCCCTCCCTGTCCCTGTCCATCCACCCACAACAGGACAAAATGGATTTGGGTGATTCTTTGATTGGATGTGGTGCATTGTGGAGAGGGAGTTAAAACATAGTTCAATTTCCCTTTCACTACCCCCTGTGTGGTGGAGTCAATGTATCCTTTCTGCCTTTCATATGGCCAGCTGGTTAAAGCAAGGCAATAAACACTCCAGCAGCATTCACACACCAATATGATAGCCGTCTGAAACATACTTTTTGTCCCAATATGTCTGCATGGCGTCTGAAACATACCTTATGTCACAACATGTCTGCCATCTGAAACATACTTTATGTCACAACATGTCTGACGTCTGAAACATACCTTAAGTCACAACATGTCTGCCGTCTGAAACATACCTTACGTCACAACATGTCTGACGTCTGAAACATACCTTATGTCACAACATGTCTGCCATCTGAAACATACCTTATGTCACAACATGTCTGCCATCTGAAACATACCTTATGTCACAACATGTCTGACATCTGAAACATACCTTATGTCACAACATGTCTGACGTCTGAAACATACTTTTTGTCCCAATATGTCTGCATGGCGTCTGAAACATACCTTATGTCACAACATGTCTGACGTCTGAAACATACTTTTTGTCCCAATATGTCTGACATCTGAAACATACCTTATGTCACAACATGTCTGACATCTGAAACATACCTTATGTCACAACATGTCTGACGTCTGAAACATACTTTTTGTCCCAATATGTCTGCATGGCGTCTGAAACATACCTTATGTCACAACATGTCTGATGTCTGAAACATACCTTTTGTCCCAACATGTCTGATGTCTGAAACATACCTTATGTCACAACATGTCTGCCATCTGAAACATACCTTATGTCACAACATGTCTGATGTCTGAAACATACCTTATGTCACAACATGTCTGACGTCTGAAACATACCTTTTGTCACAACATGTCTGACGTCTGAAACATACCTTTTGTCCCAACATGTCTGACGTCTGAAACATACCTTTTGTCCCGTGTAGTTCCTACCCTAATTGGCGGCCCATGGCCTTTCTACTGTCATTGTTGGTCATATCAACCAATGTGTAAAGGATATAAGTTAATGACAAGATACTAGGTAGACTTTATATGTTGATAGATTCAATATATTGTTTTTCCCTCTCAAAAATACTTTCAACTATTTTTGCAAAGTATCTATAGAACCATTATCAACACTCAGATCACCGTACATGAATTGTCCTTGAAGTGTCACTGTGCATCTTGCGCTGGCAGACAAACCAACAAATATGTGTGTTGGGTAGATGACTGTGTTGAATGGCATGAGGCCCTAACAGTCGTTCTTCAGGAGGGGAGAGAAAAGGAACATGGGGATTTTGTGTGTTATCCTGTTTGTCCCTAGGGTCACATGGTCTTCAGGCTGGGGATTGTAAACTACAGTCTGGAAGCTTATTATGGGGACAATGGGTGTCTAATTGCAATTCCCTTTGGAGAGCAGTGTCTTTTGGTGAATGCTGGAGAGGAGACAGGTTGCTGCAAGATGATAATTGAAAAGAAAGTGGGTGGTCCTCTTTGGCTCCTTGGCCTCCTGTGCCTCTAGTTTTAAGACTCTTCCATGCTATTGGCTGAGGAGATTATCAAATGTCAAATTTGCAGAAACGCTTAGGTTCTTCTTCATTTACTTTGCCGGACCTCTCTATTCAGTGTTAGTTCCAGTCTCCTCATCTAGTGTGTGTGTGTGTAGAGGAGGAGTAGAGGCTAAGATATATACATCCGTATATACATCCGTCATACAAACATAACCTATGCAAATGATTGGAATCCCCTCCACACACATGCACACATACACACACACACCAGTGACGTACTTCAGGGGGCCTCCAACCCCCATCCCCCCCAAAAATAATTATGGCCCATGGGCCCCCTAACCTTGCAGGGGCTGCTGGGGTGTGTGGTACACCAGTGACACACACACACACAGATCTCATCCCCAACATCCCATTGCCTGCCTTCATTGAACTGCTCTTCAACTCTGCCCCTATAAACAAACAAGCCACAGACTTGCAGCTGGCCATTGCCTTGGCAACAGTGGATTGGGAAGAAGCTGTTTGCTAGCTAAAAAGTGTAGCTTTGTGAAGGCCTAGGAGGGGCCTGGAGCACTGAACTAGTTCACAATGTTGCCCATTCAATGCTTATTTCATTTTTTTTGACACAATACAATTCAGTACTCACCTTTTGAACATTCAAATGCATTCTGTCGATCAAAAGTCTATGTTATTTATTTTCCTTGTAATTTCCAAGATATATATATTGGTATGTTTTAAAAAATATAATGTAGGTGGTTTATTATTCTGACATTTTGAGCAAGAGTGGCACATTCTTCAAGTGTTTCCAGATCATTTATTTTAATTAGAATTTAGCAGAATGGCTGGTAAGTCTACTGAAGAATGTCATTCCCCCTTCAAGAAATTACAAATACACAATAGTGAAGATGATGTGCTGAAAGAACTGATTAAATTTACGAATGCATGTGAAGCTGTTTTATGGTTGGCCAGCCGAACACTTGTCCATCCGCCCTGGTCCCTATGCTGATTTCAAGTGGTCGGAGTGTGTGGTTCTGTAGTCGTCTGTGAGTATTAGGTCAGCCTGGGCCATGTGCATGCCTGCCATGGAGCCTCATGGTTCTTATACAATTCTCATATCTTAACCATGCATGGCTGCCATGGAGCCTCATGGTTCTTATACAATTCTCATATCTTAACCATGCATGCCATGGAGCCTCATGGTTCTTATACAATTCTCATATCTTAACCATGCATGCCTGCCATGGAGCCTCATGGTTCTTATACAATTCTCATATCTTAACCATGCCTGCCTGGTGCCTGCAGCATAAGTACACGTCGAAATGGTTGATTATTTTAATGCGCTCCTTCTTTATTAGCATGAGATTGGATCTTAGCAGTTTACCTATGTAGCAATACCAATTTTGTTACGTGTTAACTCGATACCGTACATTGTCATATGTTTTACCAAGTGTATGTGTCACAATGGGGCCTGATGTCTTTCACCACCAATGATTGCTATGTACAGTGCCAAGTACTGTGCTAAGTACAGTATTCACACACCTTTACTTTTTCCAAATGTTGTTGGGTTACAGCCTGAATTTAACATTTATTCAATTGAGATTTTGTGTGACTGATATATACACAATAATCCATCATGTCAAACGTGGAACATTGTTTGTAGAACATTTTAGAAATGTATAAAAAATGTGATGCTAAAATGTCCTGAGTCAGGAAGTATTCAACCTCTTTGTTATTTATGGCAAGCCTAAATAAGTTCAGGAGTAAAAATGTGCTTAACAAATCACATAATAAGTTGCATGGACTCATTCCATGTTCAATAATAGTAGTTCAAATTCTTTTTTTAAAGACTGTCCCATATCTGTATCCCATACATACAATTATCTTTAATGTCCCTCAATCAAGTAGGGATTTTCAAGCACAGATTCAACCGCAAAGACCAATGAGGTGTTTTCAATGCCTAGCAAAGAAGAGCACCAATTGGTCAAAAAATAAGTTGCTGAATATCTCTTTGAGCATGGTGAAGTTATTAATTATCCTTTGGATGGTGGGTTAGGGCTATCAATACAAGCAGTAACTACAAAGATACAGGCGTCTTTCCTAACTCAGTCACTGGAGAGGAAGGAAACTGCTCAGAGATTTCACCAGTTACAGTTTAATGGTTGTAATATGAGAACTGAGGATGGATCAACAACATTGTAGTTACTCCACAATACTAACCTAATTTACAGAGTGAAAAGAAGGAAGCCTGTACAGTATAAAAATATTCCAAAACATGCATCCTGTTTGCAACAAGGCACTTAAGCAATGCTGCAAAAAGTGTGGCAAAGAAACAAGCTTTTTATCCTGAATTTAAATTGTTATGTTTCGGGAAATCCAAAACAACCCATCACTTAGTACCGCTCTTCATATTTTCAAGCATGGGGGTGGCTGCATCACGTTATGGGTATACTTGTCATCGGCAAGGACTAAGGAGGTTTTTTTTTAGCATGAAAAGAAACAGAATACAGTTATAAGCACATCAAAATGCTAGAGCAAAACCTGGTTCAGTCTGCTTTCCAACAGACACTGGGAGACTAAATCACCTTTCAGCAGGACATTAACCTGAAACACAAGGCCTAATCTACACTGGAGTTACTTACCAAGACGACATTGAATGTTCCTGAGTGGCCTAGTTACAGTTTTGACTTAAATCAGCTTGGAAATCTATGGCAAGACCTGGCAGTCTAGCAATGATCAACAATCAACTTGACAGAGATTGAAGAATTTTGCAAAGCTCTTAGAGATGTACCCAGAAAGACTAACAGCTGTAATCGCCGCCAAAGGTGCTTCTACAAAAGTATTGACTCAGGGGTGTGAATGCAAATGTAAATTAGATGTTTGTGTATTCCATTTTCAATACATTTGCTAAAACTCTGAAAACATGTTTTCACTTTGTCATCATGCGGTATTGTGTGTAGATGGTGAGAAAAAAAATATATAATTAATACATTTTGAATTCAGGCTGTAACACAACAAAATGTGGAATAAGTCAAGGGGTATGAATGAATACTTTCTGTTGGCTCTGTATACATTTGTAAATGTCTTGGCCTTACCTTTACTTTATTGATGCTTTTGGGTATAGCCAACCATACAGCACCACAGTGGGGGCTGAAATGTGTAATAGATTTTGAACAGGCTAAACAAATTTCCCTTGAGGGGGTTTGCAGGACTTAATGAGGCATAACTAATGGTGTTCCACCATTATCAGCGCCATGCTGGAAGCTCTGCGTCAGGACAGACCGGCCATTGATTCTTGCTTCAAACCTCTTGAGGTGCTAATCAGCTTCTTTGGTTCAGCGTTTCAGGCCTGACAAACCCATTGTGGGCCTGTGTCACTCCAGGTCAGTAGTTATTAGTGGCGACTGAAAACAGTTTCTTTAACTACTTATGAACAAACTGAATAAAATGCATATGGAACTTGGAGGGGGGATTACATGGCAGCACAGCGAGGCAAACAGGCACTGGAGAGAATGTGACCTGGTTCTCTAATAAGGGATGCTGTGCTTCCCTTTGGGTTATTTCTCCTCTATCTCTCCCTCTAGCAGTGCAGTAGAGTAGTCTTCAAAAGGTTGCTTGGGCTTCACAACGCTGCATACTGCTAAAATGTTATTCATAGCAAGCAACGGAATTAGACAGTTTAAGCCCTGGAATAGTATAGTATTGCCTGTGTTAGTGTGTGTATGCGTGTGCGAGAGAGAGAGAGACAGAGAGAGAGAGAGAGAGTCCAGTTATATCTTCAAACCAAAGGCAATGGTAAAATGTGTTTTCATTTATTTAATTTCATGGGAATCTATTAGAGTGAGAATTGCTTTCTGAGTCCTATGACCTCCTTGAACTGTTTTTCATTCTGTCGCAAGATGATTATTTTCAGGCTGTTTTTTGTTGTTGAAAATGACTAGAATTAGAAAAGTTTCTGCATCATTGCCCACACTCTCCTTTGATCCTGAAAGCTGGTGGTTTCCCACAAGCTGCATAAATATAGAATTGCATCGACTCATTCTGTGGACACCAAACTACTCTCAATGAGTCAGGGATAGGTTTGTCATAGAAAATCGAAAGATTGTATCTCCTTGCTAGAATGGGAGGCCATTACACTAATTAAAATCTCTCTCAGAACTTACCAATTCAAAGCATCCTTTCGCACTGCACTGAAAAGCGGTGCTCGTCCCCTAATCATTTCACATGGGGCAAGATTTGGGGACTATCTTTGGCAAAAAAAAAGAAGAGCTGGAGTGTGGGAGGGTGGATGGTGGGGGTTGGGTGGAGAATGCTTGTACCACCTTTTTGAATTCCTGCAGGGTACTTACCAATTGAGAATGAGCATATCTTTATCATTCTTAGCTTTTTCCCCAGTCCAATTGAATAGTTTTGTTATCCAATGCCATCAACGTATGTAATTCCAGTAGATATTATAATAACCTAAGATCCTCTAAAGATTGTGTTAACTCTGAGTAGGGTCACAGGTTAATAACTTATAGTAAATAGTTTGTTCCTTTGAAAAGTGTTCATACTCATTATCATTATGGGAAGGGTTAACATAGGTCCTGTATTTTTATCAATTGAAGATCTAATGGGATATTCTATGACATATTCTATATTCTATGACTATATCCCGTTTTGCGCTATTTAATTACAAAACTGCTGCAGATGAAAAAGTATTTGTTATGTGTGCATGTATGACAACATACAATGAGATATGTAACCTCTGCAAGGTTCATTTCTCAGACCATTTTGTCAAAACGAATTTATTATGAAGGTTGTATTTTTGTTTCGATGTAAACTGTACTGCCAATGACGATAAGCCCCTGCCAATTAGTACACACTAGGTTGCTAGGTCACCATGGTCAATTGAAGAACACATCAATAGAACTTGAAAAGGTTTCTCCACGATCAGACCTTCTGACATATTAAGTAGAATAATGGAGTAGAAAACACAGACAAGGCCCCTTGCTAGATTCAAATTACTCTGCGGTAAGAATTCATTTGTAACCTGCAATTAACTGGAAAGAATGGAGCCAGAGAAATTCTGTGCATGAACTGAAAATAAAGACTATCCATCCTTTATGGTTATATGTTTGGCATTGAATGTATTTAAAAATCCTTCCAGTTCCATAGCACAACTGCCATATCTCAATGTATTTTAATGCGTTTTACCTTGTGTGTATGATGTACCCTACTATATGCAGTATTGTTCTGTTCTTCAGGTAAACTATTATGTACATTAATACCAACTGGATAGATGGCAGAACAATAGATGGAGAGACAAAGAGTTTTCCAAAAGATACAGATAGATACATAGGCCCAAAGTGCCTACAATCCATCAGTTCTATTTAAGGCCAGGCACCATAGCTTGAAATGCCATTTTTGGATCTACCTATCGATTTTCATATTTGTTGGTATTTTGGTCCATCAATAATTGTACTTTCAAAAAGTAAACAGAAAATCTTTAAAATGTTTGAAAATCTTTTTCTTAAGTTTATCAGACTACCGTCATAAACATTTTAATGAATTTTAACCACTGTAAAACTGACATAAATAATTTCAAAGGTTACTACATTAAATTACACAATTTAAAAGGCCATTGTATAGAGTGTTACAAACTGGACTATATTTAATAACTTACTTTGAAGAAATGGTAATTGGGTCTAAATAGCGTTTGGTATTTGTAGTCTAAATTCAGATTTCCCACACGCCGACTTGTTTTCATCAGCTTCAGAAGCATCTGCATTCACCAAATACTGTGGTTAATCTTAGATATATTCATCAGACTTTCCCAAAGGGAAATGTTCATTTGTTGTCCATTTTTTATTCTAGATAACAATGTCTTTGGAAAAGTGCGTCAAAAATGTATTTTACAGATGAAAATATGACATAAGTATTTATCTGCTCTGGAGCAGTCCGGTCCTGGAGTGTCTTAACGGAATGAAACTAAAATATTTAGTGACTTCATCCAATGTCCAGAAGAATGGATGTGTGTAATAGACAAATATATGCGCATGTTTGAAGATGTACTATGCAGAAATCGGTCTGCCTGGTTGTAAAAATTCTAACAGTATGCCTAATTTCAGTTGATGTGAGAAAACAAACTAGTATAGTGTAAAGCAAGGTTTCCCAAACTCGGTTCTGGGGCCCCCCTCCTGGGTGCACGTTTTGGGTTTTACCCTAGCACTACACAGCTAATTCAAATAATCCAAACTTGATGATGAGTTGGTTATTTGATTCAGCTGTGTAGTTTTAGAGCAAAAAGCTGTGACATATATTTTCAGGTGTTTGTTGCTGGATCTAATCCCAGAGCTGGCAAAGTAAAATCTGTTATTCTGCCCCAGAATCCATTGTTCCCCGGTAGGCCGTCATTGTCAGTAAGAATTTGTTTCTTAACTGGCTTGCCTAGTTAAATAAAGGTTACATAATTAAAAATAAAATAAAAACTTTCAAATTGGAAGCATAGATATGGGCATACAGAACGGATTTACTTTGACTTAGACTTGCTTTCAATGACAATGGTAGGTCTATAACTCACATTTCTATGTGGGTTTTGTCTGGTTGCCCAAAAAGTTACATATTGCAGATTTAATAAGATATCGTTTCATTTGCATATTTTAATAAAAATATTTCAGAAAAAGTATAATACATAAAAGTATTATATTTGTATCTACATTCAATAGGTAAAAGTTGATTGTGATATCATACATGGGAGAAACGTACCCGTGGCCTTATATCTAAATGATAGAAAAGACAATTCAAGGCACATCCCCATAACTTGTGAGACACAATCATAGCAATGTTAGAGATGACGACCATAGACTACTAGTGTGGGCCATGACAACAACTAAAACATAAGGACAATAATGGAAAGTTTTGCTGAGAAAAATTCAATCAAACCCAAAATATGGAAACGATTGGGTTCAGGAAAATAACTGTCCCAGCATGTGTGCCTTACTTTTGAACCTCATATCAAACCTCTCCAAATATTATACATATTTCTTTCCTACTAGAACTCCCCAACCAGGAGTCTGTATTTTGGATGAATGCATTTACATAGAGCTGTATGGGCGGGGATGCAGAGACAGCAATAGGCCTTTATCATAAGGTATCATCATAACTGTTATTGATCATTTTCAAACCTGTTTAAATGGCCAATGGATATGTTGCGGTTCCAATGTCCTATTATCAGGTGTCCAGTACAAATCATGGTGAAGACTAGACAGACTACAGAAAGAGACAGATGCCAACTTGTAATATAAGTGTTTTGGAGAGTGTTATACAAATATTTAAGAGGTGGTTACTAAACGCCATCCTTATGACAGATTGCTTTATCATAGAGGGTTTGGATTTCTCAGACAGTTTTAGAAGGGCCCCTCAACATTATTATAATAATGATGCATTATTTGATGCCTATGAAAATGATCCATGCAACTACAATAGAAGTTATGTGATTTATTTATTTATTTATTTTGGGAAATAAATGTTTTAAAGAAATACTGTCAAATGTGAAAAAAATATCATCTGTCAAAGATTATTTTATCATGTATTAGTTTGAGTAAATTCAGATTTTCAGATACAGTTGTGATGTAAAAAACTTAGAGTAGAAATCTAGGAACATAACAAACAAAAACAAAAAAACATTGCATCATCAATATGTGGTGTGCACAGTGCGTTTGGTATAACAGTACACATTCGATAGTGGAGCGATGGACATGGATGAAATAGCTTCCTTTGATAAGACACTTATCCTGACATTTCATTTGCGTTTTTGGTGTTGCATTTACACCTACTTTACTGTCATTCGTCCTTTATCAGGTCATATTAGACCTACGTCCCTTTCTTGAATGTCAGCGGCTCAGGTCTAAATGCTGCTGTAATACCATTTGCGTGATGAGAAACATGTTCTTCAAAATGTGCATTATGAACTATGCACGTTATTACATATTGATCTACATTATTTTTCAACAAATTGCCATAATAATATTAACAATAATAATAATAGTAATAATAATGCCACAATTAAAGTTTGAATGATAGGCAAACTGAATACATTTTACGTTGATTTGATTATTAATGCATACGAGAGGTGGCTTTATTAGGAATTTAAATTGTCTAAGAACTAATTGTCTAAGAACTAATACAACTCTGTGTTGATTAGTCTATTTGTATAGCTTTGGAATCCCACTATTACTATATTGAAAACATATAGAACTTGTGTTTTCAGTGTTTTTATTCTAACGAATGTGCCAAACTTGCTGTATCTTTATCTTTCCTAAAACCATTTTTTATGGATAACATTTTTAATGAGGTATAATATTTCACTGTATTGGTCCTCCTACATCTGCGATGCCTCTACAAAATCTCATGTGAACAATGTTGGCTACCCCATCGACCTTGCGTTCCAACTCAATTTGGTCTCAATCACACAATAATGAAAACGCACTCCAACCAGATCCTTATAAAAAGTAATTCGCCAGGAATATCTCGCACTTCAAGTGATTTATTGTTAACGTTCAATTGGTTTGAAACATGTACAGCAGCCATCACGCATTTGTTCGTTTTGACAAAAGAAGAAAGATAACAAAAAAGTCGACTTAAAACAAGCATACAGGTAAACGCATTCTCGTGTGTTAGCCAAATATACAGTTCCTACTTTCTTTAAGTCTAAATTAATACATTAGATTACAATATTAATAGCATCAAATATCAGGTTATCACTGCAAAGAAGTGGTGGTTTAGTACCTTAAGAGAGTTCATACCTGATCCCACCTATCTCACTTTTCCCTACAGTCCCCTTAATGTGGAGCAGCATTCCCGTTCAACAACACAGACAACGTTAACATCATGAGGAAGTCCATCACATTGATTAGAAAAGGTACAGAAACGACACAATCTATTTCAAGGGTAGCAATTTCGTTTAATGTTCAAAAATAGTCTTCCTCTTCAGAAATGTCAAGAAAATGTGCCCTGACCAGCTGGTGCGCCTGAGCGCGTTGTCCTCTCAGACACCAAGGGCTCCATTTTCGCACAGTTATGTATATCAACATGATATGTCTCGTTTTCTCTTGGGCTCGTCCGCGGGTTAACATATAAAAATTGTAAATTACAGTAGGTCCTACCAAGTTCTGCCGTAGAGGAGGTTGGAACTGACCATGTTATTAGTGTAGTCTATAACAGAAGTGTCTATTTGCGCCATGTTGATCTGGCTATGGAGTGAAGGAGGGCTAGGTGACATCTCCTCCAGGTCTTGGGCCTGAACTAATGAGTTAACCTGATGGTTTTGGTGTTGATTGATGGCATTACTGGAAGCGGTGAGCACGACCCCAGAACCGTTCTGTTGCTGTTGCTGCTGCTGTTGTTGCTGTTGCTGTTGCTGCTGTACCTGCTGCTGGTTTGGGGTTGGTGTGTTGGAGCCGTTCTGACATGGTTTACCATCCTTCACCAGAACAGGCACTGCCACGCGCCTCGGCGACTGTTGTTGCTGACACAGGCTGCTGTCCTGCTGCAGCTGCTGCGCCGCTTTGTCCTTGGCCTGTCGCTTCATCTTGTACCTGTGGTTCTGGAACCAGATCTTGACCTGGGTCGGGGTCAGATGGATCATACTGGCCAGGTGTTCCCGCTCTGGCGCTGAGAGGTATTTCTGTTGTTTGAATCTCCTCTCTAGCTCATACACCTGAGCCTGGGAGAAGAGTACCCGTCGTTTCCTCCTGGGCGCTGCGTGCAGGGGTGGCATGGACTTGGAGGCGTCCCCCATGCCTGTTAGGGTCCCCATTCCAGTCATGTTCATACCTGTGGAAGGTCCCATGAATCTAGAAACTTAAAAATATACATACATATACGCACATTCAATATTCAGCAATGCAAATGTGTCGGTTTGTTGGCCTGAAGTAGTTCATCCATGGTCTATATACCGTGCGTAATTGGCCAAATGTAGGTTAGTCAACAAGCTCTCACAGTCTCAGCTCAGAATTAAACGTTCATCCACGTTTCTGAGATCACTATGCAGCATTAACGAGCAAGTTTATTTCATTCCAATAATAATATTAATAATACATTTTTTGTGAAATAAAATTAAAACATACTTTTTTCCTTATTCGAAAATGGTGTAATGTCAGACTAGCCTAGGCTACTCAGTGATCGTGAGTAGTGTGTTATTGGTTCAAATCTGTCCGTATGTCGTTAAAAGTTTGGTGATATTGAAATAAAACAAGTCACAAAACAATAAAAACGAATCAAAACCTAAAAAACGACTTACTTGTTGAATATCTTTGATCCGTGTTCGCGCCATACCACCCTGTGGCTGTTGCGCTATTTCTCATGGTTTCCTGGTACGACGGAAGGTCTCCCATGTTGCCAATGCTCCCATTGCAGTATCCCCCCATGGCGCTGTGCGAGAACTGGGAGACAGTGTGTGGCATGTGGTAGGTGGTCGCCACGGTGGCGTTGTGGCCCATGGAGTGCTGTTGCATGCCAGTCTGGGACACCTGAGGCTGTCGGTAAGCTCCCAGTGGAGAGGTTAGGTTCCCTGCGCCGTCCATGGCACTAAACTTCTTGTAGGTCTCCTCGATAGGACTCAAAATATCACTCACTGAGAAAGGCGTTGTATGTTTTGGGCTCAACGACATGGTTCAGAAAGCAGGTAGATTTTGTTGAGCAGATCAACCGTGTTGTTGTATCAGCTCTCTCCTTGTGGATGGCTACGTAAGAGAGTGCTTGTAGTACGCCTGCGATCCGATTGATCGCCTTGGAGAAGGAGGCGAGCCCTGGGTGCTCATAGCTCGGGTTTATTGTAGCCAGGAGCCAGGTTTACGACAAACACAGGGGGCGGAGCGACGTCCTAAATGAGCAAATAATAGTCATCGACATTTTAGTAAGATAAGGAAAATGTTGTTACTTTTGTATTAAGGTGAACATAATGCCAAATAAAATCTGTGTACTTATGTTTCTAACATATAATTTATGGAATTAGACATTGTTATTTGTCCACATGTCTATCCATAATACAGTTATGCACAATAGCTGCGCTTATATATAACACGTGTAATGTTGTTCTGCGTCAATAGGGAATTCCATACTTTCTAGAAACTTTGAGAGCACTTCACCAGACATAGGCGGCAGCGAGCATCACTAAAGAGGTACACTGGTACAATCCTAACTTGTGAGTATATTGCTTTCAGTTATTAAAAACAGCATATTGACATTAGATACATATAATATTAGAAATACTTGAAGATCTACCTATCTAGAATAGGCTAGCCTACAAGTTGTTTTCACCTGTGTTCTTGAAGGCAATAGATCTGACCGTTGTTTTGCTTTACCCGAACGGACAATATATGACTTTGCAGAGTGCAGAAGTACATTTTTGTCTATTTCAAGTTTACAGATATAAATGAAAGTAAAATAAAATACTGGATGTACATTCTGCTTATGCATTGCTTTTAATAAATTCGAATTATTGGATCATGTTTAATTGGAATTCAAATTCACATTATGATAACTGATGAAATGCAACAACATCCTTTTCCGGCCCTCAACCACCTGACTCATAAGCCCACTGCGTGACCTGGCGTCTTAATCTTTGTGTAAACTCCCAGGCGCCGAGGCAGGAACATCAGATAAGACGAACAAGAAAATGACTTTTGAATCAACAAAACAATTAGCCATGAAATGTGACGGTATTACTAGGCTATTATTATTACTTTATTATGATTCCTATATTTATTTTACAGTTCATCAACTGCAGTGGCCTGATCTTTGTTTTATCAAGGCTAATCGGTTAAGTTTTAGAACATATTTGACCATTACTAAAATCAGTGATTTAAGAAAAGAGACAATGGGAAATGATTGTTATGATGAAGAAGATTAAGATGTCGGTGGTGATTGTTTTGATGATTTTGACTTAGTGACATCGTATTTGTTCTTATTAGGCTAATGTTATAACTGGACAAAACACAGGACAATAGCTACCTGTATAGACATTGAGCTCATAATGGTAGACTTATCGGTTTCCAAGCAAAGCTAAAATACTCAGACATAAGCACTACTGGGGTCTAAATTAGTGATAATGGGCCTTTCTTTATTTGTGATCAATTATTTACATTAATAATTAATGCAATTATTACGGCTTTACTCTCAGGTGGTATTACTTTCTCACATCCTTGACCAAAGTGTCATTTAGCTTGACCAGAACTCACTAAAACAAATAGACATATCCAAATACCAAAGCACCAATGTTATCATATATGGTGGAATATTTCCCTTTGTTGAAGAGGGAAAATAATGGTCTAAACTCACCATAATTTGATTTAGTATGACACGTCAGTAAGTAGGGTATCCTAATAGCGCAAATGAAGATGCGACATGGTCAGCCATCAATTACTCGCAACGCAACACCAATCTCCGTTTAAGATGTTCATTATGAGTAATAAATCATTGTTGCTATGCAATTTAATTCAGTCAATATTTAGGTGCTCACTTGCATCCTTCAATTACTCACAAACCCTTCTCATCGCATTTATCCAACGGAATAGATGGATTTTGTATAGGTTAGGAGGCATAATACAGGAGACAAGCTAATTCACGGCACTCAAAAGTCAGTAGCATTATGCATAAAGTTAACCTCCCATCAGAGTAAATATCATACCAAGACTATATGGTAATTTCCTTTGTTTGAAAAGTTTCTTGCAATTCAACTGCAAAACAACAGTACACGTGTTGTTATACTTGTCTATTTCAGTTAAACCTCCATTAACCTGCTTATCTCAATATACTGCTAAACATGATCCACCTAGGTACGGTATGTGATCTTACCTGCATAGGCCATCAAATAAACGGCCTCTGTGAGCCATCTCTACGCTTTTGGCTATACGCTGAGGCTCGTGATGCGTTTTGGGAACAAGGGAAAGGTAGGCCACAGTCACAGCACCTCTAACGTTATGTAAATGAGGCAAACCTCTCAACCTTCCGGATTATTGAGTCAGAGAGCACGACCGGAGTCCAGAGACCCTCCACATTGGAAAAGCACTAAAATCTCGCGCCGGTAGGCTGCACAGTTTAGAGTAATAGTTTTGATGCATATACACTCTTGTAGCCTACGTTACAACTTGTAGAGCAGGTGAACATGAAATTATAAGAGGCCTCTCTTCGACAGCAAGATATTTGGACGTGCGGGGAAGGAAATGCCTAGACCTCTAGACGGTTTGTCAGATTTATATTTGAATTGGTTTATTGGTGCAAATGGAATCGATAAAGACCTGCCACTGTTATTCAGATTACATTGTAATTCCATCACAACCTATACTGTGCTTGTCTGTTGTGATTGCCTGTAGTCTATTTGCTATTTAGCTTTGAAATATATCATATTTCATTTATACCTCAAACAATAAATAAATAATACATAACCCCAAGATTGCTAACTTCAAAAAAGTAAAAATGTAGGCATATCCTATCCATGTTCCACATACGGGTAAAGGCTTGCCCTCCAATTTTGAGATGTATCGTCCGTAGACTTTGTATCACCAATTGAATGGAGGAAATTGAATTGAAATATCAAATCTAATTCGGTACATATACACCAAACACTATTTTGTATTGGTGTCATAGTATCGTTTGCGACGGTTAAATTGTGTATTGTCCATCAAATATGGTTAGGTTATGCGTTTTTCTCTGGGTTTTCGCAGCGCGCTTTCTGCAATTGCTTTGCTTTCTTTTCTGCTAAATTTATAGCACCTTGTTAAATGTACTTGTTCAGAGGGGACAATTAATAAGATATGCTCATAATATATTTGAAACTATGCACTAAATACAACTTTTATTTGACAGAAAACATTTAGGCTTTGTTCATGCTCATTTTCTAATTTGTTATCACGCAGTTATAATATTGAAATTTCAGCGTATGGAACAATGTTGTAGAACAATGTATGGAGCAATGTTGTTCGCGGGCTGTATGATAGTTTTATGACCGAACAATCTTGTTTATTTGGGCCGATTTGTAATTAGATTGTGTCCGGATTAACCAGCTCGAGCAATAGATCACCTCCTCCTTAAGCAGATGCATGCGCTGTTGGGCCTGTAATGTGATATTATTGTGTATGTATATACTACCACCATGGTTCAAGGTTACAGTTATGGTATTATAAGGGTCTAAAGACAAACAAGGATTTAATTTTAAAAAACGCATCACGATTCTTTCAATGACACATATCTTGCTTCTGGGTTAAATGGCATTAATTGAATGGTCATCATAATAACCTGGACGGCCCCACTCAGACGTCAGAAACATGCGGTTGGGCCGGTTGGAAACATGCGGTTGGGCTAACTTTTAGCTCCAGGCTATTTCTCTCCACACTGCTGGGAGCACTGATGTCAATGTTATTGATATTTTGTTTCATTAATGAATTGTTATCTTGTCAAACATAAACACCAAAGCATTATTTGACAATTTAATCATAAATGGGCGATGCTTATATATTTCAAAACAGCCCCTCCCCCAGTGACACTGGCTGAGGTATACTGCAACAACACAGCAGATGGACCTGAGCGTGGTCACTGAAGTGCTTTCTCCATCACTGCGCGCTGGTTCAATAACCTGAGAGAGATTTGGAGAGATCAGTGAAGGGCTGGAGCGCTCGGTGTAAGAGCCGGGGTCCTGACCTACCACCTCAAAGATACACCGGCGGAACAAACCCACTCTGCCCACTCTGGTTGAATCAACGTTGTTTCCACGTCATTTCAATGAAATGATGTTGAACCAACGTGGAATAGACGTTGAATTGACTTCTGTGACCAGTGGGAAGTGACTGCTGCTGGGCATCAATAGACGAGATACTGCACAACTGGTAAATGTGCTATGTTGGTAGACTCATGTCACATGTTGTGGCCCTTGTATATGATGCTTAAAATTACATAAACTCAGGGTCTAAAAGGATCTAAAATGGAAACTATCGGAGGATCAGAGTTTATGCCTAAATGCGTCTAGGACGCACGGCTGCGCGCAGGTATTGCTCATGTTTTTGCTCATATTTTCTGCTGCATTACGCATTTAACTGTACATTCCATGTTCTTTTAAACAGCCAACCAAAACTAAATTCCAACCACACCATAATGGCACACATTGTACAATTTGCAGAAACATTTCAGGTGCCAATTATTCCAAAGGGAATTCAGGCCAATTCACCTGAAGAAGTCCAGCGTACATGTGATCTTTTTTGTTTCTTCAATTAAAATACATTTACATATATTAGTATTATAGGCCTACTTATTTACACGTTAGTCTTATTTTAGGCCTCTCTCCATGGCCAAGTGACTAATTGTTGATGACTGAAGTTGCCTGTTGGTCCCATAACGTCAGACTTGAAGAAGGATATTCATGTATATAAATAGATAAACGCACACCCTTCGACAGGTGTAAACCTGGATTGACTGATTGATATCTCACAAGCAGACTGGTATGCATAAGGATATTACTGGCGAAGGAGATATAAATGCAAATTTCAATGCAAGGTATGTAACTTTATAAAAGTTTAATATAAACATATACATATTTACAGTATGTCGAGCATGGGCCCTCTTTGTCAGATCTAAGCGCCTACTATTCCTGAAAAGCCAATGCACTTGCATTTACGGGAATATCCCCACCAAAAAAACATAACAATTACGATATTTCTAAACAAACTGCGTCCAAAAAAACTAAAGAAATCCGAGAGAAATGGTACATTTGACTAATCATTGTCCATGATCCATCTAATGATGCTTCTTTTTATATGGTCAGAATAATCTCTACTGCATTGGTCTACAACGGGAAATTGTTCTTACCATTAGGCCTAGCCACCTCCTCTTTCCCCGTTTGGCCTGTGTGTATTTTAATGTGAATATCCTTCAAGGTTATTTTGACACTTATCGTTTTAATAATAGTTTCCCTTTAGGCTATATGATAACTAAAACAATGACAATGTATATAGACTACTTCTAGTCGATTACAACCACAATACCAGAAATTCAATTCGAACAAAATATGCTATGTATGACATTGGGTTTACACACATTTTCCAGCATCCTCTTGCAGACTGATATCCAAAATGTTTAAACTATGATTGCAATATATCAATGCAAGGACACTGCGACCAAACCCCATTTTCTGATTGTTACGAAGATGAGAATTGGGGGGTAACTCAAAAGATCCCACACATGCACTCAGGATTTCAATAAAGCCAAACTCTCATTTTACACTGGCGACCATTTTGTGCGTAAAAGCAGGTGCACATCTTTCATTTGCACTACTTGAAACTGTGTAGGCCCACCGCTAAGTAGGTTAAAGGTCCTCCCAAGTGGAGCAAGTATCTGACAGTCCTCTTGAAGGCCTTTTTCTTCTGCACGAGTTTTCATTCAACTACAATTAATTTCGCTTGATGGACGAAATGATGCTAATAGCCTGCAAAAAACATATAAGGCAGTAAAACAAGTTTTACGGATGAAGATAATTGCAATGAGTGTTTTGGTAGGCTACTAGATATCAAACCTGTGAAGAATTTAGGATATTTGCATATCTTTTAAAGAGCTAGTAGTCTAGAAACAATGTTCTTCATCTTCATCTAACTTTTGTGGAGGATCAAGTCGACATTCCTGCAATGTGTCCTACAATGACAAAAATGGTCTAACAATTGCATATGACCTACATCGTTCACTATCAGATATTTTCAGTTAAATGTGTCTTTGTCAGTATAACGTTCAGGTGTGAAGATTCATTTTTTGATCATGACAATCACTATCAACTATAATTGACTACTATAGAGTGTACTTTTCAATATTTCTTTCAAAACTTTGTTCTTGGGCTATGACTAATACTTGAATAAATTCATTATGGTTTGTTGATTACATTTTTTCATTTGTCTGAGTTGCACGTATCTTTTTAATAATAGGGCAAGAAACATTCAAAGACCTCTTATGGTTGTTGGATCTAAAAACCAAACAATCAAGGGCTTTTTGATACTATTGGGTTGTGCAAGTTTCCCAAATATAATATTTAGTAATGACAAAAACCTGATGTTGCATGTTGTAAATACTACTAAATATTCATACAATGTGTTTTTTTTTGTGAACAATAGTTTTTACTGAGTCTTTGAGAAATGATGGAAGAAAATGTCAGAAAGAAGAAAGCATATGTTGAAACACTTTTGAATCACTTTTGTAAAACAAGTGTGCTACTATATTGTTGCTTATGGAATCTGATGCATTGTTTACATTAGCTCTTAAGAATTTACACCAGATATGTGTACCCTTAGCTCTCTCTTCAAATGAAAGTGTTGTTTTCCACTACTATTTATTGGTTTGATTGTGGATATTTTCACACAATTACTATTCTATACAAACATAATTCAGAAACAAAGCCAAGAAAAGCTTATTAACACCATTGCGAGAACAAAGCGAGGTTAGCACCATTGCTAGAACAAAGCGAGGTGTACTTTGTCTGGTTTGGTCTTTATGGTCAGTGGTAACATCTCTGACACACTTCTCCGCAGCATTGATTGTCCCAACATTAAGGGCACATAAACAAAGCTTTGAAGTGTCTGTGTTTGTGACTCAGCCACAGTTCATAGCGAAAAGTCCCTGCTGCCATTCTTCTACTCTATCCAATAGCTTGGTCTGTGATTGTCCTCATTCATTGAACTAAATGTTACTAAACTTCCATTTCCTTTGAAGAGAGGATACATTTGATCAACCGTGTGTAATTGTCTTCATATTTTTTTGTCTGTGGTATTTTTCCATAGGTAACTGAATAGGTCGTTCAACTTTTTATTAAACAAGAAAGTGAGCCTACAATTTCATTTTTTACCTTTTAGTTTGGTCGACCTATTATATTGTCCTGATTTACCTGCCTAAAAAAATGAAATAATAGGTTTTTATAAAGTTAATGTTGCACTGAGTTTTTATATTTAAGATACCAATTTTTTTTCCATCAGAGTAAGTAAATCTAGAGCAAAACATCGGTAATCTATTCATTGTTTGTCCCGTACAGAAACCAATGTGAAGTATAGGTAACTGGACGACTGATACTACATACAATCAATATGGGAAAATGTTGGTTCTTGAATAATTCAAGAAGTTACCCTTCTTTTATGGAGTTTGTGGGTGGTTGATGTCATTGATATACTATAGCAGACACTACGTGACTTACATACTCCATTTTGGTCTCACAATCATGTAAAAAATAAATAATCGAGAATGGTGTCACTCCTGTAATGTTGGCAAATAGATAAGTGTTTCCCGCTGTGCATGTTACATTCACTCAATGCCAGGAACTCAACTTTGCATGTTTTCACATAACAGTCGAGAGACGCTCGGTCTAATCCAGAGTTTCAAAGCTCTTTCAATAGCAGGCATTATGTGGAGATGAAGAAAACTTTTAAATAGTTTCAGAACTCAACAATGAAGAGGTGAACAGGAGCTGAATACCAATGAGATGTTTTTTTTTTAACCTGTATGTTATTTGTCCCACATCCGGCTTCCATGTAGCTTTTATCCGTTTAGCCACACAGCATTATCTCAAGAGATCAAAGTTCAGACAATATAATTACACAACACAACACAAAGTAAACCTTTATACCTTAGCCTCTATTATCTAATGGGGTTTGTCAGGATCCTCATCATGCATTATCATATTTGTTTATTCAAATGTGATAAAGACAGTTTGCAGTGTTGGGGAGTGGTATTTATTTGTATTTATTAAGGATCCCCGTTATCTCCACATCCTGGGGTCCAGCAACATTAAGGCAGTTATATACAATACAAAAATATTACATGACATTACATTTCATAACACTTTTCAGAACACTTTAAGTGTGTGCCCTCAGGCCACTACTCTACTACCACATATCTACAATGCAAAATCCATGTGTACATGTGTGTAGAGTGCATGTGTTAGCAAGTGTATGAGTGTGTCTGTGCCTGTGTGTGTCTCTCTTCATAGTCCCCGCTGTTCCATAAACTACATGTAGCTCAACTAGCCTAATTGAACTAGATTTTGCGGTAGCTTGGTGGTAGTTGAACTAAATTAAAATCTAGATAGTGCTTTCAGTAGTTAATGACTTTTTTTTGCCATGTACTGGTGTAGCTAAGTACTGGGAGTACACGCTACTTTTCTTACAAAAATAAAAGATGGGTGAAGTACGTAAGAATTTCCATTCTTTTTCGCCATCAGGCCTCCTTAATTCTCACTTGATACATTGTTTTTGTGTTAAATAGGCTAAATTACACATTCTTATACCGTATGACACCAAAGTGAGCAGTTCTTGCAGTTTGTAGTCTATGATATTTCAGATGTACATATGCACATTTTTCACAAAGCAGTTTGGATGTAGTGAACTGCTTTTTCAAAGTAACTTTAGTTAAAGAAACTATATTTTTTCTGTAGGGTATCTTTAGTGCTTAACTTCTTCCAGTGTGAAGTAATTGGTAGCTTGGCCAACTATATTTTCAGAATAGCTTCGCTAACACTGACAGTTCATTTGTAAGACATGTTTTGTGTTTTTTTTTAAATTGTAACTTATGAATGAGGCTGGTACCAAGTCTTCTGGTACCAGAGAAGCACCTCCATAGTTGGTCATATACACTATATGACACTGATAGAAGATTAACTGATATTAACCCCCCATCAACTTATATTTTTTGAGTCAGCTGTATAGTGCCAGGCAAAAATGAAAACATGCAGCCAGGGTTGGCCCCAGGACAAAGTTTGGGAAACCCTGATCTAATAGGTTCACGGCTTGCTAGGGCATTGTGGATCGGGTTAGCAGGGGTATTCAACTCTTGCTCTACAAGGTCCGGAGCCTGCTGGTTTTCT
Organism: Oncorhynchus mykiss; assembly: GCF_057628025.1. Taxonomy (NCBI): domain Eukaryota; kingdom Metazoa; phylum Chordata; class Actinopteri; order Salmoniformes; family Salmonidae; genus Oncorhynchus; species Oncorhynchus mykiss. The sequence continues at coordinate 56,383,445 of NC_143040.1, forward strand.
GTTCTACCTGATAATTAATTGCACACACCTGGTGTCCCAGATCTAAATCAGTCCCTGATTAGAGGGGAACAATTAAAAAAAACGAGTGGAACTCAGAAGAGGTTGGTGGGAGGAACTATAGGAGGACGGGCTCACTATAATGCCTGGAATAGAATCCATAGAATGGTACCAAACACATCAAACACAAACCATAGATTTTTTCCCAGCCATTACAATGAGCCCGTCCTATAACTCCTCCCACCAGTCTCCTCCACTATTTAAGGCCCAGTGCACTAATTTTGTGAAAAAGTATATTTTTTCCCCAAAATTATATATGAAAAAAACAAAACATTTATTTATTATTCCGATTTTTTAGGGGGTGCTGCAGCACCCTCAGCACCACTACTTCCCGCGGCTATGACGGGACTACATTTTCTTTGGTGATTGAGTTGGCAATTGTATTTGGACTTGTTGTTTCCAAACAACTTCCAGCACACATTTTCAGAAAACTGGATACATCTACTAGTTTATACATCGATAATAAAGTTATGTATGTAGAAGTTGCGATAATGTCATTTTGATGCTTGCCAAAATATGATCTTCTCCAGGTGCACTATTATAATGCCTTAATGCACCATAATATCACAAAATGCATTAAATGACACACACAAAAATCCAACCATGGGTTTCAGTATATTATAGTTTATTACACATTTATTAATAAATAATTAACAGTCTACAAACTTGATATACAACCTTACAATACCTCTTTAGAAAGTGTATACCTTAATGTAAAGTGTTTGTGTATTTTGATTAACAGAAGTATTGGCTATTCTGGGGGTGGGTAGACAGTGCTTTTAGAGAAATTTGTACATCATCAACTATTGTAATTTTCATCATTAGAAACATGGAACTCAAGATTCTACATTGAAGAAGTTCATTCAAGATTTTACATTGAAGAAGTTCATTCAAGATTCTACATTGAAGAAGTTCATTCAAGATTTTACATTGAAGAAGTTCATTCAAGATTTTACATTGAAGAAGTTCATTCAAGATTTTATATTGCTAACTGTAACTGAGACTCCACCTCACTAAACATGCCCCTGCTGCCATGACACTGGACTGTACAGTGATATTATATCCCTTACTACTTGTGATGCTAAGCTCTCTTTTGTTTGTGTTTTTTGTCTTGTCTTGTGCCACTGGTTCTCCCGTTGCAGGTGATCAGTCCTCCCTCTATACCAGATCCTCCTGAGGATGCTTGATGTCACCTTGTCCTCCTGGTCATTATGCTACTTGTTCCTCTCAACAATACTGCCCTCTAGCCTCTTGCTGCTTCCCTACTCGAAATGCCTGGCTGGCCTTTTCTATCAAACCATCGTGAAATTGTGTGCAGAAAGTCCTCTCCTTAATACTCCTCCTACTAGCTGTGTCTTTGGGACACAACAAAGGATTCCTCCAGACAACTTGGTTGATGGACTTTTATCAGCAATCAAAGTTCATGTAAAACAAAATGTGTTCAAGTGTCTGTGTTCCATTTCATTTTAAAGGGACACTTCACTGAAAATGCAGACTAAAATGATAAGAAATCTGTCTAGAACCTTACCCGTTTGTGCCCTGGCCTGCCTTGAACATCCTTGCCAGACACGTAATTGTTAGCTAGCTAAATGGAGCTTGTGGAGGATATGTTCAATGAGTGCATTTAGCACACGAGTGGTTTGCATGCGCAATGACAGCTAACGTTAGCGTTAGGCCTACAAGTGTTACTGACTGGCTGGGGCTGTAATTAGCCTAGTTATACGTGCCTGCATTGTGGCTGTCTCTGTCATGTTCTAGAGGGTATTATTTTTCAAGAGCACAATTCCCGCTTGCATTTTAAGCCACGCCTACCAAAACTCTGATTTGTTGGAAGAGTTGAAAAGCACCCTCAGTCATGACTGTCCTGATCAGGTCAGGTTACAGGAGACCACAACCCTACAGATTATCTCTCAACCCCAACAGAGGAGGAGAGATCTAGGGGTCTGAAGATGTGTGGGGTTTTATGACCCCTCACGCCCCTGGTAAATCTCAGGCCACAGACAAATTCCTTTGTCCTGTTACTATGGAGAACCAGCCTCAGAACATTATACATGAAATAAAGGGACAATGGTTTCCGTCAGCCACAATGGTGGTCATGACAATAGATGGAATATGAAAATGTATGTCATTTTTGTTTTGTTATTAAAGGTTAATAGATGACGTTATTACGAAAACATTGTAATGTTAAGAGTTTTCCTGGTATATGTTTCATGTTTATACATTGTATGTTGTATGGAAAATATCCAAATCAAAGAGAATGTTTTGGGGAAGATGAAATGTTAAGTTGGTTGTCTAAAATTGGATTTGAATAAAATCCAGACCTTGCCTCATTAACTTGGTACGCCCAGAGAATTGCCCTAAAGGCGGTTACGCCCACTTCTGACCCAAGGGTATAAAACCTGTGAGTATAAAATTTACAGGAAGATGTGGCCCCAGCTGCAGCAAGGTCTAAAAAGTCAACAAACCCAGAACGCAACGCAAGTTTGTAGGCAAAGAAATCCTTTTCTACCCAAGCTACGGATGAGTAGCTGTGTCTAAGCGGGTGAATTCAAGTCGAACCACCTAGCCTCCATCTTCTATTGAATCGTGGTATCTAAAGGGTTTCATTCCTATGCTGTGAGCTCTGAGCTACAGAGCTGTCTGTCCTCAGAAGACCCCTTCCAGAGCAAAGGGTGAGGGAACAGACTCCTAAGCCCAAAAGGACACGGACAGCGGGAGGACGATCAGGGAGGTGCGCCAGAGTAGTGCATCATCGAACAGCTGAAGGCCTACGCAGAGAATCCTCGGAGATCATCCCCACGTAATTACATCATTATAATCTGACCCATAAGAGTGGCAGTTTGGGGCAAGGCTAGGGTTAGAATAGCATAGCTGACAAATTCACCCATATGTATATTTCTCTTGTGTACTTTCTTTTTTCTCTCTCTTTTGAAATGCTCATTGTGGGTAACATGCACCATAGTGTGTTGGCCCGTTATACTAAGTTCTAATCAATAGCCTATAATGTGTTTTGTCTATGTGTATCTTTTATCATCATTTTAGATTTTTAGTAAATAAATATTCAACTAAGATTGGTGTGGTACGAATTCATTGGTGAGACCCGGGTCCGTGCAGATTCACGGGCTATATGACTTTCTGAACGAGATTGGTAGAGGCAACTGGTTAATTAGCGGCTGTTGTAAAATTGATATTCTGATATTCTTAGAGTTAATTTGGGAAATAGAAACTCAATAAAAACTAGTTTTCCCATGGTGCCCCAGGTTAATGAGTTAATAATTGCTTGATTCAGTTAATCACGCAATTAGAAACTTTAATCATTCGATGAACAACTGTCATCACATTATCTAATACAACGTCATGACACCTCCGTGATCATGTTTAACTAGTAATGCTAAGCTAAAATATATGCCTTGTTCTCCTCATTATTGTTGAGGCGTATCTGTCCATTTCCTGGTTAGTTTGACTGTCAAACTGGGTGCGTTCGAGTGCATGGTTTATTCAGGGTACGGTAATACGGTAGTAGTTTATTCCCAGGGGGATGTACATCACAGGAGGTTGGTGTCACCTTAATTGGCGAGGACGAGCTCGTGGTAATGGCTGAAGCGGAATGGGTGGAATGATATCAAATACATCAAACACATGGTTTCTATGTGTTTATGCAATTCCATTAGCTCCATTCCGGCAAACTACTATGAGCCGTCGTCCCCTCAGCTGCCTCCACTGATGTACATGTTTATATCCCTAACTTCCATTTATGCTTAAAGCATGGGTGTAGCATCTTTATTGAAGTGTGCGCTATGGAAATACATTTATGTTTATGATCCGCACATGTTGTATTGTATTTCATGTCTTTTGAATATTAATTGTCATCATGATGTGAAATGATTTCCTATTGGCTGCTTTTCCACTTCTACTGCTCCTCTGCTGCTGCTGCTGGGTTTTTCCAGGCATGGGTGAAGCCTTTTTTTTCTTTTAATAGAGCCCCACGTAATTTATTCAGTTTATGTTCTTTGTTGCTCTGACCAGTTTGCAATTATTGTGAGTATTTTTGGCACCTGGTATTATCTTCACGGTTGCTAATTAAAAGCTTCACTCTGAGCAAAAAAAAGTGAGTAGGGTCTATCTGCAGACTGTGGTTATTACATGCTGCGCCCACTACATGCTGCTAGCTAGCTAGGACACCGGCACACACTGTCCTTACCCCCGCCTGCTGAGCACTTCTTTCCCGCCGTTATTTTAGTTAAGGCGAAGGTAATCATTCCCCGGGAGTGCCACACGAGAGTTGAGTTTGCTACACTTAACAGAACTGCGGGAACCCAGTGCTCGGCAGGCAGGGTCAAAGGACACTGTGTACCGGTGTCTCCTAGCATAGCTAGCTAGCAGGTTCCTTCTTCTTCTGTGGGCATTTAAAGCAGTTGGTATCTAACGTTGGTGCATTACCACCACCTACTGTGTTGGATTGTGGGTCAGAGACAGCACTACCAGCCTCAATGTCAGTGGACACAGCATGTAGCATGATAAAATCCTACTGCTGGGTCAACCTAACATACCAGGTGCTGTTGTTTAAGTATTTCTAAGACTAATTTGCTACCACCAAGGGTGATGCACAGCAACCATTTGTGCTGAACACTCACCACACATCAGCCAGAGAGGAGTGATATGTGCCAATTAGGAATAAGTGCATGGGATTTTTTTGGACCAGAGAGAGTCAGGACACCCATACAACATCCCACTCGAATGATAGCACACTACACAGGGCAATGTCCTCTTCACTGCCCTGGGGCATTGGCATCTCTTTAGACAAGAGGGAAGAGTGCCCTCTACTGGCCCTCCAACACCACTTCAAGCAGCATTTGGCCTCCCATCCAGGGACTGACCAGGACCTACACTGCTTAGCTTCAGAGGCAAGCGTAAAGTTGATGCAGGGTGGTATACTGCTGGTGAAACAGTTCAGCACTGTGTCAGATAAGGCAATAAAAAATGTTACAACTGGACAAAAGACTGAGGAGCTTACTATCATCAATCAAATTAAATCATAACAAATTATTAATATCGTATTATCATAACATGAGAAAATGTCTACCCAACGTACACCCCAATTTATCATTGCTACCGTTGTAAATGTGTAAATACTATTATTATTATCATTGTCTCATTCACTTCACTCTTTTTTTAACCTGTACTGAGCATAACAATTTCACTGTACCCTGCAATTATATCTGCATCCCTGTGCATGTGACTAATAAACTCATCTAATCTAGTTAAAGGTACGGCATTGATAACACATTCACATGAAAATAATAAACACTACGTTTATAAATCAGACCCTTATTGTGAATTGAAAGATCTACATACAAATCCTGGTCTAGGGAGTAACTTTTACCCTATAGTAATTACCATACATGTTTTTCTTTAGGCTCACTTGTCATATAGGCCTATATGTGTGACAGTGTCATGTTTGAGTTAAAAAATATATATTTTTGTCCTTTCAAATCAAACTAATATGTACTGCTGTGAACAGATAAGGGGTTCACATTTTAGCTAATAGTGTTACACTAGAAATAACAATAGACAATAAACACACAGAAGGTCTAATGCCTAAATAACAAGTGGAAAGGTAGAGAGACAGACAGACAGACAGAGGTTTAGTCTGATTCCCTACCCTTCTCCCACTTGAGTTCACATAATGTTTTGCATATTGCAGAGATGGCCAGAATATTGTCTTCTTCTAACTTTGCTTAATAACAACAAGTGGAAAGAGATGTTTACCACAATTACCACCTGTACTGGAGGAGATGTTTACCACAATTACCACCTGTACTGGAGGAGATGTTTACCACAATTACCACCTGTACTGGGGGAAAACAACACTCTGTATACCTGTTCCAGTAAGTAGACACCATGGCCATTCACAAGGCTGCATGTACAATTATTTGATCTAATACTGTCTGTACTCTCGTCAAAGGTCAACAACTTGACTCCATAGGTAGGCCCAGTCAATATTAGATAGAACATCATGGCCCTGGCCGTCTGTTGGAAAACAACCTGTGGTTACCTAGGTTACTGCAAAAACTCACAGCATAAACTTTACCTTTTTTAAAACTAAAAAAATTAAAAACTATCTTACCTGTGTTTTCCACACACACAGCTGTGTGTAGCCTACTTGGACGCTAGGTCCTCACATTTCCAACTCTCCCACACAAATAGCCTGAAGCCACAGGGCTCTTCTCGCAGGCTCTATTTCCTTATGTGGGAGCATTGCTAACTGGTTACATGTACATTGAACAACACAGCAGCTTTTTTGCATGTTTTGTTATTTCTGTATAACAATAAATGGACGACAAAGTTGTTTATTTTACAATGGGGTCAATGGCAAAGAATGTTTGTTTTCTTCAATTTTGGGCCTGGTCGAGGGGAATTCCTTATTATTATGTAAGTATCAATTCGGAGTATGCTGTAAAGGGGTCGATGAAACGCAGACCATTGACCAGATTGGCGCACATTCAGGTTTAGAAGAAGTGACTGCTAAATGCTAACTGTTCGTAAAAGACAGTTGCATAGCTAGCTTACAGAAATCGGTGGTGGTAGGCAAATACGTTTTTAACTGTAATGCAGTTGATTGTTGATGATGACAGGAACATGTATTGGTGGTGACATCCATACAAGCATTATACTCAGATTTTTACCTCAAAATAGTATGAAATACACATATAAACAATAGCCTAAATGTAGGCACATTTTACTGGGGGGCAATGAGGAGATTCGGGATCTGTTCCTTGCAGCCCTTTCCCCCACGTGTTTCCATGGCAATTCTATTGTTTGTTCAAGTTCCATTGACCTCTTTGAATCAAATCAAATCACATTGTATTTGGCAAATGCTTCATTAACAACAGGTGTACACTAATAGTGAAATGCTTACTTACGGGTCATTCCCAACAATGCAGAGAGAAAAGAAAATAATAACACAATGAATAAATACACAATGAGTAATGATAACCTGGCTGTATACATGGGGTACCAGTACCGAGTCCATGTGCAGTGGTACAAGGTAATTGAGGTAGATATGTACATATAGGTGGGGATAAAGTTACCACATCTATGCTCTGTCTCTCTCCCTTTCCATTTGTTGTTTAGGCATTAGACCATTTCTGTGTGTTTATAGCTTTTTTTTAATTGTAGTTTGCGGAAACATGCCCAGGATTACCCACAACGATTGAGAGGTAGAGCCTACATGTCACACCCTGACCTTAGAGAGCTGTTTTATTTCTCTATTTGGTTAGGTCAGGGAGTGATGTGGGGTGGGCATTCTATGTTTTGTATTTCTGTGTGTTTGGCCGAGTGTGGTTCCCAATCAGAGGCAGTCAGTCTATCGTTGTCTCTGATTGGGAATCATACTTAGGCAGCCTGTTTTTCCACCTTAGTTGTGGGTAGTTGACTTTGTTAGTGGCCTGTATAGCCCTAGTAAGCTTCACAGTCGTTTTTGGTGTTTCTTGTTTTGTTGGTGACATTCTGAATAAAGGAAAATGTACGCTCTCCACGCTGCACCTTGGTCCGGTCATTTCCCCGACGACGTTCGTGACACTACGTGCAAAGTCATCACATGATCACAGGATTGGATTGATAGCTTTTTCTAATCATTAAATTAACTACGCACACTGTCAATTTTTCAAATAAAGTCAGTCAGCCCTGTCACTTGGTTTGCAATAAAGCTGAGGGATGGAGCTGAAAGAATGTTTCTCTAATCAAGTAAGAGAGGCTCGGTAGTACTGATAACACCAGAAAAATGTATTATTGCTTGGTAGAAGCTGTTTGTAAAATTATTTCTAACTCTTCCACTTGTCACTCCCTCTTCAACAGCTTTTCCACCTGCATGGTGACATTGGGTGGAACAACATAGACCCAATAGATTACTTCTGCGACTGGGCTCAGTTCCAACGGGATAAGCTTCAACATGCTGGCCATCATTGAGTCCTGTGTATTTGTTTATAAATTACAGCCTGCGCAGAGAGTGCACATAGTTATTATTCTGATAATTGGAAGCCTCAACCATTGATTGGAGACTCCACTGGTAGGTTTTTCTGGAGGCCTACGGGCTGTCAGAGCAGTGGGACAACATCAACCCACTGCTGCAGAGTGACTTGAGCTTCAGGTATGCCAAGTTAGAGCAGCTAAAGGGCTGATAAGGATGCAGAAAAAATACTGGCGGTGGAGTCCGAATGACAGAGGCCCCTCCTTTACCTCCACATGAATTTGGGCTTCGGCACAATGTGGGCACTTTACCTGGTCATGTGCATCACCTGTGAGCTCTTGGGCCTGGCGGTCCCCAACTACTTCGCCATAAACATCCTACGGTTGGAGTGCTCTAACGGCTTATTGGTGGGGCTGATGTTCTGGCTCAAGAGTGATTGTCCAACAGCAATCTCCCTGACGACATCTGCCAGTGGCAGGTTTACTGCCGCTTAAGTAGATGACCTGTTAGAGACTCTAACAAACATCCAACGGCTTTGTTCAGCTTGTCAGGCAAGGACAGAAAGCCGCTCCCGCATGTCTGAATCAGGCCAATCAGGCCAAAGGAAAAGCAGACGTGATTCATGACACATAGGCTTACTGATGACCAGCAGGGTCAAATAATAATCACAGTGGTTCTAGAGGGTGCAACAGGTCAGCTGTGGAGTAAATGTCAGTTGGCTTTTCATAGCCGAGCATTCGTTTGAGCCAGCAGGTGCGGTAAAGAGAGAGAGAGAGGGCAAGCGAGAGAAGAAGATTTGAATACAGCAGGTCCGGGACAAGGTAGCATGTCTGGTGAACAGGTCAGGGTTCCATAGCCGCAGGCAGAACAGTTGAAACTGGAGCAGCAGCATGACCAGGTGGACTGGAGACAGCCAGGAGTCATCAGGCCATGTAGTCCTGAGGCATGGTCCTATGGCTCAGGTCCTCTGGGAGGGGAGGGACAGACAGAGAGAGAGAGAGAGAGAGAGAGAATTAGAGGGAGCATACTTAAATTCACAGAGGACACTAGATAAGACAGGAGAATTACACCAGATATAACAGACTGACCCTATCCCCCGGCACATAGACTATTGCAGCTTAGATACTGTAGATTGAGATGGGGGGGGGTACACTGTGGCCCCATCCGGAAATACCCCCGGACAGGGCCAACCAGGCAGGATATAGCCCCACCCCCTTTACCAACGCACAGCCCCCACACCACTAAAGGGATATCAATAGACCAACAGCTTACTACCCTGAGACAAGGCTGAGTATAGCCAACAAAGATCTCATCCACCTCACGAGCCCGAGGGCGATCAAGACCGGACAGGAAGATCACGTCAGTGACTCAACCGACTCAAGTCGAGTATAGCGCAAAGAAGCCTTGCATGGCGTGATGCACCCTTCCAAGGGACAGCATGGAAGCCAGAGGCAGAGAATCCCAGTGGAGAGAGGGGAGCTGGCCAGGCAGAGACAGCAAGGGTGGTTCATCCTTCCAGTGGCTTGCCGTTAACCTTCACACCCCTGGGCCAGACTACACTCAATAATAGGACCTACTGAATAGATAGGTCTTCAGTAATGGCTTAAAGGTTGAGACAGAGTCTGCAACGCTCACATGGAAATGGCAGACCATTCCATAAAAATTGAGGTGAAAGCCCTGCCTCTAGCTGTTTGCTTAGATATTCTAGGGACAATATAGTGGCTTGCGTCTTATGTACTGCAGGACAAAATCGTAGAGATAGGTAGGAACAAGTCCGTCTTTGCTTTGTAGGTTAGCAGTAAAACCGTGAAATCAACTCTAGCCTGAAGAGGAAGCCAGTGTAGAGAGGCTAGCACTGGAGTAATATGACACATTATTTTGGTTCAGGTCAAGATTATAGCAGCCATATTTAGCACTGACTTAAGTTTATTTAGTGCTTTATCCGGGTAGCTGGAGAGTAGAGCATTAAACCAGACTAATTTAGAAATGACAAAAGCATGGATTCGCTTTTCTGCATCATTTTTGGACAACAAGTTTCTGACTTTTGCAATATTACGAAGATGGAAAAAAGCTGCCCTTGAAATAGTCTTGATATGTTCATCAACAGAGAGATCGGGGACCAGATAATGCCGTGGTCCTTCACAGTTTTATTTGAGGCGACTGTACAACCATCAAGATACATTTTCAGATCAAACAGCAGATCTCTTTGTTACTTGGGACCTAGAACTAGCATCTCTGTTTTGTCCGAGTTTAAAAAATAAACATTTGCCGCCACCCACTTCCTCATGTCTGAAACACAGGCTTCCAGAGTAGGCAAATTTGGGACTTCACCATGTTTTGTCGAAATGTACAGTTGTGTGTTTTTTTTTTATTTTTCACCTTTATTTAAACAGGCAGGCCAGTTGAGAACAAGTTCTCATTTACAACTGCGACCTGGCCAAGATAAAGCAAAGCAGTGTGACACAAACAACACAGAGTTACACATGGGAGAAACAAACGTACAGTCAATAACACAATAGAAAATATATATATACAGTTTGTGCAAATGTAGTAAGATTAGGGAGGTAAGGTAATAAATAGGCCATAGTGGCAAAATAATTACAATTGAGCAATTAAACACTGGAGTGATAGATAGTGCAGAAGATGAATGTGCAAGTAGAGATACTGGGCTTAAAGTTAGTGAGGGAGATAAAAGATTCCAGCATCAATGATTTTTGCAATTCGTTCCAGTCATTGGCAGCAGAGAACTGGAAGGAAAGGCAGCCAAAGCAGGAGATGGCTTTGGGGATGACCAGTGAAATATACCCGCTGGAAAGCGTGCTACGGATGGGTGCTGCTATGGTGATCAGTGAGCTGAGATAAAAAAAAAAATATATATTTTAATTTATTTCACCTTTATTTAACAAGGTAGGCTAGTTGAGAACAAGTTCTCATTTGCAACTGCGGCCAAGATAAAGCATAGCAGTGTGAACAGACAACACAGAGTTACACATGGAGTAAACAATTAACAAGTCAATAACACAGTAGAAAAAAAGAGAGTCTATATACATTGTGTGCAAAAGGCATGAGGAGGTAGGTGAATAATTACAATTTTGCAGATTAACACTGGAGTGATAAATTATCAGATGGTCATGTACAGGTAGAGATATTGGTGTGCAAAAGAGCAGATAAGTAAATAAATATAAACAGTATGGGGATGAGGTAGGTAAAATTGGGTGGGCTATTTACGGATAGACTATGTACAGCTGCAGCGATAAGGCATGGCTTTACCTAGCAAAGACTTATAGATGAACTGGAGCCAGTGGGTTTGGCGACTAATATGAAGGGAGGGCCAGCCAACAAGAGCATATAGGTCGCAGTCGTGGGTAGTTTATAGGGCTTTGGTGACAAATTGGATGGCACTGTGATAGACTACATCCAATTTGCTGAGTAGAGTGTTGGAGAGTATTTTGTAAATTACACCTCATAGTCGAGGATCGGTAGCATAGTCCGTGTTATGAGGGTATGTTTGGCAGCATGAGTGAAGGATGCTTTGTTTCAAAATAGGAAGCCAATTCTAGATGTCATTTTGGATTGGAGATGCTTAATGTGAGTCTACAGTTTACAGTCTAACTATACATCAAGGTATTTGTAGTTGTCCACATATTCTAAGTCAGAACCATCCAGAGTAGTGATGGTAGACGAGCGGGTGGGTGCGGGTAGCGATCAGTTGAAGAGCATGTATTTAGTTTTACTTGCTTTTAAGAGCAGTTGGAGGCCACGGAAGGAGTGTTGTATGGCATTGAAGCTCGTCTGGAGGTTAGTTAACACAGTGTCCAAAGAAGGGCCAGAAGTATACAGAATGGTGTCGTCCGCATAGAGGTGGATCAGAGAATCACCAGCAGCAAGAGCGACATCATTGATGTATACAGAGTAGAGAGTCGGCCCGACAATTAAACCCTGTGGCACCCCCATAGAGACTACTAGAGGTCCGAACAACAGGCCCTCCGATTTGCCACACTGAACTCTATCTGAGAAGTAGTTGGTGAACCAGGTGAGACAGTCATTTGAGAAGCCAAGGCTGTTCAGTCTGCCGATAAGAATGCGGGATTGACAGAGTCGAAAGCCTTGGACAGTTCGATGAAGACGGCTGCACAGTATTGTCTTTTATCGATGGCGGTTATGATATCGTTAAGGACCTTGAGCGTGGCTGAGGTGCACCCATGACCAGCTCGGAAACCAGATTGCATAGCGGAGAAGGTGCGGTGGGATTCAAAATGGTCGGTGAGCTGTTTGTTAACTTGGCTTTCGAAGACTTTAGAAATGCAGGGTAGGATAGATATAGATCTGTAACAGTTTGGAGTCTAGTGTGTCTCCCCCTTTGAAGAGGGGGGTGACCGCAGCAGCTTTCCAATATTTAGGGATCTCAGACGAGGTTGAACAGGCTAGCAATAGGGGTTGCAACAATTGCGGCGGATAATTTTAGAAAGAGAGGGTCCAGAATGTCTAGCCCAGCTAATTTGTAGGGGTCCAGATTTTGCATCTCTTTCAGAACATCAGCTATCTGGATTTGGGTGAAGGAGACATGGGGGAGGCTTGGGCAAGTTCCTGTTGAGGGTGCAGAGCTGTTGACTGGGGTAGGGGTAGCCAGGTGGAAAGCATGGCCAGCTGTAGAAAAATGCTTGTTGAAATTCTCGATTGTTGTAGATTTATCGGTGGTGACAGTGTTTCCTAACCTCAGTGCAGTGTGCAGCTGGGAGGAGGTGCTCTTACTCTCCATGGACTATAGTGTCCCAGAACTTTTTGGAGTTTGTGCTACAGGATGCAAATTTATGTTTGAAAAAGATGGCCTTTGCTTTCTTAACTGCCTGTGTATATTGGTTCCTATCTTCCCTGAAAAGTTGCATATCGCAGTGGCTATTCGATGCTAATGCAGTACGCCACAGGATGTTTTTGTGCTGGTCAAGGGCAGTCAAGTCTGGAGTGAACCAATGGCTATTTTATGTTCTTAGATCCTGGGTTGACATGGTTCCACGTGGTCTGTGGTTGTGAGGCCGGTTGGACTTAATGCCAAATTCTCTAAAACGACGTTGGAGGTGGCTTTTTGTAGAGAAAGGAACATTCAATCCTCTGGCAACAGCTCTGGTGGACCAGTATCTGAGAAGTAGTTGGTGAACCAGGCGAGGCAGTCATTTGAGAAACCAAGGCTGTTGAGTCCGCCGATAAGAATGCAGTGACTGACAGAACCAAAAGCCTTGGCCAGGTCGATGAAGAGAGCTTCACAGTATTGTCTTTTATCGATGACGGTTATGATATAATTTAGGACCTTGAGCGTGGCTGAGGTGCACCCATGACCCTCTCGGAAACCAGATTGCGTAGCGGAGAAGGTACGGTGAGATTCGAAATTGTCGGTGATCTGTTTGTTAACTTGGCTTTCGAAGCATAGCAGTGAAAGTTGACATTGTGTTTCCGAATGACATCCCCACGAGGTAGAATATATAGTGAAAACAATAGTGGTCCTAAAACAGAACCTTGAAGAACACCTGAGGACTGAGGACAAATCATCCACAGAGACAAACATATCTTTCCAACAGATAAGATCTAAACCAAGCAAGAACTTGTCCGTGTAGACCAATTAGGGTTTCCAATCTCAACAAATGAATGTGGTGATCGATGGTGTCAAAGCGGCACTAAGGTCTATGAGCACAAGGACAGATGCAGAGCCTTGGTCTGACACCATTAAAATGACATTTACCACCTTCACGAGTACAGTCTCAGTAATATAGATTTCAATGTAAAAGAGGCACTTTAATTTACCTTCAAATTCTTCCACAAGATTCCTCCTTCCTTGGATCTTGGTTCTGTTGTAGCACTGTTGGCAGAACTGGAGAGTCTTGCCATGGAGAAACAATTGTGGTTTCCACTGGAACAGAGAAGGTTCCTCCTGGACCAATTTACAGTGCCTTCGGAAAGTATTAAAGACCCCTTGACTTTTTCCACATTTTGTTTCGTTACAGCCTCATTCTAAAATGGATTAAATTCGGGGGGGTTTCTCAGCAATCTACACACAATGCCACCATAATGACAAATCGAAAATAGGTTTTTGGAAATCTATTAAAAATGAAAAACAGAAATACCTTATTTACACAAGTATTCAGACACTATGCTATGCGACTCAAAATTGAGCTCAGGTGCATCCTGTTTCCATTGATCATCCTTGGGATGTTTCTACAACTTGATTGGAGTTCACCTGTGCTAAATTCAATTCATTGGACATGATTTGGAAAGGCACTCACCTGTCTATATAAGGTCCCACAGTTGACAGTTTATGTCAGAGCAAAAACAAAGCCACGAGGTCAAAGGAATTGTCCTTCGAGCTCCAAGACAGGATTGTGTCGAGGCACAGATCGGGGGAAGGGTACCAAAACATTTCTGCAGCATTGAAGGTCCCCAAGAACACAGTGGCTTCCATCATTCTTCAATGGAAGAAGTTTGAAACCACCAAGACTCTTCCTAAAGCTGGTCGCCCGGCCAAGCTGAGCAATCGGGGAAGAAGGGCCTTGGTCATGGAGGTGACCAAGAACCCAATGGTCACTCTGACAGAGCTCTAGAGTTCCTGTGTGGAGATGGGAGAACCTTCCAGAAGGACAACCATCTCTGCAGCACTCTACCAATCAGGCCTTTATGGTAGTGTGGCCAGATGGAAGACACTCATCAGTAAAAGACACATGACAGCCCGCTTGGAGTTTGTCAAAAGGCACCTAAAGACTGAAACCATGAGAAACAAGATTCTCTGGTCTGATGAAAGCAAGATTGAACTCTTTGGCCAGAATGCCAAGGGTCACATCTGGACGCAGCATCCCTACAGTGAAGTATGGTGGTGGCAGCATGATGCTGTGGGATGTTTTTCAGTGGCAGAGACTGGGAGACTAGTCAGGATCGGGGGAAAGATTAACAGAGCAAAGTACAGAGCAATCCTTGATGAAAACCTGCTCCAGAGTGCTCAGGATCTCAGAATGGGGTTAAGGTTCAACAGGAGAACGACCCTAAGCACACAGCCAAGACAACGCACGAGTGGCTTTAGGACAAGTCTCTGAATGTCATTGAGTGACCCAGCCAGAGCCCGGACTTGAACCCGATCGAACATCTCTGGAGAGACGTGAAAATAGCTGTGCAGCAACGCTCCCCATCCAACCTGACAGAGCTTATCTGCAGATAAGAATGGGAGCAACTCCCCAAATACAGGTGTGCCAAGCTTGTAGCGTCACACACCAGAAGACTCAATGCTGTCATTCAGTTTTTTATTTTTATAAATGAGCAAAAATTTTAAAAACAGTTTTTGCTTTGTCATTATGGGCTGTTGTGTGTAGATTGATGAGAAAAAAACAATTTAGCCAATTTTAGAACAAGGCTGTAATGTACCAAACCGTGGAAAAAGTCAATGTGTCTGAATACTTTCCGAAGACACTTTGCTCGCTTCTTTTTTGCCATGGTGTTTAACTTTGAAAAATCTACTTCCTAATTTGGAGCAGAATTCTTAGGTTATAACAGTGTAATTAATGTGTAATATGACATTTAATTGTATGGCAAACCCTGGTGATTTACAGGATGTAGGCCTTCCATAAATTAAAGTCCCCAAATCTCTGATTCTAAACATTGCCTGACCATCTTCAAGCTAAGCACACTCATCTAAACTTGTAGTTATGCTCTTCTACAGGAAAGTTAGGCCTTTTCCAGAGGGGCTTGTTGGCATCAAAACACTTTGATGTGTTTTCAATCAACGTCAACATTTTTAAATTTCCCCCTTCTTATTAGTTGTGTTTTATACTGTATGTACAGTACGGGTTCAGGGGGTTACTCAAATGTATGAAGAGTGTATGTGTAAGCAGTTTACTAAAACACAAACACACACACACACACACACACACACACTCAACATTTTGAAGGAAGGCATGGTCCTGATGTGGTTTTTGTATTGTGGTTCAGTGCTTTCTGTCTCTTCTGTTGATGAAAAGGTACCTCAGTGGACTCCAACATAAAACTGTTCTTCTTTTTGGGAAGAAAACACACACTTTTTGATACATGTATACAGACTGAACTTTATTTCACCACTGTCAAATACAGATAAATAAATGTTTATTTCACCACTGTCAAATACAGATAAATAAATGTTTATTTCACCACTGTAAAACAGATAAATAAATGTTTATTTCACCACTGTCAAACAGATTAAAAAAATGCGTCATTAAAATAATACAATCAATATAAACTAGACTTTTACAGGGATCCCCATGAGGTTTAAACACTTTCCAGACAAAATACAAAACTTAGATCTATGACTTAAAGTGGAACTGACAGCACTTTAGCAAGATGAAATCTTAATAAAATCTGTTCCTATACACCCCCAGGACCAGAGTCTACGTAGACCGGTGCGCCATAGCCAATCAGAGATACAGTAGGCCTATATGCAAACAAGCCATTTGGCACACGGGCCTGCCATCATCCACTTTGAACTGGACTGTGTGTTTACAGGCAGTTGCAACAGCTCGACTTTAGATCATTAGAAAGCATTTGCCAAAAGCGACAAAATACACTTGAATGGTTTTCTGCAAATATGTAGCTAAATACCACGGGAGTCCTTATACATTTGGGAACTTTACAGTCCTATTGATCAAACAACCATAAAGAGGTAGGCTATCCCTATATGTACATCAACAGCAACACGATCAACAACTAATGATAGCCAGAGCAAGATGAGCTAAAAATCTAACAAAGGAACATTAGATAAACCCTCTCAAACGTGTTCAAATTGCACCGATAAACAATGTCGAATAGACTGTTTATCCTTCTGCAGCTTGCTTGCCTATACATGCATTGTCCCAACCAAGCACCCAAGCTTACTGACTAAAAATGGCTTGCTTGCTAGCTACTTCCAGACACAAATGAGAGAACACCTCACTGACCATGTTACTTGTCCTAGCAGAGCTGGTTACAATGTTTGAATGTTATATTGAGTGTTCTTGACTAACTATTACTTTGTTTAGCCTACATTTACTGATACTGGTCATATTCAACAGGTGTTGCGCGTTGGGAAATGCATCTACTCTGCGCTCTGGCACACTCAGACAAGAGTGCTCTGAAATTAGAGTAGATAGCTTGCCAGAGTGAATTTGCGAGCCCAAGAGATATGCTAACTGGATAAAAGTTGTTCACATTTCAAAGTGATTCACATTTCTTGCTAGCTAACAAAATGACACTTGCAACTCTAGCTGTGTAGCCA
The DNA here is from genome assembly GCF_057628025.1 of Oncorhynchus mykiss. NCBI lineage: Eukaryota > Metazoa > Chordata > Actinopteri > Salmoniformes > Salmonidae > Oncorhynchus > Oncorhynchus mykiss. The sequence continues at coordinate 56,400,730 of NC_143040.1, forward strand.
CCGAAAAACAATATGAGTTAAAAAAGTAAATCACTCACACACTCCTCCAATGACATGATATCCTCCTAGCAGCTAACTGCCTATCTAGCTAAAGTTAGACTCTTTTTTTTTTTAGCTTTCTACATAAATAGATACGCTAGCATATTAGCCACGTTATGACTGACTTGTGATCATTGTACTTGCTAGTTTCATTATATTGACATTCCCAGCCTTAGTAACATTCATGCGTTTTTGTCCAAAATACTGAGTCATTGAAACACAGTACATCCCAAATGGAGGCAGCAAACAATGTACCAGGCCAGCTGTGATTTACAACCTGATAGCAATATGTTTTGGACTACCAAGAAATGTATTGGTGAATTATATGAATCTGCCAACAATGCCTTAGTGTATGTAATGCAATGTTGAGTCAAATGAAACCTGTTTGTTTTATATATGCAAAGTAGTTAAAACGCTGTCAGTTCCTCTTTAACATTTAAATAGTTTTGAGTTGTTATATTATACACAGAGCTTCCATCCAAGCTGTGTCTTGTTATCATGGTTAAACTGTTCTTTGATTGAAGAGTGTCTGTCTGTCTGTGACAGATGATGGGCAGTCATTATCAAACTGAAAATCCAAGCATCGATTCACACTGTTGGCATCTGAAGCATCTCAGGTTCATCTTGTGAAGAATGTGAGACAATCCATTTAGGGAAAGGCATACATACTCATCTCTTGGAACATGATTGTTGGCGTAGTCTCCAATGGCCATCTTACTTGAGAAGATTGTGCTTGTTATACAAGACATTTCAAGTCCTGAGGTGGAACATTGGGAAAGAGAAGACAAAGAAAATAAGACCAGAAATGAGAATACCGTAACCTCACAGCAACAACACTTTTGAATGGACAGAAGTCTAGTGCAGGAGTTTATATTGTCCATTAATATACTTGCTATGCGTGTTGTAGTGTAAATATGATACTTGTAATGTAGTTGACATACACTCTTCATGAATGCATCATTAATTGCAATAAGACAGGATACTACAGCCTGAATACAGAGAGAATCAAAAAAATCTGGAATATAAGCATCAATTCAAAACAATTGATCAAACATTGGGAAAGCTACAAAAAACAGAGCATACACATAAATCCTCTGCCATTTCCCCCTCGGTTCTCACTGGTAACTTGATAGGCCTCCAGTGCGCTTTGCTTTTGGAGACGACCACTTTGCCAATGTATTCTCAACCTATTCTATTCGAAACTTGGGATTTATTGTAAGCAACTTCAGGTTCTCTCTTCGACGGCACTAAACAAACTGATGGATGTCTAAGCAAAGCATAATTAAACACAGACAGTTTTCTTAAAAACAGCCAACTCAGCGTCTCTGACAGCAAAATTAAGTTGCTGGTTTTGCCTGGTAAGCAGAATCTACTAAACCCATATGTGAGATGACCAGGCAATCTCTGATGCTTTTTTAAAAGCATTTCTCTCTGTCTTGTCGCATTTCATTGACTCCGCCGTTTGCACATTTCAGCTCTGTAGGATACTAGCTACTACTACACTGTCAAAGTGGAAGTCTAGTTCATACCATAGTATTAACATACTAATGTTCATATTGAATTTTGTTTGGCCAATGGGTCAGGAGAACGAACATAGGTTGTACTTACTTAGTAATATTAGTAATAACTTTGTTTTTCTGTGCACAACAGGTATGAATGGTAATGTAATGGCAATGGAACAGTAACCCATGACAAAACAAAACAGTGAAAAGTGATAGGATGTATGAAGGCAACAACTAGACCCAAGACGTTAACTCACTAACTTCCTTTACTCAATGCGCTGCACAGTAGCCCTTTCCTGCAGTCAAATTACCTAGTAGCCTCATGGGTGGAATTGTATTAATATTTTTCACAATTTCATAATTAATAAACATTATTTTTAAAAAGCCGCAAAATTCTGGTGTTTCTACATCAAACGGTTTTGTTGCGCGAGCGTTGCAAAATACATTTTGAAATAAATGTTGTTTAATTATTGCACCCACACTGCTCGCGCGCACCAACGTCTGCGTTGCCAAGGACTCAAATAGAAGTCATTCCTATTTCTGACGCAGATCACGCTGCAAGTCCTGCCTCTCCCATCTCCTCATTGGTTTATAGAAGCAGGTACCCACATGCCATCTGCTCATTGAGAGATGAGGAGAGATGACTAGAAACGATTCGGTTGACCGTTTTATGTGTGGATTAATTGTCAGAGTAGAGGACCTTGGGCATTTCAGGTAAAACAACAACTCAACATTTATATCCCAGGACAAATTAGCTAGCAATAGCAAGCTAGCTATATAGGACAAATTAGCCAGCATGTGCAAGCTAGCTAGCTAAATTGCCATACATGTTTAATGCTTTTCGACCTGTCCCCAAATTGATGTAATTGGTTCAGAGTTTGTTTTGATATTTTAACCTACGTGTCGTGATCGCGTTTGGTGTGGGGGGGACAAAATAATTTATGCCCGATGGCGCCGGTTTGGGTTCCGTGTTAGAAACACGCTGTGCGACCCTGATTTAGCCCACTGCAGTAAAAGGTTAAAAGTGACCCAAATAAATTAATTCCAAATAAATTAATTCCAAAGCCATTGAACTAGGTCACGATTAGTTGTCATCAAATGATACCTGAAGTAGTCACTGCAGTTTGGAGTCTACAGAATGCAACCCTGACCTCATACACAGTATAGATGTGCTATCCTGCAGAACTCTTGAAAAAGCAAGCAAGGGCAGACAGCTGAGACCTTGAGACAGTTATCATTATGGAGACAGGCAGCATTGACATCTCTGAGTGCAGGACTACTGAAGGTCACCGGGTGCCTATTGTACACAACACCTACTGAAAGAACCATGAATATAGCTGTTTTTCATCTTAACATCAACCTTCAACATTAATGTACTGAAAAGACACCTTTGGCCAGGTGCAATGTAGCATTTACATTCACAACCATATTTGTTATTAATTCTTCTAATTTAGATTACTGTATGGATCTATTCCATGACTCAAGGCCATACATGTCACATGGCAAAGCAATCACAGATTCTTTGAATTAGTGTTGGCCAGATCGTTCAAAGAAGAAGTAACACAGAAGAGCTGAATGTTATCATATTTAATCATTATTCACCTCACTTTACACGATCAAAGACAAACACTAAAGAAATAGTGTTTAGAAATATAACATAGAATGTGTATTGATTCTTCATCATATAGAATGCAGAACTATGTTAGGCTATATACATTACATTTCTACAAACAATGTTCTAAACACTATGCCTTACTGGCTTCTGGTGGTTACATATCTCTTGCTCATGTCTCTGTTGCTGTGTGTGTCATCCAGCTATATTATCTGGGAAGCTGAGCCTTCACCCGAAGCATTTCAGCTCCACTCGTATACATTAGTTTTTATACTGTGAAGGCCAGCATAGACCTGGTAGGGATAGAACGCACGCACGCATGCACGTACACACACACACACACACACACACACACACACACACACACACACACACACACACACACACACACACACACACACACACACACACACACACACACACACACACACACACACACACACACACACACACACACACACACACAGCTTTAAAAAGACAGCTCTTAAATCCACAATCTGTAGGATATGCATATCACCAACAAAAACAATGAGCATTTTCATATGCAAATAGCCTCAATTTTGTAATTCGCCTTGAGAGCTACTTAAAAATAACATGATGTATTGCTAATACATTGTTGCTATTGTTTTTAATTGACAATGAACACATAAACAATGACATTGGTCAACATGGTATCAATGCACAGTTTACAACAAAGCCATTTTAATAACACAACCAGATTCAGTTATCTTTCTCTTTACTCACCTGTTTCCCTCGTCTCTCTGTAGTTACTAGTCGTGTAGATATTTGGATGATTCAAATACTGACAGTTGTGGTACTAACTGCAGTCCATCCATGAAGTACCCAAGGACCACACTATTCCATAAAGGAGAAATGTTCCTGGTCTAAATCATGTCTGGCTAAATTGACTGCCCCCCAAGAGGCGGGCATCATGCAGGCACAAAATAGAGAAATCTCTGGCCAATGGATTTTCAATGGATTTAAAAAATATTTATTATAAAACACTGATCATGTATAATCATATATTTACGCATATGTGCTCAGTTATTTCTTACCAGCTGGTAGTGAAGAAGTAGGTCTTTCCAGGGGTTCTCCATCATTTGTTAGAGTTTAGAAAAGGTCTGTTGGTTAAATACAAACATTTTTATTATTCTGATGGAAAAGTGATTTTCTTACAAAACCACTATGATAGGCTTAAATAAGCTATTGAAAAATACTTTCATGTATATTTTTCCAAAGGCCAGGTCCTTGACTCAAATGAGACAATAAGTCCTGCTAGGGTTTCCCGGCCATGTTGAGAATCGCTGCCTGTCCTATTCTGCCTGATTCATAGATGTTCAATTGTGTTGATATGGAGAGTCTTTACAAAGTTTGGAACGGATAGACTCTCATATAAACACATACAGTGCACTGGGAAAGTATTCAGACCCCTTCCCTTTTTCCACATTTTGTTACATTACAGCCATATTCAAAAATATATATTTTTTTATTCCCTCATGAAGATACACACAATACCCCATAAGGACAATGCGAAAACAGGTTTTAAGAAATGTTATCAATTTTATTAAAAATAAAAAACAGAAATACCTTATTTACACAAGTATTCAGACCCTTTGCTATGAGACTCGAAATTGAGCTCAGACGCATCCTGTTTCCATCGATCATCCTTGCAATGTTTGCACAACTTGAATGGAGTCCACCTGTGGTAAATTCAATTGATTGTAGATGATTTGGAAAGGCCTGTCTACATAAGGTCCCACAGTTGATAATGCATGTCAGTGCAAAAACCAAGCCATGAGGTCGAAGGAATTGTCTGGAGAGCTCCGAGACAGGATTGTGTCGAGGCATAGATCTGAGAAAGGGTACCAACATTTTCTGCAGCCTTGAACACAGTGATTTCCATCATTCTTAAATGGAAGAAGTTTGGAACCACCAAGACTCTTCCTAGGCAGCTGCCCGGTCAAGCTGAGCAATCGGGGGAGAAGGGCCTTGGTCAGGGAGGTGACCAAGAACCCAATGGTCATTCTGACAGAGCTCTAGAGTTCCTGTGTGGAGATGGGAGAACCTTCCAGAAGAACAACCATCTCTGCAGCACTCCACCTATCAGGCCTTTATGGTAGTGTGACCAGATGGAAGACACTCATCAGTAAAAGACACACGACTGCCCGCTTGGAGTTTGCCAAAAGGCACCTAAAATAATCTCAGACCATTGAGAACCAAGATTCTCTTGTCTGATGAAACTCTTTGACCTGAATGCTTACCGTGCGATCTGGAGGAAACCTGGCACCATCCCTATGGTGAAGTATGGTCATGGCAGCATCATGCTGTGGGAATGTTTTTCAGCGGCAGGTACTGGGAGACTAGTCAGGATCGAGGGAAAGATGAATGGAACACAGTACAGAGTTCCTTGATGAAAACCTACTCCAAAGCACTCAGGACCTCAACAGGGCAAACAACAACAAAAACACAGACAACGCAGGAGTGACTTCGAAACAAGTCTATGAATGTCCTTGAGTGGCCCATACAGGGACTTGAACCCGATCGAACATCTCTGGAGAGACCTGAAAATAGCTGTGCAGCAACGCTCCCCATCCAGCCTGACAGAGCTTGAGAGTATCTGCAGAGAAGAATGGGAGAAACTCCCCAAATACAGGTGTGCCAAGCTTGTAGCGTCATACCCAAGAAAACTCGAGGCTGTAATCGCTGCCAAAGGTGCTTCAACAAAGTACTGAGTAAAGGGTCTGAATACTTATATAAATGGGATATTTTTTTATTTTTATATATACATTTGTAAAAATATCTTAAAACCTGTTTTTGCAAGTTTTTTATTTTTTTATTTTTACTTTTAATTATACCCCTTTTTCTCCCCAATTTCATGGTATCCAATTGTTTTAGTAGCTACTATCTTGTCTCATCGCTACAACTCCCGTACGGGCTCGGGAGAGACGAAGGTTGAAAGTCATGCGTCCTCCGATACACAACCCAACCAAGCCGCACTGCTTCTTAACACAGCATGCATCCAACCCGGAAGCCAGCCGCACCAATGTGTCGGAGGAAACACTGTGCACCTGGCAACGAAATTGGGTAGTGCATCATCAGTTCCTCTTTTCATATTAGTCATTACATACCTTAACCACATGCCCACTGTCACGAACATTCCAGGAGACTGCTTTAAATTAACTGTTTATGTTACAGAATATTATAGAATAACTTAACCCAGATGAAGTAGTGTATCACAATAACAAAACAATAAGACGTTTGTGTAACTCTAAACTAAATCAAAACAGAAAAATGTAAATTTGCAAAACCACACTGCCGAGTCCCTTTTTTATATATATTTTTATTTCACCTTTATTTAACCAGGTAGGCAAGTTAAGAACAAGTTCTTATTTACAATTGCGACCTGGCCAAGATAAAGCAAAGAAGTTCGACACATAAAACAACACAGAGTTACACATAGAGTAAAACAAACATACAGTCAATAATACAGTAGAAAAATACGTCTATATACGATGTGAGCAAATGAGGTGAGATAAGGGAGGTAAAGGCAAAAAAAAAGCCATGGAGGCGAAGTAAATACAATATAGCAAGTAAAACACTGGAATGGTAGATTTGCAGTGGAAGAATGTGCGAATTAGAAATAGAAATAATGGGGTGCAAAGGAGCTAAATAAATACATAAATACTGTAGGGGAAGAGGTAGTTGTTTGGGCTAAATTATAGATGGGCTATGTACAGGTGCAGTAATATGTGAGCTGCTCTGACAGCTGGTGCTTAAAGCTAGTGAGGGAGATAAGTGTTTCCAGTTTCAGAGATTTTTGTAGTTCGTTCCAGTCATTGGCAGCAGAGAACTGGAAGGAGAGGCGGCCAAAGGAAGAATTGGTTTTGGGGGTGACCAGAGGGATATACCTGCTGGCGCATGTGCTACAGGTGGGTGCTGCTATGGTGACCAGCGAGCTGAGATAAGGGGAGACTTTACCTAGCAGGGTCTTGTAGATGACCTGGAGCCAGTGGGTTTGGCGACGAGTATGAAGTGAGGGCCAGCCAACGAGAGTGTACAGGTCGCGGTGGTGGGTAGTATACGGGCCTTTGGTGACAAAACGGATGGCACTGTGATAGACTGCATCCAATTAATTGAGTAGGGTATTGGAGGCTATTTTGTAAATGACATCGCCGAAGTTGAGGATTGGTAGGATGGTCAGTTTCACGAAGGTATGTTTGGCAGCATGAGTGAAGGATGCTTTGTTTCGAAATAGGAAGCCAATTCTAGATTTAACTTTGGATTGGAGATGTTTGATGTGAGTTTGGAAGGAGAGTTTACAGTCTAACCAGACACCTAGGTATTTGTAGTTGTCCACATATTCTAAGTCAGAACCGTCCAGAGTAGTGATGCTGGAAGGGCGGGAAGGTGCAGGCAGCGATCGGTTGAAGAGCATGCATTTGGTTTTACTTGTATTTACGAGCAGTTGGAGGCCACAGAAGGAGAGTTGTATGGCATTGAAGCTCATCTGGAGGGTTGTTAACAGTGTCCAAAGAAGGGCCAGAAGTATACAGAATGGGGTTGTCTGCGTAGAGGTGGATCAGAGACACACCAGCAGCAAGAGCGACATCATTGATGTATACAGAGAAGAAAGTCGGCCCAAGAATTTAACCCTGTGGCACGCCCATAGAGACAGCCATAGGCCCGGACAAAAGGCCCTCCGTTTTGACACACTGAACTCTATCTGAGAAGTAGTTGGTGAACCAGGCGAGGCAATCCTTTGAGAAACCAAGGCTATCGAGTCTACCATTGAGGATGTGGTGATTGAGTCGAAAGCCTTGGCCAGGTCAATGAATACAGCTGCACAGTATTGCTTCTTCTCGATGGCGGTTAAGATATCGTTTAGGACCTTGAGCGTGGCTGAGGTGCACCCATGACCAGCTCTGGAACCAGATTGCATAGCGGAGAAGGTGCGGTGGGATTCGAAATGGTCAGTAATCTGTTTGTTGACTTGGCTTTCGAAGACCTTAGAAAGGCAGGGTAGGATAGATATAGGTCTGTAGCAGTTTGGGTCAATAGTGTCCCCCCCTTTAAAGAGGGGGATGACCGCAGCTGTTTTCCAATCTTTGGGAATCTCAGATGACATGAAAGAGAGGTTGAACAGGCTAGTAATAGGGGTTGCAACAATTTTGGCAGATAATTTTAGAAAGAAAAGGTCCAGAATGTCTAGCCCGGCTGATTTGTAGGGGTCCAGGTTTTGCAGCTCTTTCAGATCAACTCTTTCAGCTGACTGTTTTTGGGAGAAGTTGCTGTATGGGTAGGGGTTAAATTCTCAATTATTGTGGATTTATCGGGGGTGACAGAGTTTCCTATCCTCAGTGCAGTGGGCAGCTGGGAGGAGGTGCTCTTATTCTCCATGGACTTTACGGTGTCCCAGAACTTTTTTGAGTTTGTGTTGCATGAAGCAAATTTCTGTTTGAAAAAGCTAGCCTTGGCTTATCTAACTGCCTGTGTATATTGGTTTCTAACTTCCCTGAAAAGTTGCATATCACGGGGGCTGTTCGATGCTAATGCAGAACGCCATAGGATGTTTTTGTGTTGGTTAAGGGCAGTCAGGTCTGGAGAGAACCAAGGGCTCTGTTCCTGGTTCTAAATGTTTTGAATGGGGCATGCTTATTTCAGATGGTGAGGAAGGCATTTAAAAAAAATAACCAGGCATCCTCTATTGACGGGATGAGGTCAATTTCCTTCCAGGATACCCGGGCCAGGTCGATTAGAAAGGCCTGCTCGCTGAAGTGTTTCAGGGAGCGTTTGACAGTGATGAGTGGAGGTCGCTTGACCGCTGACCCATTACGGATGCAGGCAATGAGGCAGTGATCGCTGAGATCTTGGTTGAAAACAGCAGAGGTGTATTTTGAGGGCAAGTTGGTTAGGATGATATCTATGAGGGCGCCCGTGTTTACGGCTTTGGGGTGGTACCTGGTAGGTTCATTGATCATTTGTGTGAGACTGAGGGCATCAAGCTTAGATTGTAGGATGGCTGGGGTGTTAAGCATGTTCCAGTTTAGGTCACCTAGCCGCACAAGCTCTGAAGATAGATGGGGGGCAATCAGTTCACATATGGTGTCCAGAGCACAGCTGGGGTCAGAGGGTGGTCTATAGCAGGCGGCAACGCTGAGAGACTTGTTTTTAGATAGGTGGATTTTTAAAAGTAGAAGTTCAAATGGTTTGGGTACAGACCTGGATAATCGGACAGAACTCTGCAGGCTATCTCTGCAGTAGATTGCAACACCGCCCCCTTTGGCCATTCTATATTGTCTGAAAATGTTGTAGTTAGGGATGTAGTTAGAGTTTTTGGTGGTCTTCCTAAGCCAGGATTCAGACACGGTTAGGACATCCGGGTTGGCAGAGTGTGCTAAAGCAGTGAATAAAACAAACTTAGGGAGGAGGCTTCTAATGTTAACATGCATGAAACCAAGGCTACAGAAGTCATCAAAAGAGAGCGCCTGGGGAATAGGAGTGGAGCTAGGCACTGCAGGGCCTGGATTCACCTCTACATCACCAGAGGAACAGAGGAGGAGTAGAATATGGGTATGGCTAAAAGCTATGAGAATTGGTCGTCTAGGACGTCTGGAACAGAGAGTAAAAGGAGGTTACTGGGGGCGATAAAATAGCTTCAAGGTATAATGTACAGACAAAGATATGGTAGGATGTGAATAGAGTGGAGGTAAACCAGGTGATGTCATCGCATGTGTGGGTGGTGGAACTGTAAGGTTGGATAAGGTATAATGAGTTGGATAAGGTATAATGACCCTTAATGAAATGACAGACCCCAAAAACACTACCTACTCTATTTTCTGTCACGTTACTAACAGGAAGCCCACCAAGGCTTTTTAAGAAAATAAATGTCACTATGTTCTGTATTGAATAAAGGGGAATTAACATAGATCTCTGGACATGTGGATGAAAAATTTGTAATAACCTAATCGTTCAAATTTATTTATTTTACCTTTATTTAACCAGGCAAGTCAGTTAAGAACAAATTCTTATTTTCAATGACGGCCTGGGAACAGTGGGTTAACTGCCTGTTCAGGGGCAGAACGACAGATTTGTACCTTGTCAGCTCGGGGGTTTGAACTCGCAACCTTCCGGTTACTAGTCCAACGCTCTAACCACTAGGCTACCCTGCCGCCCCAAATCTTCCTAAGCATTAGTGCTTGTACACTCATATGCATGTTCCCGCACACACACCATACAGTTACATGTAGCCAAGCCCAGGGGATCCCAAACGTTTTCACTCGGTGCCCCGCTTCTAGAATTGGGGAACAACCCACACCAGCGCTGTGTGCACGCACGCACGCACTACGTCTATTTCTATGAGCACTGTTCATGACACAAACTATTCACACCCCTATTTCTGGTGGAGAGAATTTTGCAGCTTATTTCCTGCAATTCTACATAATTTGTCAAGGGGTGCAAAGATCGTTTTTCAGTTTTAAATTTTTTTTCTTGCAATTCTATACATTTTGCCATGTCTAATGTGTATTAATCTGATATTTGAGTGACAAAAGATTTAAAACAATATCTATTGGCTAAAAATCCAGAATAAAAAACGTTAGCTAACATGGGCTAGTTGTTCTGGATATTTCTGACAAGTTAAAAAATAAATAAAATCTAATTCTATTTGTCACATACTAACCTTACGGCGAAATGCTTACTTACAATCTCTTAACCAACGATGTAGTTATAGGAAAATACCAAAAACAATATGTAAAAATAATTAAAGAGCAGCAGTAAATAGCAATAGCGGGGCTACATACTGGGGGTACCGGTATAGAGTCAATGTGTCAATGTCTGGGGGCACCGGAATCAAGGTATTTGAGATAATTATGTACACGCAGGTAGGGTTGTCAAAGTGGCTATGCATAGATAATAACAGAGAGTAGCAGCAGCGTAGTGGGGGGTGCAAATAATCTGGGTAGCCATTTAATCAGCTGTTCAGGAGTCTTATGGCCTGGGGTTAGAAGCTGTTTAGAAGCATATTGGACCTAGACTTGGCGCTCCGGTACCGCTTGCCATGCGGTAGCAGAGAGAACAGTCTATGACTAGGGTGGCTGGAGTCTTTGTCAATTTTTAGGGCCTTCCTCTGACACCACCTGGTATAGAGATCCTGGATGGCAGGAAGCTTGGCCCCGGTGATGTACTGGGCCGTACGCACTACGCTCAGCAGTGCCTTGCAGTCGGACGCCGAGCAGTTGCCATACCAGGCAGTGATGCAACCCGTCAGGATGCTCTCGATGGTGCCGCTGTAAAATCTTTTGAGGATCTGAGGACAAATAACAAATCTTTTCAGTCTCCTGAGGGGGAATAGGTGTTGTCGTGCCCTCTTCACGACTGTCTTGGTGTGCTTGGACCATGTTAGTTTGTGAAACTCTCAACCTGCTCCACTACATCCACGTCGATGAGAATGGGGGCGTGCTTCGTCCTATTTTTCCTGTAGTCTACAAACATATCCTTTGTCTTGATTACGTTGAGGGAGAGGTTGTTGTTCTTGCACCACATGGTCAGATCTATGACCTCCTCCCTATAGGCTGTCTCATCGTTGTCGGTGATCAGGCCTACCACTGTTGCGTAATCAGTAAACCGAATGATGGTGTTGGAGTTGTGCCTGGCCGTGCAGTTATGAATGAACAGGGAGTACAAGAGGGGACAGCACGCACTCCTGAGGGGCCCCCGTCTTGAGGATCAGCGTGGCGGGTGAGTTGTTACCTACCCTTACCCCCTTTGGGTTGCCCGTCAGGAAGTCTAGGATCCAGTTGCAGAGGGAGCTGTTCAGTCCCAGGGTTCTTAGCTTAGTGATGAGCTTTGAGGGCACTATGGTGTTAAACGCTGAGCTGTAGTCAAAGAACAGCATTATCACATATGTGTTCCTTTTGTCCAGGTGGGAAAGGGCAGCGTGGAGTGCAATAGAGATTGCATCATCTGTGGATCTGTTGGTGCGGTATGCAAATCGGAGTGGGTCTAGAGTTTCTGGGATAATGGTGTTGATGTCAGCCATGACCAGCCTTTCAAAGCATTTCATTGCTACAGACGTGAGCGCTACAGGTCAGTAGTCATTTAGGCAGGTTACCTTAGTGTTCTTGGGCACAGGGACTATGGTGGTCTGCTTGAAACATGTTGGTATTACAGACTCAGACAGGGAGAGGTTGAAAATGTCAGTGAAGACACTTGCCAGTTGGTCAGCGCATGCTCTGAGTATACGTCCTGGAAATCCGTCTGGCCCTGCGGCCTTGTGAATTTTGACCTGTTTAAAGGTCTTACTGACATCGGCTGCGGAGAGCGTGATCACACAGTCATCCAGAAGAGTTGATGCTCTCATGCATATTTCAGTGTTACTTGCCTCGAAGAGAGCATAGAAGTTATTTAGCTCGTCTGGTAGGCTTGTGTCACTGGGCAGCTCTAGGCTGTGCTTCCCTTTATAGTCTGTAATAGTTTGCTAGCCCTGCCACATCCGATCAGGTGTAGTACGATTCGATCGTAGTCCTGTATTGACGTTTTGCCTGTTTGATGGTTCGTCGGAGGCCATAGCGATATTTCTTATAAGCTTCCGAGTTAGAGTCCCTCTCCTTGAAAGCGGCAGCTCAACCCTTTAGCTCAGTACGAATGTTGCCTGTAATCCATGGCTTCTGGTTGGGGTATGTACATACAGTCACTGTGTGGACAACGTCCTTGATGCACTTATTGATAAAGCCAGTGACTAATGTGGTGTAATGCCTTCAGAAGAATCCCGGAACATATTCCAGTCTGTGCCAGCAAAACAGTCCTGTAGTTTAGCATCTGCTTCATCTGACAACTTTTTTTATTGACCAAGTCACTGGTGCCTCCTGCTTAAATTTTAGCTTGTAAGCAGGAATCAGGAGGATAGTGTTATGGTCAGATTTGCCAAATGGAGGGTGAGGGAGAGCTTTGTACGCGTCTCTGTGTGTGGAGTAGAGGTGGTCTAGAATTGTTATTCTTCTGGTTACACATTTAACATGTTGATTAAAATTCGGTAAAACTGATTTAAGTTTCCCTGCATTAAAGTCACTAGCCACTAGGAATGCAGCTTCTGGATGAACGTTTTCCTGTTTGCTTATGGTGGAATACAGCTCATTTAGTGCGGTTTTATTTCCAACCTCACTCTGTGGTGGTATGTAGACAGCTCTTTAAGAGGAAGAAAATTCTAACATTCTTAAAAAAGGAAAGAGTTTCAATTGCTATTCTACAGGAGACCCATTTATCTTCAACAAAACATGCTAAAAAGGAACTGCGTGGGCCAGGTGTATTTTTCTTATTTTATTTCAAACAAAAGAGGCACTGCCATCCTTGTAAATAAAAATGTCCCATTTAAATTTGAGCACCAAGACACAGACCCTGAAGGGCGATTTATTTTGATTACAGGTGATATTCTGGGTCAACATATTGCTACCCAAATGTATATCTGACACAATTTTATTATTTAATGAACACTGCAAGGGTCTTGGGTTTATAGCAGGAAATTTGAACTGTACTTTAGATAAAATGGATAAATCATCAACTGCTCCAGTATTGAATCATATAGCCTCAAATAATTTTGGAAGCATTTGTGATTAATCTGGTTTAGTAGACATATGGAGGAAGCTAAATCCTAATGTCAGAGAATATACTTTCTACTCTAGATCCCATAATTAATATTCTAGATTGGAAAAATGTTTTATGCCCTCTACTTACATGTATGGTATTGGTTCTATAGACATTTCTGACCATGCCCCAGTGTATAAAGATATTGAAACTGGCAAAACAATCCCAAAACGAGATATTGGAGACATAATAAGTCTCTGCTTAAAATGATGAAGGATTCTGCTCTGTGATAAAAGATAAATAATCAAATTACTGGCTCAACAGTCAACTCTCTCGCCTCAGCTGCAACTATTTCCCAAGTTCCTCTGATTAAGAAGCTTGGAATGGAAAAGTGGGACAAATTGCAAGCTGATGTAAACCATTTAGAACTTTTCCATAAACAATATCCAATCTAGGCAAACTGGAATTCACTAGCTTGTACTACGACCAAACTCAATTATTTGGATCATACAAAGCATGTTAAAAAACGTGTTTTTCACCAAGCAAAGATTTTCTGAGTTCGGTAACCGGCTGAGCCGTCTACTTGCACACCAACTTAGTCTATAAGTATGGCAGATAGCTCCACTTCTTTTGACCCATTGCTTATCAATAATACATTTTGCGACTTCCATAAATCTCTTTATACTTCACAATGTACAAGATCGAATGACGAAATTACAAAATATATGAATAAGATCATCTTGCCCACTATATCAGATGAGAATAGAAAAATAATAAATGCTTCCTTTACTCCTGAAGATGGTTAGGGAAGCTATTGAGGCAATGCCTTCTGGTAAGGCACCCAGCTTAGATGGCTTCTCTGCAGAGTTCTACAAGAAGTTCTGGCCTGAGATATGCCCTATCTTCATTCCTGCTCTAAATTATTTGTTCAAAATAGACATCATACCAGAGTCCTGGGAAACTGCATCCATTTGCCTGATACTGAAAAACTGCTTTTTGTTTAGACCTATAAGTTTGCCAGGAGTTGATGTTAAAATAATTGCTAAGACACTTGCTCGCAGGATGGAGAACCATTTTATTAATTTAGCAGCATTACTTTATTCTGATCCATCAGCAGCAGTTAACTCAAATGGTAAACTATCAGAAAGATTTCCTACCGGTAGGGGCTGCCGTCAAGGCTGTCCTTTATCTCCTGTTCTGTTCTCGTTAGTCATAGAACCACTGGCTGAGGCAATAAGGTCTAGTAATAACATCAGGGGCTTCTCTGTGGGTGACGAAGAGCATAGAATTTCATTATTTTCCGATTATGTGCTTTTATACATGTCTAAACCAGAGACCTCTGTCACTGCAGTAACATACATACTATCTGAATATGGTAACCTGTCAGGGTACAACATTTATGTAGATAAATCCATGGCTTTACCTTTGAATATTCCCTCTACAATCAACTTAGAAACGATATCTCCATTCTAATTTACTGAAACAGGCTTTAAGTACTTGGGCATATATGTTACTCCAAATCTTAAAGACCTGTTCACTTCAAATTCTATGCCTTTGCTCACAAAGATTTAACAAGACCTGGTTAAGTGGTCAGCCTGTCACGTCCTGACCGTAGTTCCTTTTTTATGTCTCTATTTTAGTTTGGTCAGGGCGTGAGTTGGGGTGGGCATTCTGTGTGTTGTTCTATGTTTTGTATTTCTGTGTTTGGCCTGGTATGGTTCCCAATCAGAGGCAGCTGTTTATCGTTGTCTCTGATTGAGAACCATACTTAGGCAGCCTGTTTTCCCACTATGGGTTGTGGGTAGTTGTTTTCTGTCTTTGTATTAGTTACCAGACGGAACTGTTTCGGTTGTTCTTTTTGTTTACTTTGTATTGTAGTGTTCAGTTTAATAAAATGACGAACACTTACCACGCTGCATATTGGTCCGATCCTTCCTGCTCCTCCTCAGAAGAGGAGGAAAACCATTACACAGCCCTACCAAACACTTTTTTTTCTCAGGATTAATGTAGTCAGGATGAATATCCTTCCTCTGCAAAATTATATATTCTAAAATATCCCCTGCCATCTATTTCAGTCCTTTTTTTCAGAAAATGAATGCCTGTATCTCTAAATATATCTGGAACAATAAGAAACCTAGAAACAAATTTACAAAACAAATTAAGCCTAAGGAAGTAGGAGGTGTCTCTTTGCCAAATCTGTAACTATATTACCGGTCTGGTCAAATCAAGCACACAGTTGGTGCCTAGACAGACGCCACTCACTTTGGGTTCGGATGGAATCAATAGAATGTCATCCAAGAGCAATAGTTTCCTTCACATTTATTAATAGCTTTGAAAGGTTCCAGACCTTATCTGACAATTGTACAGTACATAATACACTCTTAGCTTGGAAAGGTGCAAGGAGATACTTGCAGATTCCAGACCATATATCACTCTGGTCACCGATTGCCCTTAATCCTGACTTCCCACTCAAATAAGGAGTATTAGACTTCTGGACTGAAAGACAAAGGGTATTGCTGACCTTATGCCTATATTTAGTCAGGACACTCTTAAATCTTTCCAATAGATAAAAACAGATTTTGACTTACCCCACAATTTTTTAAAGTGCCTACAACTTAGGCAATTCATATAGGGTCGGAAGAAAGTTGATAAACAACGTTTTCAAATGACTGAAGTTGAAAAATGATTTACAAATCCTAGTGTTTGGAGAGGTTTAATCTCTGATTTATATTATATTTTATTGAACAGAAGTGTCCTATGATGCATTCAGACATGTTTGGGAGAGAGACATTGGACATGCATTCGGTGAGGAAGGTTGGACTTCAATTTGCAAAAGGGTCTACCCCAAATGCACCTACATAAACACACAAGAACTCAATCCCCCCACCCCCCAAAAATATCATAGAACCTACTTTACACCTGTTCGCCTTCACATAATGTTTTCCAATGCATCACATTTATGTTTCAAATGTAAACAGTATACTGGCACCTTCATGCACATTTGGTGCTGTAGCATAATCCAGTGTTATTGGAATGATATTCGTCTACACATCCAGAAGATCTTGGGTAGACAATTAGCTCTTTCACCAAATGTATTTTTACTCTACTTTGATTGTAACATTGTGTTTGACCCTGACTCTGAAGTCTGTTCAATACCCTTGTTCACTTAGCCAAAAACATTATTTTGTTATTGTGGTCCACACCTGAAGTGAGGATGATCTGTGAGGATGTGGCTTTCTCAGGCTTCTGCTATTCTACACCTAGAGAAACTTACCTTTGATTTACACCAGAAGTCTGATACATTCTGATACATTCTGTTTTCCATTGTGGTCCTATGTAGAAAACCTCCCATAAAATCCCCACATTATAATTGTGATGTTTTTATTGCCTTTTTGTATAACGTTTTGCTGAATCCTTATTCCATTTATTGTACTTAGTCTGTGTGGTGGACTTTGTTTGGTTCTCTATGTAAACCCTGTTAAAATAAAATAAAATTCAAATAAAAAGATAATTACAAGAGAAAATTAAATACAGAAATATCTAATTTACACAAGTATTCACACCCCTGAGTCAATACTT
Organism: Oncorhynchus mykiss; assembly: GCF_057628025.1. Lineage (NCBI taxonomy): Eukaryota > Metazoa > Chordata > Actinopteri > Salmoniformes > Salmonidae > Oncorhynchus > Oncorhynchus mykiss. The sequence continues at coordinate 56,418,040 of NC_143040.1, forward strand.
TGTAGAAGCACCTTTGGCAGTGCTTACAGCTATGAGTCTTTCTGGGTAAGTCTCTAAGAGCTTTCCACACCTGGATTGTGCAACATTTGCCCATTATTATTTTAAAGATTCGTCAAGCTCTGTAAAATTGGTTGTTGGTCATTGCTGGACAACCATTTCAGGTCTTGCCATAGAATTTCAAGTAGATTTAAGTGAAGACTGTAACTCGGACACTCAAGAACATTCAATGTATTCTTGGTAAGCAACTCCAATGTAGATTTGGCCTTGTGTTTTAGTTTATATTCCTGCTGAAAGGTGAATTAATCTGACAGTGTCTGGTGGGAAGCACACTGAACCAGGTTTTCCTCTATGATTTGGCATATACATTTATTTGTTGTCCTGAAAAACTTCCCAGTCCTTAACTATTACAAGCATACTAATAACATGATGCAGCCATCACTATGCTTGAAAATATGGAGAGTGATAATCACTAATGTGTCATATTGGATTTGCCCCCAAAATAACACTGTATTCAGGACAAAAAGTAAATTGATATACCCACATTTTTTTGCAGTATTTCTCTAGTGCCTTGTTGCAAACAAGATGCATGTTTTAGAATAGTTTTATTCTGTGCAGGCTGCCTACTTTTTACTCTGTCAATTAGGTTAGTATTGTGAAGTAACTACAATATTGTTGATTCATCCTGTTTTCTCCTATCACAGCCATTAATCTCTGTAACTGTTTCCAATCACCTTTGGCCTCATGGTGAAATCTCTGAGTGGTTTCCTTCCTCTCCGGCAACTGAGTTAGGAAGGACGCCTGTATCTTTGTAGTGACTGGGTGTATTGATACACCATCCAAAGTGTAATTAATAACTTCACCATGCTCAAAGGGATATTCAATTTCTATTTTTTTTTTTTTGTACACATCTACTAATAGTTGCCCTTCTTTGTGAGGCAATGGAAAACCTCACTGGTCTTTGTGGTTTAATCTGAATCTGTGTTTGAAATTCACTGCTTGACTGAGGGACCTTACAGATAATTGTATGTGTGGGGTACCGAGATGAGGTAGTCATTCAAAAATCATGTTAAATAATATTATTCCTCGATACTATTATTATGTGACTTGTTAAGCAAATGTTTACTCCTGAACTTATTTAGGCTTGGCACTCAAGACATCTCAACTTTCATTTTTAATGAATTTGTAAACATTTCTAAAACATAATTGCACTCTGACATTAGGGGGTATTATTGTGTGTAGGTCATTGACAAAAAAAGGCAATTTAATCTATTTAAATTCAGGCTGTAACACAATTATTATTATTTTTAAGTCAAGAGGTGTGAATACTTTCTGAAGATACTGTAAGGTGTTATAAACCCATATGTTGTAAAATGCACAATGAGGCATCTGAGAACCAGTCAGTCATCATATCAAAAAGGTATGTTTCCACCACTGCATCTCCATCAATTATGTATATAAACATTGGTCTCCATACTAGGTTACTCATTAGTCTTTAACACAGTGAATCGCCTTCATGTGCTTCAATGTGATACCCTTAAATAAAAGCTAACCAAAGTAAGCTATTTGTTACTAGCGCCAACTCTACTGGCCGGTTGTCCTGGCTATAAAAGTATATGATGCTGCAAAATTGCTTAAAATGATGGATGGTATTGGTAACTTATGGCTGAATGAATCCAACATCAATACAAATGATACGGACTCGGGGGCTTTCTGTAGAGAGGTTGATAGAAATAGCCATCTTTATTGTTGCTTATTTGTGCTTAAATAGCCCCCCCTGGATGTAATAATTTGTGGGAGCAGGGCACCATTGCTCTGAGATGATGATGATGATGATGATGAGGAGGAGGAGGAGGAGGAGGAAGTTGATGATGGTTTCACAGTGAAATATCCTTTTTAGTATAATAATCAATAACTTTACACTGGTCAGTTTCCAGGAATTACTTTATCCAATTCCACCGCTGAACACATAGGCAACTATCTATCAAAATATTATATTCTCAATCAACCTCTAAATTCCACCAACTTATTGACAATTGCATGTTGTAATTGCCCTTAGATGACCTCGGTGCTGCAATAATCAAAAATATCAATACATTTCATGCATATGGAAAATGTTGAAACTTTGTTCGTTAAAATTCCTTTCATAATCCAATTGCGCCACACTGTGGAGTTTCTCTCTCTCTCTCTCTCTCTCTCTCTCTCTCTCTTAATGAGAGTGCGTAATTGGTTTTATTTTCAAAAGTGCAATATAATATTGGAATGTATGTCATTGAAATATTGTAGGCTACACCAAGCTTGTCTTTGTTTCTAATTCAACCAATTTTTAATAAGCATATGATTGTTATTTTTAAAAGGCACCATAATGATCAATAAGTAAAATAATATTAAAATGTAGTAAATTATAATGATAATACTGCCTATTCGTTTTGAGGACAAGGGCGCAATATAGATCCAAACTATAGACCTCTACTTCCATCTGGTGGCAACCAGGTGTATCGGTTATATTTCCTATTTTTTCCTCTCTCGGTCGCTTTCTCTCTCTCTCTTTAATATCTGCAATGTGCCACGGCGGTAGGCGAATCTAATCTGGATCTTCTTTAAGGCAATAAAACTAGATTGCTTCCTTTAAATGAAAGCCCTGCTTATTGTAGCTTTGAAATCCTCGTTTATTTGGAGATGTACACGATACAGAATGATTTATGTTGGGGTTCAAACGGTCAGAATGACGAAGATCCACAGAGCCCCAAGTGCATATTTCCTGAAGTATTCTATTCTAAAGCATATAATAGCATTATCCACGGGGTGAGCTATGGTGCACACACCGATATGTTTGTTTTAATGTTGTTGAGTTTCTTAGTGCATCCTAAAGCAATTTCAGATAACATATCGCTTCTACTGTTCTGGCATTGAACAACTGCATTACCTCGTGTATTAATCAGAATATAAGAACCAAAGTTGGATGTCAAGGTGCATGTGCATCATGGATAATATTTCTACCTGGGTTTGAGGTGTGCACACTTCCATATCCAAAAAATGTGATAGACCTTGAACATATGCAATAGTAACTTTTGCCATCAAAAGATAAGATACATTGTGCATGCTCTTGGGAATGAGTAATCGCATTGATAAGTATCGCCTCTCTGACATAAAACAAAAAAACAATAACAAATGTGCCTAATGCTGAATCTTGGTGAGCTATGTGCTATTCAGCAAGTTAGTCATTATTATCGAAAATAATTCGCTTTTTGTCTGCATGGAGACCTGTCTTTATTATATTAAATTCTTATCCCAAGGTCAAGGGCAACAAACAAAATTACTAAATGAACAAGGAAGCCTATAGTTATCGTTGAAGTGCATTTAGGCCTGCATCCGACTAGATTTACAAGAACAAATGTAAATTCAAAACCAATATCCCTTGCTCTCTCTTATCTATTTGTTGGCCTATTGTATTCATCGTATAGTCATTGTTGAAAACTACACGTTTATACTCTAAAAACTAGTTCTGTAAGTGTTTTAAAATGCCCATATAAGATGATAGTTACGCATTCATAGTATATAACGTGTATTCAAGTGAATGGAAACGTCTGGAAAATTAAACGGATAAATCTCAGGGAAATTATTATTTCATGCAGAATCCAGAATTCCTAAATGTCTTGTCTCTTGTCATGGTATATAAATCAAGTAAGATATTTTCCATGGAGATCAGAAATATGCTATCCGTGACACTGATACAAAAGCTAACAGGAAATAAGACTGCTCGAAATTAAGAGTTTTAAAATAGTTTTGCTGCCCAGTGACCACACACTTTTGGGGACAGACAATACTCACTCTTTGAGCTGGGAGGATCGAGGGGAACGAGAGAGAGGGAAAGAGAAATGAGAGGGCTGTTGTTAGCGTAGCTTTATCGAGGAAGAAGGACCCCCTGTTATCTGTGAATGTGGCTTCTTTTTCCCAGAATAGATATAGCACGAATTTTTAATTCGTTTTTCTTTTAGACAACAATGCTTTATTTGAGAGCTGGACACAATTTGGGTTTTGTGAGGGATCCTTTTCTCCTTGCCCGAGCCCAGCTGTCCATATGGGATACAACGTGTACAACAAGGATCACAATGGCACTAACTGACAGGCACGACAAAAAAAAACCAAGGATACATCTCCCTGACTCCGGGATGCACTGGTCAAGATAAAGGAATTGAATAGCACCAAGAAACTTTGACAGGCTCTCTATCCACACTGTCTGCAATCCCACTCTGGGTCCTCGTTAATATGCACGCCTCTAACATCCACGACAACTGGCCCTACGCCTTTGTGTGCTTTTTGTGTGGTGTACTGTATATTGTGCAACGATAGACTGCACAAAACTGCCTCGTCACAGTGCTAAATCTCTGGCCATCGGGGTTAGGGCCAGACAGAAATCAACATGTTTTATTGACTTAAGTAGACTCAAATTATGTCAGCGCTCTTACGCAGGTTGCTAGAGTGATGGGTGTTTTTAGAATGTATTATTGTAGCCTACTTGTGTAGTCTAGTTGTATTGTAGCATAACATTAGTGTCATATTTTTACATCAAGCTGTTATTTCACTCGAGGGTATAGGCGTATAGACAAATGAAAGCAACAATAATCTAGAAAAAAATGATGGTATAAATGAAAATCAACTGCTATAAATTGTACTTCCATTTATTTATCATTCCCACTTCCACACGTCTGCGATCAAAATTGTAGCACCATGGGTAAGGAGCCCAATGGTGCTATATGAAATCGAAACTATTCGCCTATAGGTCATTCAAGGATGGCTATTTCCATTGAAAAACTATTTTTATAGCCTATAAACAACAACTTAATTGTGAATAAATAATGCGATACAACACCGCCATTAGCTTATAGTAATACTATTACATGGTTAATGGAGCAACGAATAATATCAGGGAATACGTCAGCAGCACAGCTTGCAAATGTAAACATTGTAGCCTCTCTCTGAAGAAAACAAATTGAGTCTCTGTAGCCTGGACCAAAAGCAGTGGCCCCCCTAATTAGCAATCGGTGTCAATTTAGCTGTTTGTTCAATGATAGTGAGGGCGACTCTAACATCTGTTCTATAAGATCTCGGTGCTGGGTCAAAAACAATGCAGTTAAGATTTTGCCAAAGGTAATCATATTTACCCAACATACTGCATTGGGTCTGATAATCACAATGCACTCTGTGATTCACTTGGGACCCATTTGGTTATTGTGTCGACTACTTTGGTACACTGTTTAAGATCCACAGCCCATCCATCCATAGGCCTGCATCTACAAAAAGCTAAAGCATAAGCTAACATAGAGCAAGGGATATTGAAGACTACGTAACTTGATTGATATTCCTTTCACGGGTTGTGTTTGTTTGACAACAATGACGAGCGTAAAACCGTGCGTAAAATAAAAACGTCTTTGCATTAAATCCGTTTTAAAATATAGGCCTACCACTTCACACCCCAATCCGAGAGGAGTTCGAGACCTTGAAAAGGAGAGCTTTTGACTCAAAAGCTTCTTAGCTGAAGAAGCCCTCTTATATTAGGCTAAGTGAGTGGATTTTAGCCCCATTTCACAAGTGACTTTAGCCTCCTTATTACTGACGTGTCCATATTCAGACCATTTAGACGGATTAATTTAGGTAAAAAATAATAATAATAAGTGCGCGACACATAAATTCACCTGCTTTCTGGTAACACGTATAGGCTGCCATGCGTCACATTAACAATGTTTAGCGTATGTATTCAATAAATTAAATAGGACGGATTAAGACACGCAAACCAAAACGTAATTTCTGAAACACAGCATTTTATTAAAATCCTTATAAAAAAATGGGATATTTCCCCATCAGCGCGCGATTTACCTGTTATTCACATAATAATATGGGCTCTGTTAGACAGTCATGACAATTCCGCCAGAAATTCTTCCTTCTTTTTGAATTGGAAATATGTATATCTCCACGTATACGATCCTGACATGTTTCTAGGTTGCAAATAATTACCACAAAGTATTTACAAAAAACAAAAACAAAGGGAAAAAAGCTAAAAGTTGCCAATGTTTATTCATGGCCATAAATATTTTCGGTCCATTGTAAAAGAAGCAAGAAATAAAATATTCCATAATTATAAAGTGGTTTTGCACGTGCTTATAACACGAATGACAAAAATAAAACATATCTACAACACAGAAACATACTGTACAAAATTTCACAAGAGCATTGACATTCTTAAATCTCGGGAGAGGCTGGACCCAGTTCTCTTAACGAAAACATGTAAACACGGCGCACATATTAGCCCCGAAAAAATGGTAGATATGGGTCAAGCTGCAAAATGAAAAGTCTTTATTTTCTAGTGAAATCCCTATCGTGCTCCTAAACAGCAGCCCCGTCAGTCTCAACTAGTTCACCAAGTCCACTGTTGCGTTTGCACCAAGTGATGTGCTGAAGGGAATTGTGGCGTGGTGGCGGCGCAGTACTGAGCATTATATTGCATTTGATGAAGGGTCTGGGCGCTATACGCCGAGAGGGGGAATCCAGCCTGAAAAGTGGCCGCCAAGTCCTGAGCTTTAAGAGTATGACAAGGCTTTCCATCCCTGACTAAGACAGGTACGGCCACCCGCCGGGGAGAGGGGAGATGGGTCACTTCCATACCTTTTTCAGCGCGCGCTCTCTTCATTTTGTACCGATGATTCTGGAACCAAATTTTCACTTGAGTTGGTGTCAGGCGAATCAAACTCGCGAGGTGTTCTCTCTCTGGCGCGGATAGGTATCTCTGTTGCCTAAACCGACGCTCAAGTTCGTACGTCTGTGCCTTGGAAAACAGCACTCTTCTTTTTCGCTTCTTACCGGAGTCGCTGCCGTTGCTTGACGTTTCCTTGTCATTGTCTGGCGATTCGTCCGCAGAGGGTTCTGGGGACTTGGCTGAGTCTTGAGAACTTGCTGAAAGACCATGCACTGCGTGGGAGAGACAAAATACAACGGTTAAAATTATTTTCTCGACTGAAATACACCTGCCAAGCACACATGGAAATGTTAAGCTGCTACATGTAAAATGCATTTTTCAAAGCATGTTAAAGTAACGCATTTCGTTTGTACAGCCAAAATACAGTGTTATTTGTTTTTTTGTGTGTAATACACAGGGTCAAATTTATAAAGTCTATTTTATGTGTCTTTATAGTTCGTTTGCACAGACAAAATACAATGTTATTAGTTTTTTATGTTGGGACCCACAATATTGATTCCCATCAGTCCCCAAAGAAAGTTAATCACTGTAGCAGCAAAACCATGCAATGTCTGCCCACAAATCTTCATCATGCAACAAATGTAAATTTCTAATGCCGATTTTATCTGGCTTTATAGTCGATGCATTAACAAGTCTCTATCGATCATATTCTAAAAACGTTTAGAGTCACTAGAGCACATGTGAACATGAAATGATTTCAATGGTGGTAACGCCTTTAAGACGAGCGCAGCAATGCATGGCGAATAAAGATGAATACTGCACATCATTCAAGGGCACCATTGAGCCCAGACACGACGGAATAAAGATTATGCATTCCATCAAGTGTAGATTGGATAACATATATATGATGCGTTCTCACTCAGAAAACAGGCAGATTAAATTATTCACGTAAGTGCATTGCAAATGAATTTACAATTATTGAAGAGTTGGCTACTTACGTGAATATTGGAGAGTGTCTGTGGTGGCAAGCCATCTTGTGTAAGGATTGTCACTACTATCATAAAAGCGGTTCTTTATAGGCAGATTTTGAACGTTTTCTAGCGGACTTTGTACCAAAACTCCAGTGGGTTTTGTCGTCTCCGATCCCTCGTTATCTTCCTCCGGTCCAGTGATAGATCCTTCTTCATCATTCGTGTCAGGGAGGTCCAAAATGTCCTTCACAGAAAAGCCGGTCTTTGTGTTGGTCAACGACATATTCTGGGGAAATGTATGCTGGAAATTTGCTGCACCAGTTTGGCAATCCGCTGCTTTAAAACACAAAACACAATCGCAGTTCAGAAAAAAATGATATCTCAGTGCTGTTTTACCTTGAACTATTCAAAGAAAATCATGAGCCTCTGTCGATAACCATTGCCTATCCAAGTAGTAGAGGAATCAGTTCTGTAAGTCCAGGAAGAATGCCAAAGTGGCTGAAGTGCTATATCTGTCTCATTGATACTGTGCTACTGCTGGGTGCTACGGAGAAATAAGCCATTACCGGTCCGATCAGCCCATATAAGGTTGGTCTCAACAGATGAACCTGCAGTGAAAAAGCATTAAAAACGCAAAAGGTTGGCCACGTGTGGGCGGGTCTTGGGAGTCAAGTGGATGAAGACAGTGTTTGCAGATGTGAAATTGTGGGTTTTGGGGAGATCCGAGCCTCTACCATTGGTGCTTCAGAACATGATGAGTGGTATAACGTGTCAATTAATTACAAAGATGGGAAGGGCCTTTTTTTTTACACCCTATTTACATACAAAGGACCTCCAAGTAGCTTTATACTCCGAATACTTGAAAGCGAGTTTTAACAAATTGCTCCTGAAAAAGCTATTGCATTATAGGCTTCTCTCCACATATATACAATATTGAATCAATAGGAAAACTGCATTTTGGCGGTTGGTCCAAAACTGTGGTCTGGATGCCCGTTCGATAGCATTGATATCATAATTTCCCTCCTGAATAAAAAGATGTTTGAATTGTCAACACTAATTCATGTAAAACATTTGAGTCAATATTTTGTTTCAGATTTAGGGGCTTAATTAAGATCGGATTATATTTGGAAAACACACCGATCGGACCTAAAAAGATAAATGATAACCGACTGATAATAATAATAATAATAATGGTGAACAGCCTATAAGGAAATAAATTAATAATAATACTCATTATAATAATAATGTAACATACGCCTATGAATAATAGCAGCGTTTTAGTCGACATGAAGAATACTGTTTTTATAGGCTGTTTAGGACTATATCATAATCTTGACAATTATGGTTTTTAACCTACTATATTAAATTGTACATAACAGGTTCTCACAGGATTTGTGTATATTTTTGTACACATTTCTCCAATTCCATTATTCTTATGAAATGTATTCTATGTGAGTTTTCCCCCAGAACATAGCAGAGTAGCCTATTGTCTGTGCAGGCTCCTTTAACGTGCTACGTCGTCACCTCTTTTGTAGAAAGCGAGGAATTATTGCAGATTACTTTATTTTACTCCCTTCAATGATCTTTTTTTTAGCTTCCACTGCTTCTGCTGTAGCCCCGCTGCCTGCTATCTAGTATGTGATGTGGGTGACAATGTTGCACTTTTCTAGCAACTCCTCTGCGCATCCTGGGTGGTCGGACCCGGGCAAACACAAATACAAACCGACTGCTAAGCTGCAGACAATGGGGGAAATGTAGACAAATGTCCGGCTCCTGTTGGAAGCTTTTGTCCGCGTGTAGTTTCTGCATTTATTTCAGGGGCGAAATAATGGATGATTGACGCCCCTGTACAATGCTTTCTAACCGTTTGGAATAAATCTGAGGTTGTTCCTAGTTGTCATGGTATTCAACTCCTTTCAATGGACTATCTCTTTACTCAATCCTGTATCCTTCGAAAAAATTAAGGAAAGTCCTTCATTTTAGCGCACACTGATACACGTACACTCTCCTTATCCTTCTCCCTCTCACAAACTAGGAAGGTGTCAAAACATCTTCTCTAGTGCCTAAATATGTCATTTACTTTACTGGCTCAATAAATACAGTGGGCTACAAAGTGAGGTACACTCTCGCCCACAGAGGCAATTTTCACGGAGGAAAGCCCGTTCTTCCACAGTTTGAAATAGGCCTACAAAAGATTTGTATGATAATATCAACATTATTACTGTTATTATTATTATTTTGTTATTATTATTATTATTGGTCCTCATCAACACTGCATGATGCTAGATCTGTTTTCCTTCTCTCACGGAGCTAGAACTTCACCTAGCTAAATATTTCACCAGAGGAGAGTTTTGGCAGCTAGAATGAATCACACTCAACCAGTTACAATGGTTCTAATGAACAGAACAGGGTTTGAGCAAAGTCGAGCCGTGACATAGACCTTACTGCCCGACATAGGCTACAACGGTGGACTTTTTTTTTGCAACGCCTATGTGCACATCTAATCAATAGACTACATTCAATATTGAGCAGTTCCTTCATTTTACGAGTAATTTTTATGTTCCACAAACTTGAAGTTTATGCATTATGTATAGTCATGCTAGGCTATAGGCTTACCGGCGTTGTCATTGCGCTTGGCCATGATTCTTGATGGCAAAATGAGAGAGCACGCTGTTGTTGGTGGTAGGAGCACACGAGCGCGGTCTGTGGGCAGTTATTGGGGATGTATTTGAACAATTGAACTGAGGGTTTCGGCAAGAAGAGGTAAATGTGCACAGGCTAAGTGGCCGTACTTCACTTCGAGAGCCATCTCCTTGTGTTTACCTGTTTACTTTCACAGGTAACTCAAACAGGCCGCTTGCCTTTTCACTCGGACTTATGGGCAGTGCATGGCAGTCTTTAGCAAAGCAGGATAAGTTAACATGACTGGACCGATTCCTGGCAATAAGTGCCTCATAATAAGTATATGCACCATCCAACCAGCCCACTGCACGAAGTGAGCTTAATTTACTGAAGCTTATTAAATGAATTAATAGGCTACATATTTGATATGAATATGTTATTACTATGGCTATATCATTTCAAACTGAAAAATAAAATAGAAAGCACACTAATTGCTATGATAACAGTAGCCTCCTAGAAGGCCTAATGATATGCGTATTCACAGCAATCCAAATAATAATAACAATAATTATGTAATACCTAATCTCTCTTGTTATATTTAACTCGGAAAACTACGTAACTGAGGATGACAACACCACGTCATTCCCTGCTGCTAGAAGGTCTCAGGCTCAGCGTTGAAGGGGGTGGGTGAGTGAGCGCTTCTTCTGGTGGGTATTGGACCCAATAATGATCGGAGAGGGAGAGTGCTGATGAGCAGAATAACCTCTCATTGCCACAGATGCACCAAGATGCAACATTGACTATTGTTTTAAATTGGTGCTCTACAAACAAATAGAGCTCGAGCTCTGGGGAGGATATGGAAGGCTTGTTGCTTACATTTACCGTCCAGTTGTCGTTAAAGGCATGGATACACTAAACAATAATACACTCTAAACAATGCATTTTGAATTCACATGGGAATTCCTAGTTATTTTACCACTGGTTGTGTGTGTAACTAAAACTGGAGCGTGCATAAAGGTATGGAATAGTCGGGTGATATAAATAATTAGTCTATACTCCACCGAAAAAAATACTGTTGGATTAGTTTGTGTTTTATAAGAATACGTGATAGAGTCCTAAATGCCGTAAACAGATTATTTTATAAGACGGTTCTCATACGTAAAATGTATAAAATACAATACCAAACTAGGCTACTGCAGAAACATGCATTCTCCATCATCGCATAAGTAATTTTCAAATTAATCAAAAAAGCCTTCGGGAGAATAGATAGTTCTCACCCAAATTTTTGTTCACAAATGAAGGAAGATAACCCTTTCATACAGTTTATTAAATACGTATTCAGATTAACAATGCTTCAGGACGGTGTATAATATCGTTGACCATTCCTTTCTTTAATCGCTGAATTTCAGTGTGTTTCGATGCCTCAGGCTGGCGTTTAGGCTTTGTAAAATGTAACCCCGTTTGCCTCGAGGCGCTCATGATGAATGTATAAAGTGACAAGACCGAGTTCCCCCTCTATGATTAAAAGGCTATATATAATATGCAGGTAAAAGTATGTCAGTTTTATTTATGGGACTAAGCCATGGCCCGGGGAGGTTGGCCCGAGGCACAAATCATTTGGAGCGGTTTGGTTCCAGAAATCCAAGCACCTTTTGCTTGCGGGCAAACCCAATGCCTGTATTCGTCTCCCTTCTTCTAATGATTAAACATGTCACAATGAGATTAGCGCTGAGCCGGTGCCCGGAGGAGTTGCCTTCATTTGTTATACCACCAGTGTATTTGTAACGTTGAATTTCATGCTGCACTTTCTGTTAGTGAGCCAGGCCTTTATCCGCTTCTCTGAGACAAATTGCTAAACGGTTTATTATTTTTAATCACTTCCCCCTTTCAATCTCTAACCGAGAAGAACAATTTGTTTGTCTCTGCGACCTGCTTGAAATTAATCATACGAGAAGTTGACTCTTTGTGCCTGCATTCACCCTGCCAATACGATTACATTTTCTCAAACAATTCGCATCACCTATACCAATAAGCAAATAGCTCCGGAGTCACTAATATAACAAAAACATTCTGACAGTGTTCTTATGCAGGAGTGTTACTCTGGCACTGGAGACACATCTGTAATACTCCAGCGGCCTCTACTGACCAAGCAGTGAAATGACAGGAAGAAAAAAACACCCGAGTCAGATGCAGGCCTGTGTAAACGTTGCTCTCTCAAATTTGACTCAGAAGCCATACTTATTTCACTCAATAATATATATTGTCTTCACGTTTTAATGTTAACTATTGCATTGATTTGACCATAGTAAAATACTTACAGTATTTATTTTTACCATATGACGCGCAGGAAGTCATGAAGGGAAGACAACAAGCAGGCAGTTACAGTGGACACTATATTGATTTAACCATTATTTTTGTTTTATATATGGAGGCATTGAAAGTTACATGTAGAATATGGTGGGAAATGTGTGCACAGTAACTGTCATAGTAAAGCCTAATCCCCACGTGTGCGTAAAATCATCAACAACCAATGTTCCAATACTGACAAAAAAAACGTTGTTGTGATACACATGCAAGTCTAGGAATATAACACATGCAGTATGCATGTTATAAACACATGGACATGTAAGCTATGGCATCCTTGACTTGTTAGGAAAAGGTAGGAAGCAGGCATACACGCACAAACAAACACAAAAATAAGACGTACTACACCTACAGTGCACAGTAGCCTAATTGAGTGATTTACAGCTAAAGTACTTAATTGAAACAATAACAAGACGGTTTACTCCGCCTCTGTTATGGTAAAAAAAAAAATAGCAGGTATAGGTTAAATTCTTCATGGGTATATAATTAGTTTATAAGTACAAAAAAATTGATGTAGCAACTAATGATTCTAGCTTTAAACTATCATAGGCATATTGCGCTCACCTGGTGATTGATGACTGGAAGGGGCTGAGTGGTGTAGCCGGCGTTAAAACAGCTCGTTCTAACTGAAATATCTCCAAATGGGAGTCAGCAGTGCGTGCAGAGATAAGCCTGATGCGGGTTATATACCCAGAAAGCAAGTGGCCCTCTTCTGATGTGGTCCAAGTAAGTTTGCATAGCTGGCAAAGGTGCTCTGCTCTTACTGAATAGCTGACATTGCATGATGTTTGTTTTCCCCCTTGCTATGACGTGAGACAAAATATTGTCCATATGTTCATTGGCAATAAATTGGTCATGAGAACAAACACGGCTCCTTCTTGATGGTACTTGTAACTGAGCCAACCAGACTTTCTCGTTCAGGTTGATTTTTGTGCCTCTAAATCGCGTGATGTTTTAAGATTTTGCATACATATTTACGTGTGAAACTTAGATCTTTAAAACTGAAATTGAGCCCGGGACTTTGTCTGTTCTTTAGAACATGGCTCGTAGCCAAGTCGTTGTGCAGAAGGGTCTCTAATAAATCGCTTGGTAACCAAGAAGCAACAATGCCGAGTGACCAGATGTGGCATGTTATCCATGCGACACCCGCGTTTACATTAGATACCCGGATACAATGATTGATAGCGAAAGTCTCTATGACTCTTTGCAATTGTATGGCATTCTCTCAATGATGCAATTTACACACAGTTGTAGTCTAATAGGCCTAACCAAATAACACAATATATAAACACTGGTTGATTCGGAATATATCTAATGCAACAAGCGTGGAATTTAAAGAATATATGTATTTTACAGGTTATGCATTATATCAATCAATCGAAATATATAGGCAAAACATGTCATGTATATCTCTATTTTAGCTTTATAGCGTTAAAGTTCAACGTTATGGGGAGACTTGCTATCACGCCAATTAGGACTAAATGTACATTTACAATACAAATACAATAACAATAAATAATAATACTATAATTAATCTAATAAATATAATATAAAATTGCCTACACACTTTGTTCCTAAATATTATTCATATTTTTGATCACCATGCCAGTAATTATGCTACATGCTGCTATCCATAGGCTACAGTAAGCAATTTCTCACCCGATAACAATGATAATCTCAGCAATTTAACTGTACATTTTCATTATACACTACCGTGGGATTTTACAACGACAACAACGAATGATGTAGACTATACAAAGTGTTCATTATTTCGGGAACGAGGGATAGGCTACGTTCACTGTTGTCGAACGTTTGTCAGTCATCATGCACGTTTGGTGATAATATTCAACTGCAACTTGTAAACATAGCTACAAGCCTGACATTAGTATATGACTCAAGAATCATAGCAAATAAATGAAAATAGCATATTTTAGCTGGATATAGAAGACTATTCATAACACAGCAGCAGTACGAATTACAGATTTGCAAAGTATGTCGCCAACTGAGCATGCAAAACATTTAGTCTGGATAAAAAACTTGTTTTATTATTTTAAATTCAATTAAAATATCTACATATAAACAACTACATTGGGAGTTTTTTCACCATATTAAGACCAGAATTACTAGGCATTCTGTAATTTCGATATGGGCTGGATCTCAAATAATATTTGATTATCGTCTGTTACATATTGCAGGAAATGAGAAATGTCTTTAATTCAGAAAACTTCCCAGATTGTAGCAACAGGACTACTAAGTACATCTATGTGTGGTTGTAAGGATGAGGCGGGATGCCAATGATTGCTGTGAAGAAAGATATATGAAGCAAACATCAGCTGTGGTATTATGACAGGGGGGAGGACAACTTGAATCAAGCCACAGTGATTTTATTGTGGGCAGTTTGGAATTTTTACATGATAATAATGGTGTTGCCTAGTACTGCAGGAGCGACCGTCAATCAATACAGAATACATTACCGATGTTTTTTGTGCACATCCACTTTACCACTGAAAGACTGAGATTATCCTTCCTGCTAAAACGTAGGGAATACAAATAAATACATTGGCCTCATCCCACTTTTCAAATTCCACATTAAGCCAAAGTAGTTAGTTAGAGTTTGAATGTATTCATAGGTCCCGAGAAATGAGAAATACCTTCCACTCAACCGCACTGTGAATCCTCTTGTGCTGCTTCAGATTCATCAAAAGTGCTCTGGAGACTAAATACAAGACCTCCTGAACAAGGATGCGTAAAATAGGCCCAGCGGTCAAGCTACTATCAATCCTTGGTCTGAAGCCTGATGACTAAGACACTTCAGATGTAGTCAACCGCCATATAAAAACACCGACGGCACGGCATTCTCAAATCAATCAGTTTATGTTTGAATATATCGACCACTCGAGGAGAGCTGAGAGAGGAGCTTCTCGAGTCACAAATACCAGGGGAAATTGGGTTGATTTTCACGGGAAGATTCACTTTCGGTAAAAATGTTTAATTATCACGAGGGCACACTTGTGTGGTTTTGTGTGAGCCCTGCAGAGCGGCTGAGACCCCTGGTATGGGAGTGGTTAATATACAATACCTTTGGTTCGTATCATAAACAGCCCTCTCCTATTAAAAGGCACAGCCATTTTTCCTCATGCACTCAGAGAGCGTGAGGCACTAGTAGTCCTAGGCCTGGGTGGCAGCCCTGATGAATGGAAGTCTTTGGTCCGCTAAGAGCTGAGAGGGAATGTAGAAATAAAAGCCTTGTTTTGCTCAGGCTCAGACAAAAGTGCCTGGTTCTAAAGATTGGAGGATACTATCATTTCTTGTGTGGTGATGGCACATTGTGCAGAGAGGGGAGCTGTAGAGTGTTGGGTGGTGGGTCTTAAACATTCCGGCTTCTCACAATTCCTCTTGGAAAGGGAAAGGTAAGGAGATGAGGGCTGGAGAGAGGCTTAGAAGAGTGGCAAGATGTTTCCAAAGAAATTCATTTAAACTGTTATGATATCATACGAATTGCAAAATTAGTAATATATCACACGAAATGGATGACGTAGTACACAAAAAACAGGGACACATTTTGTCTTGTGAAATTATACAAAGTTATTTAACTAATGTCACCAAACTCAAAATGAAGAATGTTTCTAGTTTACTCCGATACTTAACCATAAATTAACTATTTGCCTATCCAGTCATATACTGAACTGAAAAAGGCAACATTAAGCAACACTTATTACCTTGACCTACTAGGTGAAAATTCATTAACGCTGTAATTGACTTGGATGAAAACGAATTGAATGGTGCAAACCATCTTTTTTGACCAGTGATCAATGGAAAGAGGAGCAAAACATTCACAGTGGAATGGTGAGTATGCTTCCAAGAATTGCTACATGATAACTGCTGAAATGCCTTCCAATGAATACAGTGGGGCAAAAAAGTATTTAGTCAGCCACCAATTGTGCAAGTTCTCCCACTTAAAAAGATGAGAGAGGCCTGTAATTTTCATCATAGGCACACTTCAACTATGACAGACATAATGAGAATAAAACAAATCCAGAAAATCACATTGTAGGATTTTTAATGATTTTATTTGCAAATTATGGTGGAAAATAAGTATTTGGTCAATAACAAATGTTTATCTCAATACTTTGTTATATACCCTTTGTTGGCAATGACAGAGGTCAAACGTTTTCTGTAAGTCTTCACAAGGTTTTCACACACTGTTGCTGGTATTTTGGCCCATTCCTCCATGAAGATCTCCTCTAGAGCAGTGATGTTTTGGGGCTGTTGCTGGGCAACACAGACTTTCAACTCCCTCCAAAGATTTTCTATGAGGTTGAGATCTGGAGACTGGCTAGGCCACTCCAGGACCTTGAAATGCTTCTTACGAAGCCACTCCTTCGTTGCCCGGGCGGTGTGTTTGGGATCATTGTCATGCTGAAAGACCCAGCCACGTTTCATCTTCAATGGCCTTGCTGATGGAAGGAGGTTTTCACTCAAAATCTCTCGATACATGGCCCTATTCATTCTTTCCTTTACACGGATCAGTCGTCCTGGTCCCTTTGCAGAAAAACAGCCCCAAAGCATGATGTTTCCACCCCCATGCTTCACAGTAGGTATGGTGTTCTTTGGATGCAACTCAGCATTCATTGTCCTCCAAACACGACAAGTTGAGTTTTTACCAAAAAGTTATATTTTGGTTTCATCTGACCATATGACATTCTCCCAATCTTCTTCTGGATCATCCAAATGCTCTCTAGCAAGCTTCAGATGGGCCTGGACATGTAATGGCTTAAGCAGGGGGACACGTCTGGCACTGCAGGATTTGAGTCCCTGGCGGCGTAGTGTGTAACTGATGGTAGGCTTTGTTACTTTGGTCCCAGCTCTCTGCAGGTCATTCACTAGGTCCTCCCGTGTTGTTCTGGGATTTTTGCTCACCGTTCTTGTGATCATTTTGACCCCACGGGGTGAGATCTTGCGTGGAGGGAGATCGAGGGAGATTATCAGTGGTCTTGTATGCTTCCATTTCCTAATATTGCTCCCACAGTTGATTTCTTCAAACCAAGCTGCTTACCTATTGCAGATTCAGTCTTCCCAGCCTGGTGCAGGTCTACAATTTTGTTTCTGGTGTCCTTTGACAGCTCTTTGGTCTTGGCCATAGTGGAGTTTGGAGTGTGACTGTTTGAGGTTGTGGACAGGTGTCTTTTATACTGATAACAAGTTCAAACAGGTGGACAGAGGAGGACAGAGGAGCTTCTTTAAAGAAGAAGTTACAGGTCTGTGAGAGCCATAAATCTTGCTTGTTTGTAGGTGACCAAATACTTATTTTCCACCATAATTTGCAAATAAATTCATTAAAAATCCTACAATGTGATTTTTTTTAGAGGAAAATGCACTAAAGGAATGGAGAGAGTGGTTTCAGAGAGGTTTCCATTGATGGTAATAATCCATAGCCTCAGCCAAGGCCGGATCCATCCCTGGTAAGTGAGTCAGTCCTTGGTTGCACACTCCAGCCCTCAAGGACTGCTTTAGAGCCTCTATTTCAAAAGCTGTTCAGAGGTAAAAGATGATGTTTGCCTCATCCCTATACGTTCATAGTGAAATAGCAGAGAGAGGAAACTCATACAGTACTGTTGTATAGCTACATTCATGAACCTAGATAATGTTTGGAAAACATGGACTGCTGTTGATCAAAGGACAAGCATTTTTAGTAGAGAAGTCTGGTTCCAGTTTAGTTTACAGTGTAGTCATTTAGCAAATGCTCTTATCCAGAGTGACTTACAGGAGCAATTAGGGTTAAGTGCCTTGCTCAAGGGCACATTGACAGAGTTTTCACCTAGTCGGCTTGGGGATTCAAACCAGCGATCTTTCGGTTACTGGCCCGACGTGGTAAACCACTAACCTACCTGCTGGTAGGACGAGCTATAGGAGGATGGATTCATTGTAATGGCTGGAATGGAATTAATGGAATGGAGTCAAACGTGGTTTCAATATGTTAGATGTGTTTGATACCGTTCCACATATTCCATTCCAGCCATTACAATGAGCCAGTCCTATAGCTCCTCGCACCAGCCTCCTCTGACATGTACAATATCACAAGGACCATTCACAAAAGATGGCCTAATGGAAATAAGTCTACATACAATGGTTCTACATACAACGATAAACTCTGGATGTGAAAAGATGTTTGAATGTGGTTGTTGAGGTTAATTTCAGTTTCAATTAGATTCATTTGTGACGATTGTTTGACATCATTACAACAGCACCACTCTTAGCATTTGCACTTTCAACTAGTGCCTTTGGTTAAACCAACTTGTTTAATTTCATGACACATTTACATGACTTGGATTTATAGTTGATATAAAGAGTCTTCCCATTATGCCATGTGTCCTTCATATCCAGTTTCTTTTAAAACTACATTTGAAAGTATCTTGAGTAATGTATCGAAGTGCCTTTGAAGGTAGGAGAAGACTAATCTACTGTTTTCATTAATGCAAATCAAATCAAATTGTAATTGTCACATGCGCCGAATACAACATTACTGTGAAATGCTTACTTTACAAGCCCTTAACACTGTTTGGAATAGGGGGCGGTATTTTCACGTCCGGTTGAAAAGCGTGCCCAAAGTAAACTGTCTGCTACTTAGGCTTAGAAGCGAGGATATGCATATAATTGGTAGATTTGGATAGAAAACACTTTTGAGGTCACTCTCTTTTCAATGGATTTTCTATGGAGATCTAGATTTCTAAGGCACTTGCTTGCAGTTCCTATCGCTTCCGCTGGATGTCAACAGTCTTTAGAAATTGGTTGATGTTTTTCCTTTGAGAAATGAAGAAGTAGGGTTGTTCAGAACGAGGGTCGAAGAACCCCAATTCAAGAAATAGAATTAAGAAAATATTTACTAAAATAAACTAAAGTAAAAACATAAAATATAATCTAAAAGTAACACGAAAATCACATAACAATAACAAGGATCGATACAGGGGGTACCGGTACCAAATCAATGTGCGGGGGTACAGGTTAGTCGAGCTAATTTGTAAAGTGACTATGCATAGATAATAAACAGTGAGTAGTAGCAGTGTAAGTCCTAGACTTGTCGCTCTGTGGTAGCAGAGAGAACATTCTATGACATGGGTGACTGGAGTCTTTGACAATTTTTTGGGCCTTCGTCTGACACCCCCTAGTATATAGGTCTTGGGTGTCAGGAAGCTTGGCCCCAGTGATGTGCTGGGTCATACGCATTACCCTCTGTAGCGCCTTACGGTCAGATGCCGAGCATTTGCCATACAACGCGGTCATGCAACCGGTCAGGATGCTCTCGATGGTGCAGCTGTAAAACTTTTTGAGAATCTGGGGACCCATGCCAAATCTTTTCATTCTTCTGGGGGGGGGGGGGGGAAATGTGTTGTTGTGCACTCTTCACAACTGTCTTGGTGTGTTTGGACCATGATAGTTTGTTGGTGATGTGGACACCAAGGAACTTGAAACTCTCGACCGGCTCCACTTCAGCCCTGTCAATGTTAATGGGGGCCTGTTCGGCCCTCCTTTTCCTATAGTCCACGATCAGCTCCTTTGTCTTGCTCACATTGAAATATAGGTTTTTCTCCTGGCACCACACTGCCACGTCTCTGACCTCCTCCCTATAGGCTTTCTCATCGGTGTCGGTGATCAGGCCTACAACTGTTGTGTCATCAGTAAACTTAATGATGGTGTTGGAGTCGTGGCTACGCAGTCGTGGGTGAACAGGGAGTACAGGAAGGGACTAAAAAGGGCAGTGTTGCGTGTGATTGAGATTGCAGTCATCTGTAGATCTGTTGGGGCTGTATACGAATTGTAGTGGGTCACCGGTTTCCGGCATCATGGTGTTGATGTGAGCCATGACCAGCCTTTCAAAGCACTTCATGGCTACCGACGTGAGTGCTACGGCGGAAATCATTTAGGCAGGTTACCTTCACTTTCTTGGGCACAGAGACTACGGTAGTCTGTTTGAAACATGTTGGTATTACAGACTCGGTCAGGGAGAGATTGAAAATGTCAGTGAAGACACTTTCCAGTTGGTCCGTGCATGCTTTGAATACACTTCCTGGTAATCCTTCTGGCCCCGCGGCATTGTGAGTGTTGACCTGTTTAAAGGTCTTGCTCACATCAGTTACGGAGAGCATGATCACACATTTGTCTGGAACAGCTGGTGCTCTCGTGCATGCTTCAGTGTTGCTTGCCTCGTCTGGTAGGCTCGTGTCACT
This sequence comes from Oncorhynchus mykiss, assembly GCF_057628025.1. Classification (NCBI taxonomy): domain Eukaryota; kingdom Metazoa; phylum Chordata; class Actinopteri; order Salmoniformes; family Salmonidae; genus Oncorhynchus; species Oncorhynchus mykiss. The sequence goes on from NC_143040.1 coordinate 56,438,913, forward strand.
CCCTGGCTTTCCCTTTGTAGTCCGTAATAGTTTTCAAGCTGTGTCACATCTGATGAGCGTCAGAGCCGATGTAGTAGGATTCAATCTTAGCCCTGTACTGACGCTTTGCCTTTTTGATGGTTCGTCCACTTCTGTATTGAACGAGTCACTGGTACTTCCGGCTTTAGTTTTTGCTTGTAAGCAGGAATCAGGAAGCTGGAATTTTGGTCAGATTTACCAAATGGAGGGTGAGGGAGAGCTTTGTATGCATCTCTGTGTGTGGAGTAAACGGGGTCTAGATGTATTTTTCTCTGGTTGCACATGTGACATACTGGTAGAAATGAGGTAAAACTTAAGTTTTACAGATAACAGATACCTGGCCACTAGGAGCGCCACATCTGGATGAGCCTTTTCTTGTTTGCTTATTGCCTTATACAGCTTGTTGAGTATTGTCTTAGTGCCAGCATCAGTTTGTGGTGGTAAATAGACGGCTAAGAATAAAATAGATGAGAACTCTCTTGGTAGATAGTGTGGTCTACAGTTTCTGATGAGGTATTCTACCTCAGGCGAGCAATACCTTGAGACTTCTTTAATATTAGACATTGCGCACCAGCAGTTATTGACAAATAGATACACACCCCCGCCATTCCTCTTATCAGACATAGCTGCTCTGTCCTGCCGATGCATGGAGAAGCCAGCCAAATCTATATTATCCGTGTTGTCGTTTAGCCACGTCTCGTTGAAACATAAGATATTACAGTTTTTAATGTCCCGTTGGTAGGATAGACTTAATCGTAGATTGTCCAGTTTGTTTTCCAATGATTACACGTTGGCCTATAACACGGAGGGTAGTAGTGGTTTACCGACTCACCTGCAAATTGTTACAAGGCACCCGCCCTGCTCCCCCTTTTTCTGTCTTTTCTTCACACGACGACAGCGAATTTGGGCTTGTCTCGACAAAGCAGTGTTTCCTTCGCGTCGGACTCATTCATGAAAACATATTTGTCCAGTTTGAGATGAGTAATTGCTGTTCTGACGTCCAGAAGCTCTTTTCGGTCATAAGATACGCTAGCAGTAGCATTATGTACAAAATTAGTTACAACAATGCAAAATAAATAAATAAATAAATAACGCAGTTGGTTTGGAGCCTGTAAAATGGCAGCCATCCCCTCCGGTGCCATTATCCAAGAAGAATCTTATGAAATGTTTCACTCGAGAGCAGATTAAACCATATGAAGTTCTAAATCATTTTACGACAATGCTCTTTCTGATAACAGACTATTGTAAGTCATGAAATACCCTTGATAACACCATCAAGTGCATGTGATTAAGTTGTGTTATGTCAGGGAGAAGTCCCCAATATGTAGTAGTCATATTGCACCAGTATCAATTGTTTTGTACTAACTGACTTACAAACCTCAGATCAACATTTTTATTTTCTTCTTAATATCAGTTCCTTTGTACAACATGTGCTAAAACTGTAGGTCTATCTTACATCTGACATAGTAAGCTCTAAGCATACAGGAATCTAGTTTTTGAAAATGAACACATTCCCAAATTTGAATTATAATCTAAAAAAATCTATGGTCACGAGAAAATAAAACCCTTTTTAGGCCTTAGATGGTGCTGAAATCAGGAATGACCACTCACTCCTCAGTGAGTCACACCTGGTAATCAGTGCCTTCCTCTTTGCATTTGTAGACCTTGTAGTGTGTGTGAAAGTGTGTGTGTGTGTGTGTGTGTGTGTGCATGCGTGTGTGTGTTTCTGTGTGTATGTGTGTGTTCATAGGCTACAGAAAGTAGTCCGTATGGCGCACAGTGAAACCTCAAGATCCAATCCAGATACATCACCCAAAGAGGACAATGGAGGGCAGCAGGAGAGTCTACAAGGAGGTAACACTCACCTTGAACCAGACTGCATTACCCATCTGCACATTTCTGAAGCCTTTTGATTAACAATGTGTCCAAAATAAAAGCAGAAAAGGGAAAACGCAATTTAGAAATGTCAATGTGCCTTTTACAGATGGCCAGCCAAAAAATCAGGATAATTAAGTTGTAGATATTCTTTTATACAAGCCCACGATGGCAATTAACATGTTTTGTGGAGAGGTGAAAACTTTTTTTGAATGTGATGACGATAGATAGAAATCAATTAGAGGAGGTTGGACTCCCATTATAAAACATTGAAAGGACGCTTTTATAAGGTGATATCAATTGATGAATAAACCTCCAAGGGCAAATTAATGATGAGAACTAATCTTTAATTGGCCTTCTTGTTGGTTTATATGAATACAACTCCATTATAAAGGTAAGGCCCATCCCCATTTTCCTTTGAATGCATGGCAAGGCCCTCTTGAGCTATAGGATTCCAGAAGGCAAGGAGAGTTATAATAACGACTAAAAGAACAATTTGTGCCTTTCTAAGTGAGCTAAATGTCTTGCTTACACATTTGCACACACAATGTACAACAAGAAGTTCAATAATTCTGGGAAGCGAAATAAGAACCACAATGCCTGTTAAGAATATCAAGTATATTTTCAATCTCTTAAAAAGTTTGAGAGTAACCTATGCTTCATTTTTCATTTTAAAGTAATATGATTTACATTTCATGTCTTCCCCACCAACTTTACAAACATGAATGTGTAATACACTTGCTGATTTAAGCAGTGAATTCTGGGGTTGAAAATAAGACATTATTTTTGTGGTCAAAGTAGGCATTAAACCAGCATGTGAGAATACAGCAGCCATGAGCAGTTAGGATTAATACAATGAGATTCAAGTGATTGCAGCCATGGGTTAGGAAACCCTGTATTACAGATCCTGAATGAGATAGCTTCTTAGCTATCACAATGTTTTTCATCGTTACTTGGTAGCCTATTCACCTATTCATCATTGCTCCATATTCATTTCCCCAACACAATCAAAGTAAACTGTGATTTAACTATGTAAGTGTGATTCTCATACCAGTTTTCCCCAGGGCCTAGACTAGACTGTATCTCTCCGTACTCCCCTCTCTGTCGCCATCTATTGGTGGGAGCATATTCAACTAAGCCCTGGAGCCCAGCTGAGGAAGAGTAGGAGAGTAGCGGTAGCAGCAGCACATCGTCCCCTCTCAGGTAATTGCTTCTTTTATCCACAAACAGCTACTTTCACATTGGACATCCAGCCGTCCTAATGGCCCATTATTTAAATAAATGGGGGTAACAGTGTGGGGTTGGTGACCCCCTCAGAGCCGGCAGGCCTCTCCATACAGGCACACCTGCTGAGACAAGGTAACGTTTATAACTGACACCTTCACGGGCCAGAAAAAAATGGCTGGCAGGGTCAGTGCTGGAGGAGCGCACAGGGCCCGTCATATTGCAAACATATCCATTTGCTAAAGCTTTGCTCTTGTGGTTGCCAGGCTACCAACTAATATAGGGCGACCAAGCGTGCGTCAGGAAAACAGAAGTAAGATGTTGACTTTGAGATAAGTACCTCTTCAAATTAAACAGCCACCACACAATGCATTCAAAATAACATTTCCAGAGGTCAACTTTAAATGGCTCCTATTTGGTAAAAAAAAAATCCTTGTGGTCTTTAACTCTTGAAAATCCCTGAATTTGCATACCAGTCGTGTTAGTTAGGGCCAATTAATCATTAATGTTTTAATTGCGTAGAATGAAGGGGATAATATCATTCTGCCGTATTTTTCATTCTGTGTGCTCATATCGACTGAACACTCGGATGTCTCCTTATTAAAGTACACAAAAAGAGAATTATATTCTTCGCTGTCTAAACATTGACATGGTGCTGCTCGAGGGGAGCATTGGTGAATTGGATATAGGAGAGGTTAAGGCCTCTTAGGCTAATGTGATCGGTCACACTTACACACCGGTGGTCAAGGCATGTCAACTCCCTCTCTCACTGTTCATGAGTCAAGGTTCAGAAAAATTGTTTTGATGGCGCTGATTGCACCACTAACCCCACTCACCATGAAGTGAGTTGTCCATTGGGCCTGTTGGGAAGCAGCCAAAGTAGACACATGGCCAGAGTGATGCTCAGTAGCACAATGAACCTTCCCTTCAGTTGGCTGGTCCTGAAATCAAAGGGGCCAGTTTACCCTTGGTTTAGATAAAGTTATAAATTGGTAATATTTGCTGAACAAAAATATAAATGCAATATGTAAAGTGTTCCCATGTTTCATGAGCTGAAACAAAAGTATCCCAGAAATGTTCAACACGCATAAAAAGTTGATATATCTCAATTTTTTTGCACAAACTTGTTTACTTCCCTGATAATGACCCCCTCCCCCCCAACCCCTCTTTTACGCTGCTGCTACTCTCTGTTTATCTTATATGCATAGTCACTTTAACTATACATTCATGTACATACTACCTCAATTGGCCCCACCGGCACATTGGCTAACCGGAATATCTGCATTGTGTCCCACCACCCGCCAACCCCTCTTTTTACGCTTCTGCTACTCTCTGGTCATCATATATGCACAGTCACTTTAACAATACCTACATGTACATACTACCTCAATAAGCCTGACTAACAGGTGTCTGTATATAGCCTTGCAACTCTTTTTTCAAATGTCTTTCTACTGTTGTTTTATTTATTTATTTACTCCCCCCCCCCCACCCCCAACCGGCCTCACCCCCCCCCACCCCCAACCGGCCTCACAACCACAGACCTCCCCCATTTCTCCTTCACCCAAATCAAGATAGCTGATGTTCTGAAAGAGCTGCAAAAATCTGGACCCCTACAAATCAACTGGGCTAGACAATCTGGAGCCTTTCTTTCTAAAATTATCTGCCGCAATTGTTGCAACCCCTATTACTAGCCTGTTCAACCTCCCTTTCGTATCGTCTGAGATCCCTAAAGATTGGAAAGCTGCCGCGGTCATCCCCCTCTTCAAAGGGGGGGTGACACTCTAGACCCAAACTGTTACAGACCTATATCTATCCTACCCTGCCTTTCTAAAGTCTTCGAAAGCCAAGTTAACAAACAGATCACCTACCATTTCGAATCCCACTGTACCTTCTCCGCTATGAAATCTTGTTTCCGAGCTGGTCATGGGTGCACCTCAGCCATGCCCAAGGTCCTAAACGATATCATAACCGCCATCGATAAAAGACAATACTGTACAGCCGCCTTCATCGGCCTGGCCAAGGCTTTCGACTGTCAATCCCCGTATTCTTATCGGCAGACTCTATAGCCTTGGTTTCTCAAATGACTGCCTCGCCTGGTTCACCAACTACTTCTCAGATAGAGTTCAGTGTGTCTAATCGGAGGGACAGTTGTCCGGACCTCTGGAAGCTCTATGGGGGACCTCTGGCAGTCTCTTTTCTCTGTATACATAAATGTTGTCGCTCTTGCTGCTGGTGATTCACTGATCCACCTCTACGCAGATGACACCATTATGTATACTTCTGGCCCTTCTTTGGACACTGTGTTAACAAACCTCCCATACGAGCTTCAATGCCATACAACACTCTTTCCAAGGGCCTCCAACTGTTCTTAAATGCAAGTAAAACTAAATTTATGCTCTTCAACCGATCACTGCCCGCACCCGCCTGTTTAGCATCACTACTCTGGACGGTTCCGACTTAGAATATGTGGACAACTACAGATACCTAGGTGTCTGGTTAGACTGTAAATTATCCTTCCAGACTCACATTAAGCATCTCCAATCGAACTTCGGTGATGTCATCTATAAAATAGCCTCCAACACTCTACTCAACAAACTGGATGCAGTCTATCACAGTGCCATCCGTTTTGTCACCAAAGCCCCACACACTACCCACCATTGCAACCTGTACGCTCTCGTTGGCTGGCCCTCACTTCATATTCGTCGCCAAACACACTGGCTCCAGGTCATCTATAAGTCTTTGCTAGGTAAAGCCCCACCTTATCTCAGCTCACTGGTCACCATAGCAGCACGCATCCGTAGCACGCTGTCCAGAAGGTATATTTCCCTGGTCATCCTCAAGGCCAACTCCTCATTTGGCCGCCTTTCCTTCCAGTTCTCTGCTACCAATGACTGGAACGAATTGCAAAAATCACTGAAGCTGGAGTCTTATATCTCCCTCACTAACTTTAAGCATCAGCTGTCAGAGCAGCTTACCGATCATTGCACCTGTACACAGCCCATCTGTAAATAGCCCACCCGATTACCTCATCCCCATATTGTTTTTGTTTTTTTGCTCCTTTGCACCCCAGTATCTCTACTTGCACATTCATCATCTGCACATGTATCACTCCAGTGTTTAATTGCTAAATTGTAATTATTTCACCACTATGGACTATTTATTACCTTACCTCCCTAATCTTACTACATTTGCGCACACCGTATATATATATATTTTCTATTGTATTATTGACTGTATGTTTGTTTATTCCATGTGTAACTCTGTGTTGTTTGTGTTGCACTACTTTGCTTTATCTTGGCCAGGTCACAGTTGTAAATGAGAACTTGTTCTTCACTGGCCTACCTGATTAAATAAAGGTGAAAAAAATAATAATTATAAATCTCCACATCCGGCTTCTTCACATGCAGAATCATCTATTCCAGTTCCCGCCAATATCCAGCAACGTCGCACAGTCATTAAAGAGGAGTGCAACAACATTCCACAGGCCACAATCAACAGCCTGATCAACTCTATGAGAAGAAGATTTGTCGTGCTGCATGAGGCAAATGGTAGTCACCAGATACAGGCTGGTTTTCTGATCCATGCCCCTACCTTTTTTAAGGTATCTGTGACCAAGAGATACATATCTATATTCGCAGTCATGTGAAATCCATAGATTAGGCCGTAATTTATTTATTTCAGTTGACGGATTTCCTTATATGAACTGTAACTCAGTAAAATCTTTGAAATTGTTTTGGTTTTAATCTGATAACAGATAGGTCACATCACCCAAACTCCTCTGATGACCAATTCCCATGAGCACGTTGTACAATGAGTTCACCAGATAATCCTTGGGGTGGGGGGTGTGTCGAGGAGGGGGGTACTTAAAACATCCATTCTTGGTTCAGGAGTCGGTGGCATGATGAGGCCTTTTTCTCACCAACTCTCCTACGAAACTCCCATCACCTGGAAAGCCCCAGTGAAAGGAGAGGCTGATGTCACCATGGAGGAGGTATTGATTGATCAGGAGAAGCAATGGGCGATGCAATTAAGAGACAGAAAACATACAGCGTCAAAGACTGTGTACATAAAGAGACTCTGCAGTGGGGCCACACAAAGGCCAAACCAGAGCCCATTCAGGACCTTGTTGCTCCACATTAGCTTGGGGTCTTCTCCAAGGACTGATGGCCTGCGTGGGAGTTGGGGAGGTGGGGGGTCCAGGGAAGATGTTGCTAGGATGTCACTGAGTGGCTGATGACAGCAAGGCTCTCGTTGTCCAGAACTATCAGGGTGTCAGTTAATTACCAACTGATGTAACCTTAGAGAGCCTCTTCACAAACCATTCTCTCCCTTTCTCCTTCTCCTCATTTTTCTCTTTTTAGAATGCTGTGTAGGAGTAGCAAGTGGAGACAGACTAACATGTGATGTGGCTCTAAACCAGGGACAACCTTTTCTTGCCCAGGGACACGCTCCCAGGCAAACCCAACGACCCAGGGACCCTTCTCATCAGGTGAATGATAATGGCAAGGAGAAGTAATCAACATTTTAAAATGAATAGATTTGGTAAATAGTTTTTCCTTATTTTGACCTCCCACATTATAATTGGAAGAGGAAGTGTAATTTCTAACATTGCCTATTAGCTAGAAAGGTAACTCATTTTCGCTAAGAACAACAGTTAAGCTGGTTAAGGATAGCTATGTGTTGGCAAAAATGTCCAAGTCAAGAAAGCTTATCAGCAGCCAGAAGCACTTGCCACACTGGTAGCCGATTCACGTGTGCTTTTTCAAAGCCTATGTCAGATACTCCAGTGAGTGTAATTGGCTCCAATGAGCGTAATTTGTTCAATGTTAGGAGTTGAGAAATAAAATTGGCATCATTGGAAAGAAATGTTCTCATTTTCTTCTGTTGGTATGTCATTGAAAATGTGTCTATGCTGTTGTTGCTAGCAATATTCAGAAACACATTGAGAAAAAAAATACATGGATGCATACTTTATTTGAGGAAATAGACAATTTTCTGACGTAAGGATGTAGCCCTTTCCTACAGTCAATAACCAAAAGCACCCTCTTTGGTCACATGGGTCAAATTTTATTTCTATTTTTCATAATTTTATCATTAATAAAGTTTGTATTTTTTTTACGACGATAATCCACTGTTTCTATGTCAAACAGTTTTGTTATATTTCAGTCTTATGTGATGTATATAAAGTGTAATATTGGGATGCAAACTCAAAATGTAATACATTTCAACTCTATATCTGGCATTGTACAGGTGTCTTATTTTTTTAAGTCCATAACCATGTGTGTGAGGTGTATACTTTTGTTTCAAGGTAGATTTGTTTAAGACTTCGAAGAATCACTCTGTGTGCAGAGTTGTTACGGTACAATGGTAATGTATGAATTAAATAGTCTCTCCTAGTCTCCTTAAATCTGTGGAGGGTTTCGAATGGGGCTCAGCCAGACTGCATTTACACACAAACAGATACTATACATCCACAGTGTATTTATTTATTTTCTCCTCACCCTGGGTGTGCTGAATCATTTCTGAGAACTGTTGTTGAAACATAATGTGAAAATAGCCCAAGCCTCCAGTGTGCCCGCTCATTCAAATGGTATGAATTGTAAAAACGTCCAGCATTAACACCAATATAACTGAGCTCCACATCTCTCCGTATCTACAGCGTACTCACATCAGCTGTGTTGTAAAGAGATACAATCTGGATTTTATTCCAGCAGGAATGAATAGGTCCAGTGTCACCCCTAAACCGACTATAGAACTGCCACAACATGCAAGTACCAGGGATGTGTTCACTTTCCAGCAATTATATAGTGGGAAACCGAAGGCTTTGTGCTTGGTAGAGTTTCTCCATTTCCTGCATCATAACAGTGTTATCTTAAAACAAAAATACGTTTAAGCTCATAATTCCAATAAATTGAATTGACAGGAAGAAGCGTCATAAGCCAGACTAAACAGAGAGCTCTGTGTATTTTGTATAAATATATTTTTTAATTATCAGCTTTTTTGTTTTTGTCATTGAGTGTTGATTGGATATACATGGTTCTTTTCACCCGTGGAGTTTAAGGAATGATGGCAAGTCTGCTTGTTTGGTTTGGCTAGCTAGAGAGTTAGCTGTTTCCATTTAAAAGATGCATCTCACTAACTGGCTTATTGTTCAATGAGACCTGACTGCATTATGGAAATCGCAGAGATCTTGTAGTGAGGATGGCTTCTGCTCTGGGCCAGGTATCCCAAAAGTATCTTAAGGCTGAATTAATCTTATAACAATAGGATCCTTAATCTACAGTGTCCTGTGGCAGGGCTTGATAACTATTATGGACTACAAAGGGAAACCCAGACGCGAGCTGCCCAGTGACGCGAGCCTACTAGACGAGCTAAATGCCTTTTATGCTCGCTTTGAGGCAAGCAACACTGAAGCATGTACAAAATAGCCTCCAACACTCTACTCAACAAACTGGATGCAGTCTATCACAGTGCCATCCGTTTTGTCACCAAAGCCCCATACACTACCCACCATTGCGACCTGTACGCGCTCGTTGGTTGGCCCTCGCTTCATACTCGTCGCCAAACTCACTGGCTACAGGTTATCTACAAGTCTCTGCTAGGTAAAGCCCCACCTTATCTCAGCTCACTGGTCACCATAGCAGCACCCACTCGTAGCACATGCTCCAGCAGGTATATCTCACTGGTCACCCCCAAAGCCAATTCCTCCTTTGGTCATCTTTCCTTCCAGTTCTCTGCTGTCAATGACCTTAACGAACTGCATAAATCTCTGAAGCTGGAGACTCACATCTCCCTCACTAGCTTTAAGCCCCAGCTGTCAGAGCATTTTACAGATCACTGCACCTGTACCTAGCCTATCTGTAACCAGCCCATCTATCTACCAACCTCATCCCCATACTGGTATTTATTTATTTATTTTGCTCCTTTGCACCCCAATATCTCTCCCTGCACATTCATCTTCTGCCGATCTAGCATTCCAGTGTTTAATTGCTATATTGTAATTACTTCGCCACCATGGCCTATTTATTTCCTGAACTTACCTCATTTGCACTCACTGTATATAGCCTTTTTGTTTTCTTTTGTTCTACTGTATTATTGACTGTATGTTTTGTTTATTCCATGTGTAACTCTGTGTTGTTGTATGTGTCGAATTGCTACGCTTTATCTTGGCCAGGTCTCAGTTGTAAATGAGAACTTGTTCTCAACTAGTCTACCTGGTTAAATAAAGGTGAAATAAAAATAAATAAATACAACTTTAAAAAAAAAATTGGCTTCCTTCCACACACACACACACACACGCACGCGCGCACGCACGCACGCAGAGTACAATGGTAGCTAGCTCATCTGCCACTCAGGTGTCAATCTGACTGTGATCTGCTGTTAATTTCTCCCCTCATCCTTGTTTCTTCATCAAATGAAGGCCACTTTCTGCCAGTTCTTAGAACTCATTTGCATTTTCTCATTAGCCAGCCACTTTTATCATTCAAATTTGTACATTATCGCTCTTCCTTCCACATGCACCGCCCCAAACAACAAAGAGAGAGACTAGAGGCGGCAGGCGAGGGCTACACGTCCACTTTATAAACCATCTGACACCAGCAGGACACTGCCCAAAAAGGTGTATTCTCTGTGTTCCGTGTACACTACATTCAAGGCTGGATCTCACATTTACACTATAGTGAAAAGAGAACTTAGTACAGATGTAGGATCTTAATTTGATCACTCTTTTGTTGATAGGTTATTCATGGTTTAAACCTTTACACTCGAGGGAATTGGGCTAAATGGATAGGGCTACATGGAAATGTTTCTTACAGAAGAAATATGAGTATGCATAACAGTGGTATAACAATGGTAGCAATTGAAATTGAACAGTTTTAAGATTATGCTAAAATTATTAGACCAAAGGTCTAATAAACATTACACTGTTGATTATATGTGCATTTTACAGGTATTGTTCTTTTCGCCGCATTTGTTGTTTACGAAATCTGAAAATACATTCAGTAATATGACAAGAATATTCCTGGAAAATGTGGAGTAGGAGCAGCATAAGACAAAGGAATTACAAGGGTTTGAGTGAGGGGACTAACTGGTGTATCCAAGTGGCTCCACACCTCTCCAAAGTCTGCACAGTTCCTAAGTAATTTAAATGCACTTTTATGACTCAAAGAAGAGTCTTCAACTATAAGGTGCTTTTTTATATAACTCTCCAAGCTTTGCCACTGAGGAACTAGAGCAAGCACACTTGTAGTTATTTTCTTTGGAACACAACCCTGCATCCCAGCCATCACACAACGGTCCATTATAAATCACAATCTGGGTCAGGTGGGCATCATTTGAAAGCCTGTTCTATTGCCAAAATGAGTAGCTAAATTATAAAATTTGATTTTACAGTGTTAGGCTATCACAGTGCAATTCAGGGAAACAGATCATTTATGTGTGCATAGAAAGGAGTCATGAGTGCATTTTTTAAATTTTTTTATTTTTTACCTTTATTTAACTAGGCAAGTCAGTTAAGAACAAATTCTTATTTTCAATGACGGCCTAGGAACAGTGGGTTAACTGCCTGTTCAGGGGCAGAACGACAGATTTGTACCTTGTCGGCTCTGGGATTTGAACTTGCCCAACACTCTAACCACTAGGCTACCCTGCCGCCCCGGCATTCAGGTGCTGTAGCAAATTTTCTTCAAAATAGACAAACATAGGCTCATTCTGTTCAAAACAACCCAAGGTATGATGACATGTCATCTCGTAAGTGTACATCGAACATAGGGATCAGAAACGTTGACACTGTAAAACATGAGTTTTATGATATACAGTAGCCGTGCGTGGGTAAAATCACTGGGGAGGTCAACATGATGTGGCTGTCCATGGTTCTGATTGAAGTGTGCGCGCGTGCGTGTGTGTGTGCGCGTTCATTCAAGTAGAAAAACATGTTGACTCATCCTACTTATAGAGATACGTCAATGCCATCTTCTTTCATGTTGACAAAACAGTCTATCACTCTGTCATACAGTACACTCTTTTATTTTTTTGTTGTCCTAGGCTACCTGGCTAAAATGCTTGCTCGGTAGACTAAGTCCCATTCATGGACAACGTTAGCTAGTTAACATTAGCCTTCTACATCTAGCTACTGTAAATATTGAACTTCCATCCTCTCAGGCCTCGTTCTCGTCAAGATGGCGTAGCAGTGTAGACATGTTTTGTTCGTCCTCTTGTGTACTTTTGTATTTTTTCGTATTTTTTTGTATATATTAAAATTGTATTTTCAATCTCTTCTTCATTTTAGTTAAATTATACCTTCCGGTAACCTGCCTCACCCAATGTGATACGGAACCGCTATTATTTTTAATTTTTAAACCTTATAGCAAGAACCACCTAGCCATCAGAAGCTAGCCAGCTAATTAGCTACAAGCTATTTAGCTACTGCTAGCGGCCTTTACCTTCTGCACAGGTACCAGACCTTTTTTTAGCTTGGATAATTCTCGTTAGCCTACTAGTAACAGAATTTCTCTCCACTACAATGCCGGATTCCTGCCGTAAACCCTGGACCATTCTCCTGATCTCCACAGCTAGCTAGCACCCACCGAGTTACCCAGTACCAAAACTATCCCTGAGGCCCACCTCCCGGCCTACTCAGTTGTTCACCCGGACTCCACCCAAACACAGCTAGAACACACTACTCCAGCCTTGGTTTCATTAATGTCAACAACAGAAGCCTCCTCCCTTAGTTTGTTTACTCACTGCTTTAGCACACTCCACCAACCCTGATGTCCTTGCTGTGTTATCCTGACCAACTTGCCCTCCAAATACACCTCCGCTGTCTTCAATCAGGATCTCAGCGATCACTGCCTCATTGCATGTATCCGCTATGGGTCTGCGGTCAAACGACCACCCCTCATCACTGTCAAACGCTCCCTAAAACACTTCTGCGAGCAGGCCTTTCTAATCGACCTGGCCCGGTATCCTGGAAGGATATTGACCTTATCCCGTCAGTCGAGGATGCCTGGTCATTCTTTAAAAGTAATTTCCTCACCATCTTAGATAAGCACGCCCCGTTCAAAAAATGCAGATCTAAGAACAGATATAGTCCTTGGTTCACTCCAGACCTGACTGCCCTCGACCAGCTCAAAAGCATCCTGTGGCGGACTGCAATAGCATCAAATAGTCCCCACGATATGCAACTGTTCAGGGAAGTTAGGAACCAATACACCCAGTCAGTCAGGAAAGCAAAGGCTAGCTTTTCAAGCAGAAATTTGCATCCTGTAGCTCTAACTCCAAAAAGTTTTGGGACACTGTAAAGTCCATGGAGAACAAGAGCACCTCCTCCCAGTTACCCACTGCACTGAGGCTAGGTAACACGGTCACCACTGATAAATCCATGATAATCAAACATTTCAATAAGCATTTCTCAATGGCTGGCCATGCCTTCCTACTGGCTACTCCAACACCGGCCAATAGCTCCGCCCCCCCACGCAGCTACTCGCCCAAGCCTCCCCAGCTATTCCTTTACCCAAATCCAGACAGCAGATGTTCTGAAAGAGCTGCAAAACCTGGCACCGTACAAATCAGCTGGGCAAGGCAATCTGGACCCTCTCTTTCTAAAACCACCCGCCCGACTAGCATCACCACCCTGGACGGTTCTGACCTAGAATATGTGGACAACTATAAATACCTAGGTGTCTGGCTAGACTGCAAACTCTCCTTCCAGACTCATATTAAACGTCTCCAATCAAAAATCAAATCTAGAATCGGCTTTCTATTTCGCAACAAAGCCTCCTTCACTCACGCCGCCATACTTACCCTAGTAAAACTGACTATCCTACCGATCCTCGACTTCGCCGATGTCATCGACAAAATAGCTTCCAACACTCTACTCAGCAAACTGGATGCAGTCTATCACAGTGCCATCCGTGTTGTTACCAAATCACCTTATACCACCCACCACTGCGACCTGTATGCTCTAGTTGGCTGGCCCTCACTACATATTCGTCGCCAGACCCACTGGCTCCAGGTCATCTATAAGTCTATGCTAGGTAAAGCTCCACCTTATCTCAGTTCATTGGTCACGATAACAACACGTTCCGGCAGGTACATCTCACGGATCATCCCCAAAGCCAACACCTCATTTGGCCGCCTTTCCTTCCAGTTCTCTGCTGCCAGTGACTGGAACGAATTGAAAATAATCGCTGAAGTTGGAGACTTTTATTTCCCTCACCAACTTTAAACATCAACTATCTGAGCAGCTAACCAATCGCTGCAGCTGTACATAGTCCATCTGTTAATAGCTCACCCAATCTATCTACCTCATCTCCATACTGTTTTTATTTTATTTACTTTTCTTCTCTTTTGCACACCAATATCTCTACTTGCACATCATCATCTGCTCATTTTTCACTCCAGTGTTAATCTGCTAAATTGTAACTATTCATTCCTATGGCCTATTTATTGCCTACCTCCTCATGCCTTTTGCACACTGTATATAGACTTTCTTTTTTTCTACTGTGTCATTGATTTGTTTATTGTGTTATTGGCTTGTTTATTGTTTACTCCATGTGTGACTCTGTGTTGTTGTCTGTGTCACACTGCTTTGCTTTATCTTGGCCAGGTCGCAGTTGTAAATGAGAACCTGTTCTCAACTAGCCTACCTGGTTAAATAAAGGTGAAATAAAAAATAAATAAAAGGCCAGTGGCACAACAATGTATGAATTAATGGTTGGATCAGAATCACCATTATAATCATTGGCCAATACATAGAATTAAGTAAAACCACAAGTCCAAATCCCTATCTCCATCCATGGCTAATTAGGAAAGGGCCCATTTTAGCTAGTTAGCCACTGGAGGACAACAACCCAACAAGATGCAACAATTCAGGCTGTTTTTGTTAATGAAAGTGATTTGATAAAAGACATGTCAAATCCAAGCTGGCTTCCCTTGACACTTTTTTTTCTCCACCAGGACCGTTCACAGTTGAGCTCGCTCAGTTTAGCTCAACGCTGATTGGCAAATTGTTATACTTTTTGTCAAGGGAGGCCAAATGCTTGCTGGCTTCTCTTGAATTCAAATCAAATCAAATTGTATTTGTAACATGCGCCGAATACAACAGGTGTAGGTTCACCTTACAGTGAAATTCTTACTTACAAGCCCTTAACCAACAATGGTTTAAGAAGTTAAGAAGAAAAACAATTTAAGTAAAAATAGATAAGTACAAAAATATATTTAAAAAATTAACAAATAATGAAACAGCAGCAGTAAAATAACAATAGCAATAGTGAGGCTATATAAAGGGGGTACCAGTACAGAGTCAAATTGCGGGGGCACCGGTTAGTTGAGGTAATTCAGGTAATATGTACATGTAGGCAGAGTTAAAGTGACCATGCATAGATAATAAACAGAGAGTAGCAGCAGCGTAAAAGAAGGGTCTGGGTAGCCCTTTGATTAGCTGTTCAGGAGTCTTATTGCTTGGGGGTAGAAGCTGTTAAGAAGCCTCTTGGACCTAGACTTGGCGCTCCAGTACCGCTTGCCGTGCGGTAGCAGAGAGAACAGTCTATAACTAGGGTGTCTGGAGTCTTTGGACATTTTTAGGGCCATCCTCTGACACCGCCTGGTATAGAGGTCCTGGATGGCGGGAAGCTTGGTCCCAGTGATGTACTGGGCCGTACGCACTACCCTCTGTAGTGCCTTGTGGTCGGAGGCCGAGCAGTTGCCATACCAGGCAGTGATGCAACTCGTCAGGATGCTCTCGATGGTGCAGCTGTAGAAACCTTTGAGGCTCTGAGGACCCATGACAAATCTTTTCAGTCTCCTGAGGGGGAATAGGTTTTGTCGTGCCCTCTTCACAACTTTCTTTGTGTGTTTGGACCATGCAGTCATGAGTGAACAGGGAGTACAGGAGGGGACTTAGCATGCATCCCTGAAGTTCCCCGTGTTGAGGATCAGCGTGGCGGATGTGTTGTTATCTACCCTTACCCCCAGGTGGCCCGTCAGGAAGTCCAGGATCCATTTGCAGAGGGAGGTGTTTAGTCCCAGGGTCCTTAGCTTAATGATTAGCTTTGAGGGCATAATGGTGTTGTACGCTGAGCTGTAGTCAATGAATAGCATTCTCACATAGGTGTTCCTTTTATCCAGATGGGAAAAGGCAGTGTTGAGTGCAGTAGAGATTGCAGGAGTACACGTCCTGGTAATCTATCTGGCCCTGTGGCCTTGTGAATGTTAACCTGTTTAAAGGTCTTACTCACATTGGCCATGGAGAGCGTGATCACACAGTTGTCCAGAACAGCTGAATCTCTCATGCATGCTTCAGGGTTACTTGCCTCGAAGCAAGCATAGAAGTAATTTAGTTCATCTGGTAGGCATCGTGTCACTGGGCAGCTCGCAGCTGTGCTTCCCTTTGTCGTCTGTAATTGTTTGCAAGCCCTGCCACATCCGACGTGTGCCGGTGTAGTACGATTCAATCTTTGTCCTGTATTGACGCTTTGCCTGTTTGATAGTTTGTCAAAGGCCATGGCGGGATTTCTTATAAGCTTCCGGGTTAGAGTCCCGCTCCTTGAAAGTGGCAGCTCTACCCTTTAGCTCAGTGCGGATGTTGCCTGTAATCCATGGCTTCTGGTTGGGGTATGTACGTACGATCACTGTGGGGATGACATCATCTATGCACTTATTGATGAAGCCAGTGACTGATGTGGTGTACTCCTCAATGCCATCGGAAGAATCCCGGAACATATTCCAGTCTGTGCTAGCAAAACAGTCCTGTAGCTTAGCATCTGCTTCATCTGATCACTTTCTTAATGACCGAGTCAGTGGTGCTTCCTGCTTAAGTTTTTGTTTGTAAGCAGGAATCAGGAGGATTTAATTATGGTCAGATTTGCCAAATGGAGGGTGAGGGAGAGCTCTGTACACGTCTCTGTGTGTGGAGTAAAGGTGGTCTAGAGTTTTTTCCCCCTCTGGTTGCACATTTAACATGCTGGTAAAAATGAGGTAAAACGGATTTGAGTTTTCCTGCATTAAAGTTCCCGGGCATTAGGAGCGCCACCTGTGGATGAAAGTTTTCCTGTTTACTTATGGCCGTATACAGCTCATTGAGTGAGGTCTTAGTGCCAGCATTGGTTTGTGGTGGTATGTAGACAGCTACGAAAAATACAGATGAAAACTCTCTTGATAAATGTGGTGTGGTCTACAGCTTATCATGAGATACTCTACCTCAGGTAAGCAAAACCTTGAGACTTCCTTATATTTTGTGCACCAGCTGTTGTTTACAAATATACATAGAGCATCACCCCTTGTCTTACCAGAGACAAGCCGAAAAAGCTTAAAACCCGCAAGCTCTATGTTATTCATGTTGTCGTTCAGCCACGACTCGGTGAAACATGATATTACAGTTTTTAATGTCCCGTTGGTAGAATATACATGATTGTAGTTCGTCTATTTTATTATCGATTGATTGTACGTTGGCAAATAGGACCGACGGTAAAGGTAGATTACCCTCTCGGCGATGGAGCCTAACAAGGCACCCGGATATTCATCCACAATACCGCTGTCACTTTCTCCTGTGAAAGAAGGGGTGAGGGCCTTGTTGGGCTTCTGAAGTAAATCCTTCCCGTCCGACTCAATGAAGATAAAGTATTCCTCCAGTATGGGGTGAGTAATCGCTGTCCTGATATCTAGAAGCTCTATTCGGTCATAAGACACGGTGGCAGAAACATTATGTACAAAATAACTTACAAATAATGTGAAAAAACATACACAATTGGTTACAGCGTTGTAAAACGGCTCCGTGCGTACTGGTAGCGCAGTCAGAGAGTTGTGAACAAGCGCACACTTTATTTAGACAGGAGCAAACAGCAAATGGACGCAACTGCGTCAAAACCTTCAGCAAAAATGGCAAAAGTGCAAAGCCCGAAAACAGTCACAAAAGCTATAGTTTACCAAATAAACATACTTCGTAAAATGAACACAGAACATGGAAAACTAGCCTGGCGCGTCACATAAAACACGTAACACAAAACAATACCACATAAGGACATGGGGGGAACAGAGGAATATATATATACACAATGTGATTAGGGAATGTAAACCAGGTGTGTGGGGAACAAGACAAAAATGGAAAATTAAAAATGGAGCGGCGACGGGTAGAAGGCTGGTGAAGTTGACCAGCGAACACCGCCCGGAGCCGACTTCGGTGGAAGTCGTGACAACGGCAACCATCTCCTTCAGCGCCATTCTATGCTATGGGCAGCTACACTATCATACTCATTTGGACCAGACAGTCTCAGATAATACCTACACTCTGTTTCGCTCGCTCGGATGCTTTCGCCTGTGAGATACCTTCAGCCTCTTGCCAATTGAAGGACAATTATGAAACACAGACGAAAGATGAATTATTTAATGTTTGTTTTATACATTTTTAGCAAAACAAAATGGGGAGGCCTGGCTTCCCTTGGAGTCCATCAATACATGACACTGATGATACGGAAATGTGAAGTGCACATTTTGGCATAGAGTCCTCTTATTTTACAGAATTTGCCTCACTCAGACAACCAAGCATTTGCTAAAGTCGAGGGATGGGGCAATTTCTTGTTGCACGAGGTGCTGAAGTTCAGAACTGCTGTCAGAATGTGCTTCTACATCTGCATTGCTTGCTGTTTGGGGTTTTAGGCTGGGTTTTTGTATAAGCACTTTGTGTTATCTGCTGATGTAAAAAGGGTTTTATAAATAAATGTGATTGATTGATTGAACCCATACAGCTCTGTGAAGCGCAGAGTCAGAACTCTGACCTAGCATGTTACCGTACAGCCTCTGCGTTCCAATTTAGGTGTTTATCAGTGCCCAGATCTGCCATTTTCAACCAATATAAGGTCCAAATGTAAAGGGCTACACAGGCTTCTAAAGTCGGTAATTTCAATTTGAACATTTCAGACTTGATTTGACATTTGGTTAAAGTTAAAGGTTGGGTGAGAAAAATACAACATTCCCTTCCTTTGATTACTTTTTGAAAATCCAATCAGTTTTCCACTTTGATTCAATGTCATCACATTACATTTTCTTGGTTGAAATTACGTGGAAACCATGTATGGAAACCAGTGGGAAGCTACACACACTCAACCCTCTTCAAATGTAGTAGTATGGATTTACCATAGATGGTTACATTGCTGGCAGTATGTCATAGCACTGGATGTCACCATTATACACTCCAAAGCCAGCCACCTCCCCAAACAACAACATTAGTGATATCAGCCTGCTCTGGAGTCTCCCCTGCAGACAAGCTACTGATGGATGCTGAGGTGGAAATCACAAATAATCTAAATAAACTCAGTCAGATATGCTGTACTGCTCTGAAAGTCAGCCGTGATGGAGGGGGACTGAAGGGGACTTAATAGCGTCAGCTACAAACTAAAGGGAGTGTGAGATTGGAGGGGTAGGTGTGTGAGGGGAGAGATATCCCCCCAACATCTTTCCAGAATAAATATATTTTTAATTTGTGCTCTTTTATTAACCAGCAAAATCACTTCAAAATGAATAGCACATTATTAAGTCGTCTAGTGGCTCTTACTGTGCTTTATCATGAGTTTGTATCAGTGTGCAATTCATATCCAGCCATTCTTCACTCTGAATATGTTTTATATGAGGCCCCATTTATCATGGGCTGTCAGCTCTTAACTGTATCATTATTCAGTGTAGAGTTATAAATTGGAATCATTAAACAGTTTTTCATATAATCTGATGCAATAACTGCTCGTCCTTTATTGGCTTGTGAAAAGAAAATAGTAAATACAATTGTCTGTCAAGATTCTGGAGAGATAGTCAGCTCTTCCTGGACTGAAATGAAATTAGGTCTGCAGAGGAGGCAGGATCAATGTCAGCAGATTTGTTCGCGGTTCACCATGGAGGGGACCGGGTTGAACAGATGAATGGCAGAGTCAAAGGAGACTGACATTTCTGAACCTCAGAGAAATACCTTGCTTAGATGTCAATATTTCTTCATATAAAGAGTAACATCCATCAGAGGTCTCTTTTCAACTTTTAGAGACAGTTTCTTCAGACTTCTACAACGGAGACGTGACATGTGTGAACTCAATTAGATGTGTGTTTCAACGTTCTTGCCGGGCCTGTGCTGTAAATGATAGATTTGAAGTTGGAACACAGTGAAAAGGGATAAACAATATGGGGTGGACCATTCTATAACCTGAGAATATTCAACAGAGATGAAAAAGGACCGTAGACGTACCAAGTCGGTTTGAAAGATGTACTTCCTTCAATGTTGTTGAAGTCTTTCAACAATGATTGGAAAAGGTTAGTCATACAACGATTCATAGATTTGTTCGATGGCTACATAATAAATCCAGCTGTATTATATTTTCACTACAGTCTCAGAAAGTAATCAAATGTGGCTTTATTCAGCCCTTGTGGATTGTGTCGTGCACAATGGATTTGTTTACCGATGTCAATAGCTCAGCTTTACATCAGTTTGCTTACTTTCATAAACTTGATAGATTTATCACCAAGGCCAATACAGTATTATCTCAACATAATTGATACAGTAGAAAAGGATACTGGAGAGGTGTAAAACAAAACAGTACCTACCATGTTGTTTTGGACAGCCTCTACAAACAGATGACAAACAGATGACAACACTCAACAG
The DNA here is from genome assembly GCF_057628025.1 of Oncorhynchus mykiss. Lineage (NCBI taxonomy): Eukaryota > Metazoa > Chordata > Actinopteri > Salmoniformes > Salmonidae > Oncorhynchus > Oncorhynchus mykiss. The sequence continues at coordinate 56,459,665 of NC_143040.1, forward strand.
CTCCACTCCTCTCTTCTTCCTCACCTCCTTTCATCCCATGCAGGCATGACTATTAGAGCAGTGCTGCCCAGGCTCTGAGAAAGCTAGGTAAAGACTACCACCCTCTGGTGTCTCCTTTTTCAATGATGCCATTGGTTCAAAAGACATGTTGCCTGTATTTTTTTGCATTTCATAATTTCTGTGGGAATAAAACACCTTAAAAGCCTATACCCATTGATATTAAAGCCTTTACGATTGCAGAGGTGCAGATGATAGGATGGAGACCAGGAGGGGCAAGTCAAGACATATCGTTTTGACTTTTGAGAATCTTCAAGGATAACCAATTTCTCTTTTCTGGTCTATGCTGCCATCTACTGGTTTTGGAAGAGAGTGGAGTACATCAGTGCTGCCCCAAGCCGTGTGTGGGATTGTTTTCAAAAACATCGACTGATATATATTTTATTGAAATGTTAATGAAAATGATTATTACAGTTCAGGAGCACTTTCCATTACACTTCAGGGGAAGTGAAGTCTAGGTTAATTTTGTCTGATTCCCCCTACAACAGGAAGTAAGTACACAGTGTCATAGGCTTCCTGTATGTAAATAGATTTTGGAGAGGGACTCCAGGCCAGACGGTGGTGCTGTTGCACCAGTGACCAGGGTCTCTTTACAATAACTTCATCCTCATCAGAGTATCGTGAACGTTTTGGTATTTTTTGCTTATTGACCATCAACCAGTTGATATGAGTATCGGTTAACAATGGTCGTTTTGTTGTGGAGTGGATCCTACCGAGCCTGGTCTCATATCTGTTTGTGCTTTTGCCTACTCCATTGTCGTTGTCATTGTCATTGTTAGTGTCATTGTCATTGTCAAGCTAAACATGACAATTCCATAAGGAGTTGGCAAGAGAGCAGAAACAGGCACCCAGGATAGCTCCTACCAAAAGGGATTCAAAGTTGTCTATGATCTATGATAGAAGTCTATGATCATACAACATGAGAGTGAATTATTTTATCTCAAATCAAATCAAATTATATTTGTCACATGCGCTGAATGCAACAAGTGTAGACCTTACAGTGAAATGCATACTTACAAGCCCTTAACCAACAATGCAGTTTAAAGAAAATACTTCAACAAAAGTATGAGATAAAAATAACAAATAATTAAAGAGCACCAGTAAAATAAAAATAGCAGGGCTATATACATGGGGTACCTGTACAAAGTCAATGTGCGGGGGCACCGGTGTCGAGGTAATTGAGGTAATATGTACATGTAGGTAGAGATATTAGGGTGAGTATGCATAGATAATAACAGAGAGTAGCAGCAGCGTTGAGGGGGGGGGGGGGGGGGGAATGCAAATAGTCTGAGTAGCCATTTGATTAGATGTTCAGGGGTCTTGTGGATTGGGGTTAAACCTAGACTTGGTGCCTTGATACCACTTGCCGTGCGGTAGCAGAGGTATCAGTCTATGACTAGGGTGGCTGGAGTCTTTGAAAATGTTTAGGTCCTTCCTCTTACACCGCCTGGTATAGAGGTCCTGGATGGCAGGAAGCTTGGCCCCGGTGATGTACTGGGCCGTACGCACCACCCTCTGTAGTGCCTTGCGGTCAGACGCCGAGCAGTTGCCATACCAGGCAATGATGCAACCGGTCAGGATGCTCTCGATGGTGCAGCTGTAAAACATTTTGAGGATCTGAGGACCCATGACAAATCTTTTCAGTCTCCTGAGGTGGAATAGGTTTTGTCATGCCCTCTTCACAACTGTCTTGGTGTGCTTGGACCATGTTATTTTGTTGGTGATGTTGATGTCAAGGAACTTGAAGCTCTCAACCTGCTCCACTACAGCCCCGTCGATGAGAATGGGGACGTGCTCGGTCCTCCGTTTTCCTGTAGTCCACAATCATCTCCTTTGTCTTGATCACGTTGAGGGAGAGGCTGTTGTCCTGGCACCACACAGTCAGGTCTCCGACCTCCTCCCTATAGGCTGTCTCATCGTTGTAGGTGACCAGGCCTACCACTGTTGTGTCATCGGCAATTTGATGATGGTGTTGGAGTTGTGCTTGGCCGTACAGAGTGAACAGGGAGTACAGGAGGAAGCTGAGTACGCACCCCTGAGGGGCCCCCGTGTTGAGGATCAGCGTGGCGGATGTGTTGTTACCTATGCTTACTACTTGGGGGCGGCCCATCAGGAAGTCCAGGATCCGGTTGCAGAGGGAGGTGTTTAGTCCCAGGATACTTAGCTTAGTGATGAGCTTTGTCATCTAGACTTAATTTATCCTTGTATGTGTTCTTCTTTCACCCAATGCTTGTCTTACTGGTATTGATACGTCCTTGCTTCTCATGCAAAATTATTACGATGTTCATAATATCATTGCGTTATATAGAATCAAATGTCTGATAACAAAGTTGCAATGTGTTTAATAATTACTGGTTCATCAAGAGTTACATTAACTAATATGTCAGTGTTAGGTTAAGTAGAGTCAAGCTGAGTCATAGGAGATGGTTCAAGTACAAGTTTGTCTGAAAAATCCAACTGTTTGTGTGTTGGCCAGAATTCTATTTATGTACCCTTATGGGCCCTTATTTCCACCTGCATGTTCAGGGTGTTTATATGTAAACTACTATGGGGAGGGGGGTTCAGCCCCGGGGCTCTTTAATGGTATTGAGCAAGGCTCAGTTAGGATCTCTCTCTATCTCTCACTTTCTCTCGCTTCCTCTCTCTGTGTGGTGTTGGGCAATGACTGGTGCTGGAATGTACCGATAAATGAAAACAAACTATTCTGTATGGCCCTTTGGGACGATGTTAGTTCACAGTGGTTTCTGCGCTCTTTAAACGGTTCTGCGATATTGGTGTTTCATAAACATTGTATAATGCAAGTTCATCAGAGGATCAATTTAAAATAGTTCAACTAAAATGTTTGATGGATCCAAACTGTGGGGAATCAGCAATACAGGATATAAAATAGGCCTATTGTTAACTCCAGTTATATAGCTGTCATCAATGTCTTTGTTGTTTTCCTTCCCGCTGGGCACACACTGGTTGAATCAACGTTTTTTTTCCACATATTTTCAATTAAATTACGTTGAACTAACATGGAATAGACGTTGAATTGACATCTGTTCCCAGTGGGCAATCGCTTTGTTTCGAATCACGCTAAGACAAGATGAGGCCGTGTTGGAATGTTAGATGTACTGTGGTTGTACTCCTGAGATATCTCAGAAACATTAATGACTGTACTATTGGCCGTAGTGGTGGGTCTCTCCTCCCTGGTCAGTCCACTGAAGGCTACTGGCTCTGTCTGGAGGAAATAGAAGAGAAGTGGATGAGGTGTTATCCTTTTGTTGAAAGAGACATATTTAACTGTCTGAAAATATAGAATGAGCTGTAGACACTTTCAGATTTTATTTCAGTTCACAAGCAACAATCCAAATCAGGCTTTGTAGGTGAAAAGTCAAGCTCAAGCTCAGCTCGTCTCCGTCTCGACTGAGATGCCAGGTGACCTTCGCTGAACGACACGTTCCCATTCACCCGTGGCCCACGCCTCGTTAGACGGCCTGATTCTGCAATCGTATCATCACTTCGCACCACCTTATCGACAGCATCTCAGCTTTCTACATTCTTCCAGAGAACTCAATATGACCCAGAGTGCAGTTGAGGGGGGTGTGGGATGTCTGTACGTTTGCCAAGGTGAAGAGACAAGGCACAGTTCAAAGGGCTTAGGCTCTCTCCGCTTGTCCCAACTTCTCTGTACAGGGCCCAGTAAAAGCGTTAAGCCACTGGGTTTAACGGGGTTCCACCTCTGTAAAGTTCTACCACAGAGTCGTTTCAAAGCACCACATCCATGAACAAAACCTGATTGAAGTTGGCCCATTTAAAATGTCAAACCAACATTTTTAAAGGTTTAACGCATTTCCACATCCTTTAATTTTCAAATACATTTGTATTTTTTTCTTCAAGACATCTTTAAAAAATGATATGCAGTGTTTGCAGAACAAGATCTCACAGTCTCTATTCAGTAGTCAGCATTTCTCCAGGGGTGGGACAAACGTCTGTGGGTAAAGTGAAAGCAGGTAAGTATTGAATGGTATTGGATGGTATTGAAATTGCATGCATGCACAAGGCATCTCCCAATGTCCTGGGGACGTGGACAAACGTCTAATACTGCAGTGAATCTGGTGTGACTTGGCTGTTTTTGCAATGTGTGAGCAGAAAGAAAGAAAACTATTAAAACCAGCCAATCAAATATATCCTACAGGACTTGCTTGTGCTTGCTTTGGCTCAAGTTCAGGAAAAGAAAGAGGGGGAAAATGGCTGCTGATAGAATGAATCATCTGAAGACAATAAGGAGACAGTGACAAATCCTTTTCTTGCTTTAACTCAAACATGTTAACTCTAGAATTCTAATAGTGTCATGCTTGATTTAGGCTGGCTGCGTCTGAAGAACATGTATCACTTTCAACCTGTTCCTCCAGTTTTAAAGAGTCATCCCATTGAGGAATAGCCTACTACTGAAATGCAACAAGCATCAGACACAGAGAAACCAACCTTGGGCGGCAGTGTAGCCTAGTGGTTAGAGAGTTGGACTAGTAACCGGAAGGTTGCAAGTTCATACCCCTGAGCTGACAAGATACAAATCTGTTGTTCTGCCCCTGAACAGGCAGTTAACCCACTGTTCCTAGGCTGTCATTGAAAATAAGAATTAGTTCTTAACTGCCTAGTTAACCTTTCTGATCTCCCCATCCCGGATCCGGGTTCGTGAATACAGACTCAAGCTCATTACCATAACGCAACGTTAACTATTCATGAAAATCGCAAATGAAATGAAATAAATATGCTAGCTCTCAAGCTTAGCCTTTTGTTAACAACACTGTCATCTCAGATTTTCAAAATATGCTTCTCAACCATTGCAAAACAAGCATTTGTGTAACAGTATTGATGGCTAACGTAGCATTTAGCATTAGCATTCAGCTGGCAACATTTACACAAAAAAACAGAAAAGCATTCAAAAAAATCATTTACCTTTGAAGAACTTCAGATGTTTTCAATGAGGAGACTCTCAGATAGCAAATGTTCAGTTTTTCCTGAAAGATTATTTGTTTAGGACAAATCGCTCCGTTTTCTGCGTCACGTTTAGCTATGAAAAAACCCCTGTATCCAGGATTGTGTAAATCTATCAGCAAGCTCATTAGCATAACACAACGTTAACTATTTATGAAAATCGCAAATGAAATGAAATAAATATGCCATCTCTCAAGCTTAGCCTTTTGTAAACAACACTGTCATCTCAGATTTTCAAAATATGCTTCTCAACCATAGGAAAACAATCATTTGTGTAAAAGTAGCTAGCTAGAGTTAGCATTTCGCGTTAGCATTTAGCGTTAGCATTAGCGTTAGCATCCAGCACGCAACATTAACAAAAACATAAAAGCCTTCAAATAAAATAATTTACCTTTGAAGAACTTCTGATGTTTTCAATGAGGATACTCTCAGTTAGATAGCAGATGCTCAGTTTTTCCAAAAAGATTCCTTGTGTATTAGAAATAGCTCCGTTTTATACATCACATTTGGCTACCAAAAAAAATCCATAAATTCAGTCCTCAAAACGCAAACTTTTTTCCAAATTAACTCCATAATATCGACTGAAAACATGGCAAACGTTGTTTAGAATCAATCCTCAAGGTGTTTTTCACATATCTCTTCATTGATACATCGTTCTTGGAAACATGCTTTCTCTCCTGAATCCCAGGAGAAAATGCCTGCACCTGAAGATTACGCACAAATTTAGACAAAGGACACCGGGCGGACCTCTGGAAAATGTAGTCTCTTATGGCCAATCTTCCAATGATATGCCTACAAATACGTCACAATGCTGCTAAGACCTTGGGCGAACGACAGAAAGTGTAGGCTCATTCCTTGCGCAATCACAGCCATATAAGGAGAGAATGGAAAACAGAGCTTCAGAAATTCTGCTAATTCCTGGGTGATGCATCATCTTGGTTTCGCCTGTAGAATGAGTTCTGGGGCACTTACAGACAAAATCTTTGCAGATTCTGAAACTTCAGAGTGTTTTCTTTCCAAAACTGTCAAGAATATGCATAGTCGAGCATCTTTTCGTGACAAAATATCGCGCTTAAAACGGGAACGTTTTTTATCCAAAAATGAAATAGCGCCCCTAGAGCTCTATTAAATAAAGGTAAAAAAATAAAGCAGAGAAACCAACCAATAAGCTGATAGCACAAATTGAATTTAATTGTATCACTAAAATATAGATATTATGTACCTTTTTTGTATGCCGGTCATTCCTATTTTCTTATTTGATATCATCAAGTTTTCTGATATTTCGATATACTGAAAGAGCTCTTACTCATTGAACGGTAGCTCATAGACACTGTTAGTACTTTTCACTATACAGCTACGCCCGTATCCATTCATGTGAATTCTGTAGATTAGGCCTAAGGAATTTATTTAAATGGACTGATTTCCTTACATGAACTGTAACTCAGTAAAATCGTTGAAATTGTTGCGTTTATATATTTGTTCAGTATATATGGACGTATTCCCACTGAGATAAATGAAGGAGAGGAGTGGCAAAAGAGATTTATTTCTACTTTCAATTCGCAATTCATCCTTGCCATACCTTTCGTTGTGGCTGGCAAAGCAACATTCTTGGTCTGCAGCTCAAATTGTAGCCACTAGCCAGTAAGCACAAACGATTTAACAATTCAAGAAACTTTTTTTCTTAAACACATTACATATTGAATAATGCAACCAAACCATATTACACTCTTGAATAATGCAAAAGAAAAAATCCACAAGGTTTGCAGACAATTAAAGGGTTTATTTATTTACTCATCCATACACATTAAATTAGCTGATAATACGCAGCTAACTCCTGATAGCTACCTAACAACATGCTTCATGATCAAGTAACGTTAGCTAGCATATCAATAATGAATGTTTACCTTTTCCATATGAATATAAATGTACAATAATAGTATCATACAGTGTTATTCATATTATAAAATAGGCTACACAGCTAGGTAAGGTTAGCTAGCAAGGTAAAATAATGTCTGCATCCTCACAAATGTGCTGGCTGTAGCTAAATGGTGACATTTACCTGAACTGTAGCTAGACAGGAGCTCTTAGGCTTACACTAGCTACTGTATTAAAGTTATCTTAGAACAAGCCAGGCTTCATTTTATCAATATCATACAAGTCTTTATATGAGGTAAATGCAAACTGCAACTAAAAATTGTGATAATTCCCTGGGGAGTGGCTTCTTGCCTGGACTTCTGTGGCTCAATGCAATCAAGCAACTAACAAAACAAACATGGGTTTTTAAACCACAGTGACAAGTTTGGAATGTAACAGACTGTTACTACAATTGCAGGTTAGGAAATCTATAAACAAGTCTCAAAAATAAGGAAAATGTCTGTACACATAAGCTGCTTCAAAGACATTGCTATTTTATTAAATGTTTTACTGTAAGAGCGTTCGCTCAACGAGACATTTATGTTTACATGGCCCTGCTTAGAGGGAGGCAACTGTTGGGCGGGTGTCATGCGCTTCCTCCGGAGGTAGCGGTTGAGACAAGTTCACAAGTTTACATTGTAGTATATGTGTGGCCGACGGTATTTGAGGTAGCGGTTGAGACAAGTTCGCAAGTTTACATTGCAGTATATGTGTGGCCGAGGGTATTTTTGCGAAAAGTCTAGTAAGTGTGAAGGCCCTCTACGTTTGGGAAGGGCATGGCTACATGGTGGGAGAGCAACGGGATACACATAACCAGGGCCTCAACTTTAGTTTTAGAAGTTGGGTGGACATAACTTATTTTTAAAAGTTTTATCCAGTCGCATTAACACTCCAAACAGCCTACCCGACTGCACGGAGGCGTCCGCATGGTCCTAAAGCACACTGTTGCCTCGTTTGTATCGCATTCCAATGATAGAACTGGCAGGGAACAAAAATGCAATTTCAGAATGTGTGTGGGGGGGGGGGGGGGGGGGGGGGGGGTACATGTCCCCCCGTCCCCAGTGAAAGTTGTGCCCCTGCACAGAACAGCACAGGAGGCCTGCTGGTCTCTGCTTGGCTCTGAGGTTGTGGGCCCGTCTCCATGGGGAATTAGTGGTCTATTTGGGTCTGGCATCCATTCAAGCCTTCCTGGCGGGGCTCCTCGAATGTTCCCCTCTAATACTAGGCATTCCTCCGTGTTATTGATGTGAAAGCCAAGGACGGAGGCCAGCTTAACCTGGCTCTTCCCATTATCATGCAGATTGATCATTTCCATACTGACAATTTTCCAGAGCACAACAGACCTCAAGTCCTCCTCCTCGGGAAAGGGTATCTCTTCTCAAGTGGTCAGGTATGACGATGCACATATTCATATGCAACGCTTAGAAGTTATTTACACAGTGATGTCACTGCTGGCATGTTCAAAATAGGACCCCACTGAATACAAGTACTGTATTTGAAAATGGTCAAATTAAGGGATGTAATCATCTTCATCACCATCCTAACATTCATCATTTTCATGATTACAACAAAGAGAAGAACAGCTTTACTCTGTAGCCCATAGAAATATAATGAACAGAACGGACTTGGAACCTCTAACGCTGGTAAACTCATGGGTACACTTGCAATGGCTGTCTGGTATTGTGATGCAATACTTTCCATGGTAATGTAGAATGGTAATTCAAATTATGCTATCTGATGTGGCTCATACAATAGTTATTTTGCACAACGTTGCAACGCCCACTTCTGCTCAAATTTCTACCCAATACACAGCTTCCTCTCCCGATCCCGTCCTGTCAGCCTGATTGTAGCCATACTAGCCTCGAAGTCGCTCATTTTTATCATTACCTCAGTATATGAATATAATCATATGTCTATAGCATTTTTTTTATAATTCTTGTTGAAAATTGTGTTTATCCGTTCAGGTAGTGATTTTTGTAATTCGATTATTGTGTTCCATGTCTTTTTTTGTCTCTTTAGCTAGCAAACGTTAGCTACCAGTACCTAGCAAACGTTAGTGCTAACGTTAACGTTATTAGTTGGTGCGGCATCTTTATTGAAAGTTAGGAAATAAAGAAGAGTAACATCAAGTTAATGAGTTGAGAGGTCATCTCCACGGAATATTGCTCTGTTCTGTTGTGTACCTCCTCAGAAAAATACTTGAGTTTTCACTCATTTTCCAGTGATCCTGAGCCAAGATAGCAAAATGGGTCATCAATACTTGCATTGAAAACTTCACCATCACAAGTCACTCCAAGGTGTGTGGTAGACACTATTTACCACATGATTTCATTGAACCTTCTAGTGGGCTTCGACGTCTGAAGAAGGGAGCAGTGCCTTTGCTGTTCCAGTGAAATAACTACCATGTCCAAGCAAGAGCAAGTGTTTGGGAAAGAAGAGAGAGACCAAGGACTGGATGTGTAGAGGACAACCATGTTGAAGATGGAGAGGATGAAAAGATGGATAGCTACCATGACCACGACTACTGTGCAGTGCCAGGGCCAGCTGCAGTTAACCTGGTTTTGACTGAGAGGGAAGAGATGCAGAGAGAGATTGAGGACCTACGGAACAAAGTAGAGGAGTTGACTGTGAGAAGTCGTTTTGGGCTGCAGCGATTTGTGGGATCAGATGCACAGATCCAGCCCTTCACAAGGTGGTTACACCTAGCCCTAAACCTAGCCCTAGTATTGTTATGTCATAAACTTTACTTCTAAAACATATTACATATTGAATAATGCAACATTTTATTTATAGTGTCAACAGAACAGACAAAATGTAACTGAATTATTTAAAATTATTAATTAATTAATTGCATATACAGATTTGTTGGATTGTTTCTCTTTCATTAATTGAAAGATAAAAGAGCCTGTCCGTAGTTTTTTAGTCTTCCCTGCCTAAGAACATTTGCATGTACACATATAAATAGTACTAGTCACCCTTCTTTCTAATTAGTGAGAACACCACTTGGTCTCTATGTATTCTCTCGACCAGAATGTCCTCATGCGCACAGACAACAAAGTAACACCACTCCAACCCAGTGATATAGAAATGACCTTGAACTTGCCAGTAGTAGGCATGCTGCCACTTCAGGGAAGGTTCACTGTTTTGCATGTGAACGTACTTGCAATCCACAAAACCCTTTTTCTTTGGGTTCTTAATCTCAACTAGGCCAAAGGGTGGATGCTCGAGAGGGTCGTAGACCAGGCCATCGGGAGAAGAGGGAAGCCAAGGGACGTCAGCATGTCTGATGCGGCCACAGGTTGAGAAGTTGACATTCTGCATCTTGCAGTAGTCATTAGCTGCTTATCTCTATATCCAGTCCTCTCTACATGTCAGCTTTTGGTGCTGTGTCTTAGAGGATCATTTCAGCTAGATTGCCTGCAGATGTCAGCCCTCTCACATGGCAAGCCTCTCGGAACCGTGATGAGGTCAGTCTTGGTTTCCGGAGCTCCTGCCAGTTGGAGACAGCACTCTGTTCTCTAGCAGCTTCCTCTATTTTATGGGCTGTTGTGAAGCTCACCTGAAGAGACTATGTGAAGCTGGTCTTCTTCACTGAACACAAATGTACAGCTTTGAAAGTTTCTCTCCAGTCTGTAGCCATCCAGGGGCAGTGAGGGGAATGGTGGGGTCTCCTTATGGTGAACTATGTGTCACGTTATGACTGGAGGCTGCTGGTAAGACAGGAGGTTCCCCAACTGTTACCTTTCCAAAGTGGGAGTCGACTAAAAGCTTTTCAGCAGACTTCCCCATGTGGCAAATCAATGGCTTGGAAATAGGGTTACAGTTATTGTATGCCTCTTCTATCTGGAGAACTGAGAGGTCAGGGAGCGGTCCAAGAAGGGCCCTGTAGAGTGTACTTCTGCAAAGCAAAGCAGCCACTTTGGTTAGCCAATCTAAAGAATGTACTTTAAACCACCTGGTACTTGAAATCAATGTACTTGAAGCCACTTGGGTACATTTGGGCAACTTGTGTGGGACACCTGGGTGACTTCATGCTAAATGTCATGTAGCTCACCCATTCCTGAAGTTATCAGTCTGAAATGTTGCACACCTACAGTGGCCCTCTTGTGTTGTGGCTATTCTAGTACATGTGAAAGATGATGCTACAACAATAGAAAACGTATGCTCTTTCTTTCTCTTTTCTTCCACCAGATCTACTGTGTTATATTCTCCTACATTCAATTAACATTTCCACAAACTTCAGAATGTTTCCATTTAAATGATACCAAGAATATGCATATCCTTGCCTCTGGGGCTGAGCTACAGGCAGTTAGATTAGGGTATGTCTTCAGGCGGAAATTGAGAACAAGGGATGCAGCCATAAGAGGTTATTAAATAGTTTCTTGGCATTATGATGTGATTAAAACCATATGATGTTGATACAGTATGTGGTATAGCAATTAAAACATACCGTAGTCCTTGGCTTATGCCACTGCTGCTTGGCCTCTGTGCAGCTATGCACAGGTATGACGACAGGTGTTCACATCTGGGAATAGTGTGCACACTGGAATAATAACGCAACTGTGTGGTTGCATAATGCAGTGCCAGCAACACATGAATAGTGATGTTGTGTCATTGTTACGGGCTCAGAGGGCTTCAGTACAACGTACGTGGGGATATAAAAAGAAAATGATTAGACTATAACATCTGCCACACCCTGATCTGTTTCACCTGTCTTTGTGCTTGTCTCCACCCCCCTCCAGGTGTCGCCCATTTTCCCCATTATCACCTGTGTATTTATAGCTGTGTTCTCTGTTTGTCTGTTCCCAGTTTGTCTTGTCTCGTCAAGCCCACCAGCATTTTTCCTGTGCTCTAGTCCCTGTTTCTTGTTTTGCCAGTTTTAACCATTCTGCCTGCCCTGACCCTGAGCATGTACCTTTTGGACTCTGCTCTGGATTACTGACCTCTATCTGCCCTTGACCTGTCGTTTGCCTGCCCCCTGTTTTTGTAATAAACTTTTGTTACATCGAACTGTCTGCATCTGGGTCTTATCCTGAGGTCTCATAGTACGAATTGGCCTTGACTGACCCACCAAACTCGGACCAGCTCCGCAACGCCATCTCCTCCCAAGGAGCCACCGTTGGGAGACACAAGGAGTTACTTCAAGGTCTTCTGGACGGATTCCAGACCTTAGCAGAATGCCATGACTGTGCCTTGAATACATTGCAGGAGCAATTCCCCGGATTATCTGTAAGGCAGCCGGCCATGGCAGTAGCCTTCCAGCCCCCCAGTAACACCGCTGTCAGCAGTGCGTCTCTCCAGGCCACCCTGGCTTCCCGAGAACCTTGCTTACCTCCTCCGGAACGCTTCGCTGGAGGGTCAAGAACCTGTTGGGCATTCCTCTCCCAGTGTTCCCTCATCTTCGAGCTACAGCCCTCATCCTTCCCCTTGGACCGCTCGAAGGTAGCCTGTCTCATAACGCTAATGTCCAGGAGGGCTCCCACCTGGGCAACGGTGATGTGGGAACAACAATCTGCCGCGTGTTTCAGCCTGGAGGAGTTCGTGGCTGAGGTGAAAAAGGTTTTCGATTCTCCGTTGTTCGGGAGAGATGCTGCCCGGAAGTTACTCTAGCTTCGCTAGGACTCCCACAGTGTGACGGACTATGTGGTTGATTTCCGCACGTTGGCTGCCGAGAGTGCCTGGAACCTGAATCCCTGTTCGACACATTCCTTCATGGATTATCAGAGGAGATGAAGGACGAGTTTGCAGCCTGGGAGCTGCCTACGACTCTTGATTCACTCATCGCCTTGACCATCCGGCTTGATGGGCAGCTACGGGAATGTAGGAGGGAGAGGAGGTCTGCCGACTCGCCTTTTTCGGAGCCGATGCGACTCGGCAAAGCTAGGCTGTCTCCAGCCTAAAGCTTACACAGACTTAAATCCCAGAGTTGTCTGTATTGCGGAACTGCCGGTCATTATGTTCTATCTGTCCTTTAAAGAGTCCAGGCTTATCACTAGGTACTCTGCTGGGCCATACAGATACTTTTTCTTCTCCCCTTACTCGCACCCCTCTCCATGCCATCCTGCTGTGGGGTGACCAGTCTAAATCTCTCAGGGTTCTTATTGACTCTGGGGCTGACACGAGTTTCATGGATGCCACCCTGGTGTCTGAGCTGGGCATCCTCACTCAGCCCCTCTCCAGCACCCTGGACGTTAGAGCACTAGATGGACGCTCTATAGAAAGGGTCACCCAGAATAATACTCCTATCCACCTGCGTGTGTCAGGGAACCACAGTGAGTCTATATAGTTTATGCTCATCAAGTCTCCTCAGGTTCCCGTAGTATTGGGATTTTCTTGGCTCCAGCTCCACAATCCCCTTATCAACTGTACTGCTGGCACTATCGTGGGCTGGACCCATTCTGCCACGCCCATTGACTGAAGTCGGTCCAGAACATCTTCCTGTGGGCTCGGAAGAAGCCTCGTACTTCTCCACCGTTCCTGCGGAGTACCAAGATCTCCCAGAGGTTTTCAGCAAGGCCCAGGCCACTTCACTTCCTCCGCATCGACCCCATGATTGCGGGATCGTCCTTCTCCCGGGCACTACACCACCCCAGGGATGGCTTTATTCACTGTTGGAGATCAAGGCTATGGAGACATCAAGAACTCCCTGGCTGCAGGGGGTATCTGTCCTTCTGCCTCCCCGCCGGCACAGGGTTCTTCTTTGTGGAGAAGAAGGACAAAACCCTGCACTACCGAGGCCTCAATGACATCACGGTTAAGAACCGCTACCCACTACCACTCATCGCCTCGGCTTTCGAGACGCTCCAGGGGGCCACTATCTTCTCTAAATTAGACCTGCGGAATGCCTACCACCTGGTACGGATACAGGAAGGTGACGAGTGGAAGACCGCCTTCAAAACTAATAGCGGACACTGTGAATACCTGGTAATGCCATTCGGTTTGACCAATGCTCTGCTGTGTTCCTGGCCCTGGTTAATGATGTTTTTCAGGATATGTTGAACCGGTTTGCGTTCGTCTACCTCGATGACATCCTCATCTTTTCCCACTCGGCTCAAGAACACGTTCTTTACGTCCGACAAGTCCTCCAGCATCACCTGGAGAACCAGCTGTTTGTCAAAGCCAAAAAATGCGAGTTCCATCGCTCCACCATCTCCTTCCTTGGATACATCACTGCTGCTGGGAATGTGCAGATGGATCCGGAAAAGGTGAGAGCGTGGTGGATTGGCCCCAACCCACCTCCAGAGTGTAGCTGCAACGTTTCTTAGGATTTGCCCATTCCTATGGCCACTTCCGCTTTACCACAGCTCCCATATTAATCCATCCGGACTCGTACCGTCAGTTAGTGGTGGAAGTAGACGCTTTGGATGTCGGAGTGGGGGCTGTTCTGTCCCAGTATTCTGCCCTGGACTTTAAGCTGCATCCCTGTGCCTTCTTCTCCTATCGCCTTATCAAAACGGAGAGGAATTATGACTTGGGGAACCGAGAACTACTCGTGGTGAAGATGGCCTTGGAGGAGGGGAGACACTGGTTAGAGGGGGCAGAACTTCCATTCATAGTGTGGACGGATCACAAGAACCTCACAAGAGTGTCTCCGCACCGCCAAGCATCTCAACTCCAGGCAAGCTCAATGGGCCCTGTTGTTCACCCGGTTATCTGGGGGGGCCCAGCTGGGGGGGGGGGGGGCAGCTAACCAGATGTTTGTCCCAGACGCTGCCAGCCCCTCGGTCTTGGAATGGGCTCATTCCTCCAGGTTTGCCTGCCACCCTGGCTCCTGCCGGACCCTAGCCTTTGTACGACAATGCTTTTGGTGGCCCACCATGGTTCCAGATGTCTCCTCGTTCGTTGCTACTTTCCAAAGCCACCCATTTCATTCCCCTCCCCAATCACCTTCTGCCAAGGAAACGGCCCAGCTCATGGTGCAGCATGTTTTCCGGACCCATGGACTTCCGGAGGGCAAGGTTGCGATCATGGTCCTCAGTTCTCATCCTGGTTCTGGAAGGCATTCTGCACACTCATTGGTCGACGGCCAGCCTGTCATCTGGACTTCAACCCCAATCCAACGGCCAGTCAGAGCGTGCCAATCAGGACCTGGAGACGACTCTTCGGTGCCTCATCTCGGCCAATCCCACCACCTGGAGCCAGCAACTCGTGTGGGTGGAGTACGCCCGGAACACCCTTCCCTGCTCGGCCACTGGGCTCTCGCCCTTTGAGTGCTCTGTGGGTTATCAGCCCCCACTCTTCCCTAGGCAAGATGAAGAGGTCAACATATCCTCTGCCCAGATGTTCGTCCGCCGCTGTTGGCGTACCTGGAAGAGAGCTTGGTCCTCTCTTCTCAAGACCACCTCCAGGTATCATTGACAGGCGAACCACCACCGGACCCCAACTCCCCGCTATCGTCTTGGGCAGAGGGTATGGCTGTCCACTTGGGATCTGCCACTCCGGGTAGAGTCCTGCAAACTTTCCACCTGTATTATTAGCCCCTCTGCTGTTCATCTTGTGTTGCCCCGTACCCTCCATATACATCCCACTTTTCATGTGTATAGGATTAAACCTATGTCTCACAGCCCTTTGTCTCCTGTTGCCTTCCTGCCGTTCTGTACGTTGTTGACACTGCCCTGGATTACTGACCTTTGCCTGCCCTGACCCTGAGCCTGCCTGCCGTTCTGTAACTTTCCGACTCTGCTCTGGATTACTGACCTCTGCCTGCCCTTGACCTGTTGTTTGCCTGCCCCCTGTTTTTGTAATAAACTTTTGTTACTTCAAACTGTCTGCATCTGGGTCTTATCCTCAACATTTGTCACGACCAGCAAACAGAAGTGACTGGCGCAACATGCAACAGCTACTAAATTCATTCCAGAAATATGGGTTTAAACTTTTCTATTAAGGGTACATGCCCTTGTTTAAATGTAATCTAATGCGTCCAACATAACAGAGTTTACAGAAAGAGCAAGGAGGACAACTGAACAATTACTACACTAAGAACGGATTCATAGACATGGGTTAAGCGTAGTCCTAGACTAAGAAATGCCTCTTTATGCAGATCTCCATTGACAGGAACTTCTTAGTCTAAGACGAGGCTTCATTTCTGACTGTGTAACCAGCATGTAGTGTGTCACAAACAGCTGACTTTTCACCCTACACTCAAACTGTGTGGTTTCTCATTTTTACTCATGGACCTATAGAATAAGCCCTTATGCTGACTTCTCCTGTCACTTTGTCCCTGTTCGAAACTGTTTTGAATAAAAAATAATGAGCGATTATGTTAGCTAGTTACTGTAAAAGGCATGTCTTCAACTACCTTACTGCTTTGAGTAAATGTCTGGTCTGATAGGCAACTTAGCTACACTTACCTTCATACTTGAGAAGGTAGCTGGAGACTAGCCACCTTACTAGTTAGCGCGTTAATAGCTATCTAGCTAAGAGACAAAAAAAGACACAGACCACAATAATCAAATTACAAAAATCACTAATTGAACGAATAAACACAATTTTAAATATAAATTGATTACCTCAGTATATTAATGATAAAACGAGCGACTTCGAGGCTAGTATGGGTACAATCAGGCTGACAGGACGCGATCGGAAGAGGAAGCTATGTATTTGGTAGGAAGTTGAGCAGAAGTGGGCGTTGCAACGTTGTGCAAAAGGACTATTGCATGAGCCACATCAGTTAGCATAATTTGAATTAACATTCTACATTTTTACTCCCCAAAAAGTCCTGTAAATTCACGAAACCAAAGCTGTGTTGGAGATTTATGGGGCAGTGGGGGCGATGGGGGAATTTGGGGGTAGATTCAAAATGTTTTCTTGGTCAGCAAGTCCTGGCTTGGTTGCAGTCCTGTCTATCCCTACTCTCTGCAAACATGTCTGCAAACATCTCAGGCATTTCACCACTTGTATGAGTGAGCTATGGCCCTCATTTTGGAAGTTAAAGATCAGGGCTTTATTAATAATGTGTGCACTGTATTTCAAGTACTATGAATTTAAATCTAATTGTTAAAGTGTAATTTAAGTTAATGTGATAGAGTAAATGTTATTTTGGTGTTATTTCTAGAATGCAAAATACAAATATGCAAAAAAACATCCAATGATGTCCTCCGCCATGTGTAAGTAATTACACAAACAAATCAGATAAGTTAAATGCTGTAGCATTAAGTGGTATAATTACATGGTTAGATAACAATATTCAAATAAAAAACCGAAATAATTTGGTCAGATGTAATTTGGTGTGATTACTCTTCTCTGCTTAGTCTACAGAGTAAACAAGAATGACAAGTCAGATACAGATATCGGATATTTGACCAGATTCATCGCAGGAGTAAAATTATCCTGCAGCAGGAGGGTTAGATTATTTTAATAAAATGTTTTATTCTAATTATTATTATCATTATAGTTTTGATGTGCTACAGTAGGCTATGAGATCTAGTGAGAGAAACAGAACTGCAAGTTTTCAGTGACTTTATGTAAATCACAAGGCACATTTGAATTTCTTGCAACAACAGAGGTGTCACGTTCTGACCTTTATTTCCTTTGTTTTGTCTTTATTTAGTATGGTCAGGGCATGAGTTGGGATGGGCAGTCTGTGTGTTTTTCTATGTTGGGGTTTTGAGTTCAGCCTAGTATGGTTCTCAATCAGAGGCAGGTGTCGTTAGTTGTCTCTGATTGAGAATCATACTTAGGCAGCCTGGGTTTCACTTTTGAGTTGTGGGTGTTTGTTTTCCGAGTCAGTGTTTGTCGCCACACGGAACTGTTTTGTTGATGCACGTTATTTTGTTTTGTTCTAGTGTTCTGTTGTTTTTCGTATTAAACATAATGGACACTTACCTCCGATCCTTCTCGCTACTCCTCCTCAGAAGAGGAGGAGGAATGCCGTTACAAGAGGGATCAAATCAAGTACAGTAACTTGAATCAATGTGAGGAACATTCTTAAGTTTTATGCAATTGTTTTCATTTTGTAATGTATAAAAACTAAAAGATGCTGAACCTACATTGCTGAATATTTTTTACCATCCCTACAAATATCAACAATATTTAAAAGTTGTTTCAGAAGAAGGTCAACATATGGAACAAAAGGGGTTAGCTTTATCCGCCACACACGCACGCATGCACACACACACACACAAAAATGCACACGCATACACACACACATTGTTCTGTTCTCTTGTGACATCAAAACTCACTCTGTCTTTTGGATTCCAATGTCAGGATTGCACTATTATGCTGCTGGTAACACTGACGGCTTTTGGAGGAAGACACACGGTTCTCATAAACTCATTCATCTTGAAAGGCGCAACTGTCAGAAAACATACACTGCCCCTATCCCCAACAGAGAAAAGGCATGTCCAAGGCCTTGATTTCTGGTTTGGCAGAAAACTATATCACACTGGCTCTCGATAGCAGGACTTGAATGTCCCAGTGCACATTGCCATGCTGGCCCCACCTCAGCATTGTTATCTGAATAAGGACAGCACACACTATCCCTAACCTAGATGAAAAAACAATACTACACATACACATATTCTAAATTTAGACATATGAGGGGTACTGCTCAATGGGGATTCTCCATGCTGAGTTTCGCTCAAAAAGCACAAACCATGGATGTTGCAGGTTATAAAACAGGTGGGCATGACTTCAAGGCTTCTGTCCCTTCAAGCTTGTGCTCAGTATACGTGCTGGGTAAACTTATACTGGAAAATATGTGGCATAAAAACATCAGAGGAAGAGTGCAATAAATGAAAATGTACTTACTTTACAACACACAACAACATTTGTCCTTATCATTTTTATTTAACTAGGCAAGTCAGTTAAAAACAAATTCTTATTTACAATGACAGCCTACCAGGGAACAGTGGGTTAATTGCCTTGTTCATGGGCAGAACAACATATATATATTTTTTTACCTTGTCAGCTAGGGGATATGATCCACCAACCTGAAGGTTACTGGCCCAATGCTCTAACCATTAGGCTACCTAACACCCCCCCAAAAAACTACCGGTAATTTAGAACTACCAAAGTTATAGGCAATTTTGGTAATTAATATGTAATCAATGGCAATCTATGGTGACTTTGGTCACTTATATTTGAATAACTTTAAAATGTATTTATATATAGTATTGCTTTTTAAAATATCTGTCTTCATATTGTCCATTACTTTTTAGTAGATAGACCATATGGGCCAAGAGGAAGTAACCAAATACATTTTTAAAGCAGCTAATCAACAATGGCATTATTTTAAATTAACTCTGCAACTCTTCCAACTATTGACTTTTTTCACAGCTGTTTGGTGGCAAAACATTTACAACAAAGACATAATGACATAGTAAAATAAATACAATTGTGTAAAAAAAGATATAAAGTATATTTCATGCTGAAACCCTCTTTGGTGTTATTTTTAATTAACTCTGCAACTCTTTTTTCACAGTTGCCACCAGTGTGGCGGCAAAACATTTACAACAAAGTCATAATGGTATAATGGTTCTGGACTGGTTCCGACTGACATTTTGGTGTACAAAGCGATCTGTGAACATTGCAGGTTCAGTGCTTTATAGTGCCAGAAAGGCCCATCTGTCTGCTCTGTGCTACCACTCTGTAAGCAGAGTTTACTTAAATGCTGTGTTCAAAGCAGCTGGGAACTTGGACCTCAGTGTGTTCACGACAACTGGGAACTAGTTGGGAAAAATATTTTTGAAATGTCATCCAACTCGGAATATCAAGCAGGAAACGTGGACATCTTTCTAGAGATCTGACCTTCCAACCAGAAGATCACTGACATCATGATTTGACCTAGTTTTTTTCAGAATTCCCAGTTGTCTTGAAAACACCAGAAGGGTTAGGTTTCACACCCACATTTGCATAGGGAGTGACGTGCCACATTTTCTGGTCTATCCAGACAAAGAATTGATTTGCTCTCCCTCATCAATGGAGCCTGAAATGGGATATGGAAGGGGACAGTCTGGTGATTTCAGCGATTGTGGTTTCATCTCGCTGTGATATTCTCAGCTGGATTTAGAGGTCTCAACATGAAGAAAAAAAACAACTACATAATATCGAAGAATTGAAACACGACCACTTTCTCTTGGTCACAGAGGGACAAAATCACTTTGTGCATAAAGCTGAAATTGTAAGGAGTCTGCAGACATTCAAATGGTGTCTCTGCTTTGCTCAGAGGAGGCTTGAAAGGAAATGCTCTGCCATCAGTTGTATGAAATTGTCATATTTTTTTTACAGTTTTAAAAAGGTGAAATCTTATAGTAAGCTGTCTATAATTGTATTATTCCTATATTATAGAAAGCATTTAAATCATTTCAAACCCTATACTTTTGTTATATAGGAAAAATATAGAAATTATATAGAAAAAAATAGGATTTTTATATTTTCATAATATGCTATGTACTTGAGCTTGTGTTCTCAAAAGTGAGTACACTTCAGCAATGTATAACTCTTTTAACAGAAAAGTGATTTCCAAATCATTCTAGAACTATGCAACATTACTAGTTATTCTCTA
This sequence comes from Oncorhynchus mykiss, assembly GCF_057628025.1. Lineage (NCBI taxonomy): Eukaryota > Metazoa > Chordata > Actinopteri > Salmoniformes > Salmonidae > Oncorhynchus > Oncorhynchus mykiss. Next base: position 56,480,123 of record NC_143040.1, read on the forward strand.
TGTATTTGTATTTATTAGGGATCCCCATTAATTGCTGCCAAGGCAGCAGCTACTCTTCCTGGGGTCCAAACACATTAAGACACTTACATTACACATAAAACAAAAGATGACACAATGCATCGTATAACATTATTACAACACTACTTAATATCTACAATACAAAATGTATAATACCGCCGTACAACAATAGTACAATGTGTGTGTGTGTAGAATGTGTGTGATAGCGTTTGTGCTGGTAGTCGTGTTTCTGTACCTGTGTGTGAGTCTCATCACTGTCCCTGCTCTTCCATAAGGTGTATTTTTATCTGGTTTCTTTTATCAGATTCCACTGCTTTCATCAGTTACCTGATGTGGAATAAAGTTCCATGTAGTCATCAAGCAAATGTATTTATAAAGACCTTTTTACATCATCAGATGTCACAAAGTACTTATACAGAAACCGAGAATAAAACCCCAAACAGCAAGCAATGTTGATGTAGAAGTACGGTTATGGCTCTATGTAGTACTGTGTGCCTCCCATAGTTTGTTCTGGCCTTGGAGATTGTGAAGAGACCTCTGGTGGTAAGTTTGTGGGGTATGCATGGGTGTCCAGGCTGTGTGCTAGTAGATCGTGGTCATCACATTAAAAATAATTACCTTTGTGTATGTTTATTTGTGCGTAAATGTACATTTTGCCATACTGTTCAATAAATACCAACGGTATTCACAAAGTTGATGGTTTATATTTAGGATCATGTTTTATAGCATTGTCATTCCATTTCTTGTCATATTTAAACATGATCTCATTTGATTATTATATATATTTTAAATGTGATAAAGCCATACAAAGGGCCAGAGATTATTACAGACGCATTTGATAATCTGAAGTACCCAACAAGGCCACCAGATATCATCCGATAAAAGAAAATACAAATATGAAAGTTACCAAAATTCTGTCAGTTTACTGGTAGACTTCGAAAGTTTCTAGTAATATGCCATCCCCTTTTCAACCATAGGTGTAATGTATAAAGAAAAAGGAAATGTATAGTCAATGGTTATACTATGGTAATCTATGTAATCCAGGATTGTTCCACATCATGAGATAAGATCCAAGTAGGCCAAACATGAGTCAGTCGCCTTGTTTGGAGTTTGAAGTGTTCCAAAAGTATTTTAAGTTCCACCAGTTAATAGATAGCAGAACAAGTGAACACCAATCTGACCATGCCACAGTGCCAACTACTAACAATGGAATGCCAACAGCGTCACAGATTATAATACCTATAGTTGGCACTTCGTCTCGGGCCTAGCAACACCCATACCAATATATCCTCCAAACACCGGCTTCTCTGGCATTATCACATAAATAATAAACGCTAGAATGATCTTCAAGCCAATCAGAAACAAGTATTCAACAATGCCATGGTATATTGTAAATTATTCCATGCTATATATGTAGATGTATCAGAGAGTATCATGTATCTTTATCTTGATTGCCCCTAGATCAGATGTTAAACACATACAGTGCATTCGGAAAGTATTCAGACCCCTTGACTTTTTCCACATTTTGTTACATTACAGCCTTATTCTAAAATTGATTCAATTGTTTTTTTCCCTCATCAATCTACACACAATATCCCATAATGAGAAAGCAAAAACAGGTTTAGAGACATTTTTGCAAATGTATTAAAAAAATTAATAAATAAGAAATCACATTTACATAAGTATTCAGACCCTTTACTAAGTACTTTGAAGCCCGTCTGGCAAGCGATTACAGACGCAAGCCTTCTTGGGTATAACGCTACATGCTTGGCTAACCTGTATTTTGGGAGTTTCTCCCATTCTTCTCTGCAGATCCTCTCAAGCTCTGTCAGGTTGGATGGGGAGAGTCGCTGCACAGCTATTTTCAGGACTCTCCAGAGATGTTGAACGGGTTCAAGTCTGGGATCTGGCTGAGCCACTCAAGAACATTCAGAGACTTGTCCCGAAGCCTCTCCTGCATTGTCTTGGCTGTGTGCTTAGGGTCGTTGTCTTGTTGGAATGTGAACCTACGCCCCAGTCTGAGGTCCTGAGTGCTCTGGAGCAGGTTTTCATCAAGTATTACTCTGTACTTTGCTCCGTTCATCATTCCCTCGATCCTGACTAGTCTCCCAGTCCCTGCCGCTAAAAAAAATCCCCACAGCATGATGCTGCCACCACCATGCTTCACTGTAGGGATGGTGCCAGGTTTCTTCCAGACGTGACCCATGGCATTCAGGCCAAAGAGTTCCATCTTGGTTTCATCAGACAAGAGAATCTTGTTTATCATGGTCTGAGGGTCCTTTAGGTGCCTATTGGCAAACTCCAAGCGAGCTGTCATGTGCCTTTTACTGAGGAGTGGCTTCTGTCTGGCCATTCTACCTTAAAGGCCTGATTGGTGGAGTGCTGCAAATATGGTTTAACTTCTTGAAGGTTCTCCCATCTCCATAGAGTAACTCTGGAGCTCTGTAAGAGTGATCATTGGGTTCTTGGTCACCTCCGTGACCAAGGCCCTTCTCTCTTCTCAGTTTGGCCGGGCGGCCAGCTCTAGGAAGAGTCTTGGTAGCTCCAAACTTCTTCCATTTAAGAATGATGGAGGCCACTGCTGTTGGGGACTTTCAATGCTGCAGACATTTGTTGGTACTCTTACTCAGATCTGTGCCTCGCCACAATCCTGTCTCGGAGCTCTAAGGACAATTCCTTCAACGTCATGGCTTGGTTTTTGCTCTGACATGCATTGGCAACTGGGGGACCTTATATAGACAAGTGTGTGCCTTTCAAATAATTTCCAATTAATTTAATTTACCACAGGTGGACTTCAATCAAATTGTAGAAACATCTCAAGGATGATCAATGGAAACAGGATGTACCTGAGATCAATTTAGAGTCTCAGAGCAAAGTGTCTGTGTAACGGATTTCCTCCTTCGTCTGAGGAGGAGTAAGGATCGGAGGATCAAAGCGCAGCGTGGTAAGTGTTCATGATGATTTTTAATTCAAACTCAGAACACTAAACAGAAAATAACAACAAAACTGAAACAGTACCGTGTGGCCAAAACACTCACATGGAAACAAACACACACAAACCAAAAGTGAAACCCAGGCTACCTAAGTATGATTCTCAATCAGAGACAACTAACGACACCTGCCTCTGATTGAGAACCATACTAGGCCGAACACAAAAACCAACATAGAAAAACAAACATAGACTGCCCACCCCAACTCACGCCCTGATCATACTAAAACAAAGAAATAAAATAACAGAACTATGGTCAGAACGTGACAGTCTGAATATCCATCTAAATAAGATATTTTTTACTTTGAATAAATGTGCAAATATGTCTAAATATCTGTTTTCACAAAAATGGATTGAATCTATTTTAAAATAATGCTTTAATATAACAAAATGTGGAAAAAAAGAAGGGGTCTGAATACTTTCCGAATGCACTATATGTGTGTCTGATTATGATTGTTACGTCCGTCGTCGGAATGAGACCAAAGCGCAGCGTGGAAAGTGTACATCTTCTTTATTTAAAATGAACAACAAAAAACAACAAAAGATAAACGAACGTAAAGTTCTGCAGGGCTATACAGCTACTGTGCCAAAACAAGATCCCACAAACTCAGGTGGAAAACAGGCTGCCTAAGTATGATCCCCAATCAAAGACAATGATAGACAGCTGCCTCTGATTGGGAACCATACCCGGCCAACAATGAAATAGAAAACTAGAATGCCCACCCAAATTACATCCTGACCTAACCAAATAGAGAAATAAACAGGCTCTCTAAGATCAGGGCGTGACAATGATCATCTGAGATAATATTGTTATGTGGCGGATACACTCACTCTTGACTTATCAAATTCAATTTGTGGTCACTGATTGTTGTGTTTTTTTCTTTATAGAGGACACCCATTCCATTCTCTCCAGATTTGCCTCTTCTTACGGGTATCAGTAAGCCTTCAGCTGTCAATGCAGTGAATGTATTGTGGGACTAATCAAAATAGCTTTTTTACGGTTGTGTTTACACAACACCACTGTGTGTCCATGAACTTGTGAACTGTTTGTAAAGAATCCTTCAGACAAACACGCATCAAGGGGAGTTCAAATGACAGGTTAACCTATCTCTGTCATTGAAACACAACAGATTACAAACACTCTCAGTGAGAAAGGCCAACAAGTGTGAGAGATCAAATGGAATGCTATCATTAATCTGTTTATATTTTCTGACAACAAATTTTTGGATAACAGCACAAGAAATAAAAAAACACAGCTTTTATATTGTCCTTAATATACAGTATTTCCACTCTTAATGAAAGCCAGATTTGTCCCCAATATTTTGCAACAATGTTATGGATTTCAAGAGCAGCCAACAATATAGAAATTGAACAATGAAGCATGAAGAGCTCACTTGTTAGAGGATACACTGTATCACAGAGCTATGCGGTTCGATAGCTGGTCTCTTATTAAGGATTGTCACGACTTCCGCCGAAGTCGGTCCCTCTCCGTGTTCGGGCAGCGATTCGGCGGTTGACGTCACCGGCTTTCTAGCTACCGCTGATTCTGATTTTCCATTTGTTTCGTCTTTGTTTCACACACCTGTTTTCAATCCCACAATCACCTGTTCATTATTTAACCCTCTGTTCCCCCCCATGGTTTTTGTGAGTGATTGTTTATTTGTATTTCTGTCTGAGATGGTGACAAAGATTTTGTTACTTTGTATATATTCATTTATAATAATAATAATAATTTAACAACCCAACCAAGCTGCACTGCTTCTTAAGACAGTGCGTCTCCAACCCGGAAGCCAGCGGCACCAATGTGTCGGAGGAAACACCGTGCACCTGGCCTCCTTGGTTAGCGTGCACTGTGCCCGGTCCGCCACAGGAGTCGTTGGTGTGCGATGAGACAAGTATATCCCTACCGGCCAAACCCTCCCTAACCCGGACGATGCTAGGCCAATTGTGCGTCACCCCACGGACCTCCCGGTCGCGGCCGGCTGCGACAGAGTGCCCTAGACCACTGCGCCACCCGGGAGGCCAATATATTCATTTTTTGAGTAAAGTACGTTTGATCACTCATATCTGCTGTCCTGCGCCTGACTCTACACCAGCTACACCTAGGACCCATTACAAGCATTTGGATCACATACTGTAGAGGTCTATCTGCTGCTAAGTTGAAGAGGTCAAATGGCACACACATATAAACACACACCCACAAATATCCAGTACTCACCAGCAATGATCGTCTCTGCCAACATTGCCCAGTATTTCCAGTAAACAAAATACAACATGAAGTGGAACCATTTTAGTCCACATCCATTCTCGTTTTACAATCCACAGTGCAGATAATAGACATTTAACAGATGAAATCAAAATGAATTAACTTGCAGGCCCAGCTGTGCCACATTGCAAGGGGAAAAACTGGCAAAATACATTTTTATTTTCTGTATAAAAGCTGTTTTCTGAGATGAAGGACTTCAGTACTGTACAAGTCCAATTTCTTTGCCAGAGTGAGTTTTGGATTGCTGCACATACAGCCTGGGAATCAAAGGAGATGCATATCCATACACGGCTAGACAAGGCTCCCTCCCCATGTAACAATTAGAATCCCCCTGCACACGGGACGCGTTTTGTAAAGGTCACAAGCAATTACCCAACCTGAAAAAAGCTCACATGGCTCTGCACACTCTCATTAGGCGTGCACAGATGTAGGATTTTAATTTGAGCCAGTTTGCTACAAAAGGAAAATAATCCTGCAGCAACAGGAAATGTGAATTATAAATAATTGATATTTTTAGGGGTTGATACATTTTTCGTAAGAGAAAATCAAGTTCGACATTTCCAGTAGCGGTGGCAGAATATATTCAACCATATGTCCAGTGAAGTCTACAAAACATAATGCATGTAACAAAGTCCAGAAAAAAAGCCATATTACAACCTGTGTTATTTGTGTTGTTTGCTCTATAACCTGTTAGTTCATATGCCTTGACACCGTGATATATTGGCCTAAGACCGAGACAATAAGAAGACACAGTGGCAGAATATATTCAACCATATGTCCAGTGAAGTCTACAAAACATATTGCATGTAACAAACAGGCTTATAGCATGGTAAAGCAAGGTAATGTCTCCGACATTTTCGGACTAGTAAACAGCTATTGATTTAGAACCACGTAGAGTTACAGCAAGTTACAAAGAAAACAGGAGTTGCCTCCACTATTCCAGCACCATTTCAACTTCAACATCATCTAATCACCTATACTTAGTTTAATACAGTGAAAACTAAAAGATAACAAAAACAATTTAGTCCAATCAACGTGAGCTAAATATGATGTGGCTGTCCATGATACTTATTTCTGTGTGTCTGTGTGTGTGTGTGTGTGTGTGTGTGCGTGCGTGTGTGCACGCATGCAAGTAGAAAAAATATGTTGCCTCCACTTGAAATTTCAAACCTTTTCAATTTCCTTTTCAATTTCTTGCATTTACAGGAACTTTCTCCTTCAACAGGGTGATCAAATGAAGATCCTATATCTGTACTGCAACCTAGAGTGGGCCATAAATGCACTGTGTTGCTCCCTGCCTTCCAACCCTCCTCTAATAGGTCTGCACCCACCAGCGTTAGAAGCACAAGGGAAAGTACACATCACCTCTGGATCAGATATGAGGGGAAAGGAGTACAGGCAAACACTGTGAGAGGATGAGGGCCCACTGTGTGTTACAGTATTAGTCAAAGCCTGACAGGAGGAGGACATGGTTTTCCCCCAATCATTAAGACACCAATTTACATTATTTATTTAAAAATAATACAAAAATAAAAAGTTAAACATAGAGTATGATTATTATGTGTATCTTTGAAGATAGTCATACCAATGAACCATACAGGTTCATATATATAGTCTCCATATAGGTTAAATCTAAAGAGGAGATACAATGCCTTGCAGAAGTAATCATCAACCCTTGGCATTTTCCCTATTTTGTTGCATTACAACCTGTAATTTAAATAGATTTTTATTTGGATTTCATGTAACGGACATACACATAATAGTCCAAATTGGTGAAGTGAAATGAAAAAAATAACTTGTTTCAAAACAATTCTAAAAAATTCTAAATGGAAAAGTGGTGCATGCAAATGTATTCACCCCCTTTACTATGAAGCCCCTAAATAAGATCTGGTGCAACCAATTACCTTCAGAAGTCACATAATAAGTTCAATAAATTCCACCTGTGTGCAATCTAACTGTCACATGATCTCAGTATATATACAGCTGTTCCGAAAGGCCCTAGAGTCTGCAACACCACTAAGCAAGGGGCGCCACCAAGCAAATGGCACTATGAAGACCAAGGAGCTCTCCAAACAGGTCAGGGACAAAGTTGTGGAGAAGTACAGATCAGGGTTGAGTTATAAAGAAATATCTGAAACTTTGAACATCCCATGGAGCACCATTAAATCCATTATTAAAAAATGGAAAAAATATGGCACCACAACAAACCTGCCAATTAATCAGAGAGGCAACAAAGAGACCAAAGATGACCCTGAAGGAGCGGCAAAGCTCCACAGCGAAGATTGGAGTATCTGTCTATAGGACCACTTTCAGTATTACACTCCAAGGAGCTGGACTTTATGGAAGATTGGTCAGAAAAAAGCCATTGCTTAAAGAAATAAATAAGCAAACACGTTTGGTGTTCGCCAAAAGACATGTGGGAGACTCCCCAAATGCTATGTCTGGCGCAAACCCAACAACTCTCATCACCCCGGGAATACCATCCCCACAGTGAAGCATGGTGGTGGAGGGCATCATGCTGTGTGGATGTTTTTCATGGGCAAGGACTGGGAAACTTGACACTGGGACGGAGGTTCATCTTCCAGCAGGACAATGATCCTAAGCATACTGCTAAAGCAACTTTCAAGTGGTTTAAAGGGAAACATTTAAATGTCTTGCAATGGCCTAGTCAAAGCCCAGACCTCAATCCAATTGAGAATCTGTGGTACGGCTTAAAGATTGCTGTACAGCAGCAGGAACCCATCCAACTTGAAGGAGCTGGAGCAGTTTTGCCTTGAAGAATGGGCAAAAATCCCAGTGGCTAGATGAGCCAAGCTTATAGAGACATACCCCAAGAGACTTGCAGCTGTAATTGCTGCAAAAGGTGGCTCTACAAAGTATTGACTTTGGGGGGGTGAATAGCTATGTACACTCAAGTTTTCTGTTTTTTGTTTGTTTCACAATAAAAACTATTTTGCATCAAATTATACAACAAAATAGGAAAAATGCCAAGGGGGGTGAATACTTTGGCAAGACACTGTAAAGGCATGGGAGAAGTATCTAAACTGCACAAATAGGCAACGGAGATCCTTTATTGATGTCCATGAAATTGACCCATGCACAGGAACCCTTGCTCTCAGGGCCGATTCCAACAAATGACATGAACTGTATTCTAGTAAACCATGTCTTATACGTAATACCCCATGATGATCCTAGTGTGTTGAATGCACGCAATGTGGACCCTGTCTAACAATTCCCATACTGAGGTATGAGATCACAAAACTCACAAACACTAAATCAAAACCGGAGGCACAACGGGTCTTCAACAAAACACCATGGCTCATCCAGTAGAAAAACGCAAATTGAAACCATATCCAATAAAAAATACTGTATATCGTATACGTCTTCCTTTTCATAGTTTAAAGGCCAAATGCATGGGGATTACTTTTTCCGCTAATAATTCAGAAAAAATTATGAAAATGAAAATCAGTGTATCACACTACTATTGGTGACATTGTATATTGTATTGAAATGAAATCATGTGACTATCAATTCTGTAACGCATTCGGAAAGTATTCAGACCCATTGACTTTTTCCACATTTTGTTACGTTACAGCTTTATTCTAAAATTGATTTAATAATATTTTTTTCCTCATCAATCTACACACAATACTCAATACTGATTGATTAAGTAAAAACACGTTTTTTGCAAATGTCTTAAAAATAATTGAAATTTGACTTGAAATTGAGCTCAGGTGCATCCTGTTGCCATTGATCATCCTTGAGATGTTTCTACAACTTGATTGGAGTCTGTCTGTGGTCAATTCAATTGATTGGACATTGTTTGGAAAGGCACACACCGATCTATATAAGGTCCCACAGTTTTTTATTTTTTTAATTAACTAGGCAAGTCATTTAAGAACAAATTCTTATTTTCAATGACGGCCTAGGAACAGTGGGTTAACTGCCTGTTCAGGGGCAGAACGGCAGAGTTTGACAGCTCGGGGGTTTGAACTTGCAACCTTCCGGTTACTAGACCCAACGCTCTAACCGCTAGGCTACCCTGACGCCCCAGTTGACAGTGTATGTCAGAGCGAAAACCAACCCATTAGGTCGAAGGAATTGTCCGTAGAGCTCTGAGACTGCCCGGCCAAACTGAGCAATCGGGGGAGAAGGGCCTTGGTCAGGGAGGTGACTAAGAACCCGATGGTCACTCTGACAGAGTTCCAGAGTTCCACTTTGGAAATGGGAGAACCTTCCAGAAGGACAACCATCTCTGCAGCCCTCCACCAGTCAGGCCTTTATAGTAGAGTGGCTAGGTGGAAGCCACTCCTCAGTAAAAGGCGCATGACAGCCCGCTCGGAGTTTGCCAAAAGGCACCTAAAGACTTTTAGACCATGAGAAACAAAATTATCTGGTCTGATGAAACCAAGATTGAACTCTTTGGCCTGAATACCAAGCGTCACATCTGGACGACACCTGGCACCATCCATACGGGGAAGCATGGTGGTGGCAGCATCAAAGATGAACCGAGCAAAGTACAGAGAGATCGTTGATGAAAACCTGCTTCAGAGCGCTCAGGACCTCATACTGGGATGAAGGTTCACCTACCAACAGGACAATGACTCTAAGCACACAGCCAAGACAATGCGGGAGTTGCTTCGGGACAAGTCTCTGAATGTCCTTCAAATCATCAAATCAAATCAAATTGTCACGTGCCTGAATACAGCAGGTGTTTCACCTTACAGTGAAATGCTTACTTACGAGCCCCTAACCAACAATGCAGTTTAAAAAATATATAAACAAATAAGAATAAGACATAAAATTAACAAGTCACGTCTTGTGGCACAGCCAGAGCCCGGATTTGAACCTGATCGAACATCTCTGGAGAGACCTGAAAATAGCTGTGCAGCGAAGCTCCCCATCCAACCTGAAAGAGCTTGAGAAGATCTGCAGAAAAGAATGGGAGAAACTCCCCAAATACAGGTGTAATCACTGTAATCGCAACCAAATGTACTGAATAAAGGTTCTGAAAACGTAATGAAAATGTTACATTTCAGTGTTTCATTTTTTATGAATTTGCAAAAATGTCTAAAAACCTGTTTTTCCTTTGTCATTATGGGGTATTGTGTGTAGATTGATGAGAGGAAACAAGTAAAGGGGTCTGAATACTTTCTAAATGCCTCACACACTTACCCAAATAACTACATTTTCAATTTCAAAAGTACACAATGGGAAATTGGTAGTAGGCAAATATACTATATAACTTGAATATGCAATCCATTATTAGGCCAAGCCTTCAATTTCCATATGAAGAGTTTCATTCCAAAACGCTATATATCCATTTTCAGAAATGTTGGTAAATTATATTTTATTGTTTAAAGAACTTATGAAAGAGATTGGTGTGTTTATTTCACTATCCAATCATGGCACAGGGTTGTTCAATGACAGACGTGTTTGAAATCTATCACTTGATGGTTTCGTTTCAGAGAAAATATTATCAGGTTTTTTTGTTTGCCAAATTCTATATATCGGCCTCATTATGAGAAAAATAATTAGTTCTGCTAGGTTTTATACAGTCATATGTAAACAATAACTGCATTTTGAATGAAGAATGTGCAAATGTTATATTTGTGACATCAATATATATATATATATATTTTAATTTACGAATCAATACAGTAATATATGAGATCTGTAAGGAAAACATTTACATTTGACATTTTTGTCATTTAGCAGATGCTTGGGCTCCCGACTGGCTGGTTCGATCCCAGGCTGTATCACAACCGGCCGTGATGTGCCGGCGCATAATTGGCCCAGCGTTATCCGGCTTAGGGTTTGGCAGGGGTAGGCCGTCATTGTAAATAAGAATGTGTTCTTAACTGACTTGCCTAGTTAAATAAAGGTTAAATAAAATAAATAAAAATCATGTTAGTATGGGTATTCGAACACAGCTCAGGTGTTTTGTACAATCAGTGTATACCAGTCTGGTAGTTGTAGTAAACTCCTAAGGCATTAAAGTTCTTAAAGAATCAATGTGCATTATAAATTAAAATGACAACTGACCTTTATATAAGCCCTGTCCCCCTTGGGAACCAACCTCCGACAACATTTTCCCTCACAATGATCTCAAACTGGGTTCCTAAATACACAATAAAATGTAACACAGACTAACCCTTGCAAATCAGGACACTCTTGGGTATGTTGTGGTGGACTGTCAATGCAAATACTTTAAGGGAACCTGGTAAAATTGTGTTTTCAGTGTAGGCAGCCACTGAGTGGCTCTGAATTCACTGTCAGCATGCAGCCAAAGATAAAACAACTTTTTGGAGCTAACTAGTGCTCTCAAATAATTTCCTGATTTTGACAGCAGATGGGAGTTGTAACATTGCTAACTTAGCTAGCTTACATACATTTTGAGAAAACAAGTTATATTAAGTGAATAGCTAGCTAGAGTTAGCAGCGTTCGGTGGTCAAGACTGAGAGCTAGCTAACCAGCTGAGCTAGCAAACAAAAGTATACATTTGGATTTAAAAAATACTCCATCAAAATGCTCTGCATTTCAGGAATCACAGTAGCAAGTACTCCTGGTGCACTTAGCCATTTAAGCATAAATGTTTAGAAGAAAAATAATTGTTTTTTATATAGCCCTCAGTGGCTTTTTGGCAATTTAAACATGAGCTTGTCAGGGGTGTCAACATGTCAACAGTTGCTATCCATTGGGGTGCTGTGATTGGTTGCCTAAAATTCAGGGGAGGGTATTTAGCGAAGGGTAAATTCAACATGTGAAGTGGCAGGGGTGCAACTTTGGTTTTAGAAGTGGGGGGGACACAGCTTTTATTTTTTTTCAGTTGGATAAACACTCCAAACATCCTACCCAATCGCTCGGAGGCATCCGCATGGTCCTTAAGCACACCTTTACCTTGTTTTGTATGACATTCCAATTATAAACTGGGGGGAGATGTCCCCAGTGAACGTTGCACCCCTGTGAAGAGGTATGCTTAGATAACCTATGCAGCAAAAAATACATATATGTATTTATTTTTTTTTACATAGAATTAGGCATAATGATTATCAATCTAGATTGCAGGAAAAGTTGTTTCAGGTGTTTTAAAAATGTTACATTTTCCCAACCATCCCCTTCATTCTTCATGCCCCCTCTAAAATAATAGGTGCATGACGCTCCCCTGCTCTCTAATCAGCCTTCTCCATTCACATCTTAATTTAACATTCGAATCCCATAATGCAGAATCAGCTCCTATGTCTGCAAATAGGCTATTGAGGGGGCTTATTATGTTACCCAATAATAATGCACTAAATCACTGATTGGGCACATCATTGTCACACATAAAAAATTACAGCCGCAAAATAAAACTCAATTGATTGAACATAAAATGTATGTCAACATGATTGAAATAGCCTATATAGGCCCATACCCGTGTGGCCTATGTATTGTCTAATGCAGTCATCTTTGTATTTGTAGTCAACTTCGTTTTGAGTTATTGGCAGTCACGGCCAAATGATGGCCTAAACATCTTGATTCTATCTTTAGTAGAGATATTCTGTCAATAACGTGACGCAGAACGATGCACTTTGGCTGCTTTGGTCTGGATCACTCGTAGATGTGCAAAAGTTTTTTAAGGGCCACGTTACTAACGAAGACTGGGAAACTTAACACAGGCGAACACTTGCGTATGTTGGGTATGTTGTGGTGTACGATCAATGCCTTTGCTTCACTAGAACCTGGTAAAATTATGTTTGAAGTCAGGGTAGCCACTGAATGGCTCTGAATGCATTGCATTCAAAGATATAACCATTTTAAGAGCTAACTAGTGCTGAGAACAGTAATATTTTAGACGCACATTAAGTTACCCTTCAGCAATTATTTATAGTGAAAAAAAACAATGTGAAAATATTGGTGGATATAGCGTTTTGGAAAGAAACCCTTTATTATTGTAACGACCCTGGGTGTGTAAGTTATGTTATATGTTCCCCTCTGTTTTCCTCTGGGCAGTAATTTCATTAAAGCACAAAGACAATGTAGTTTTTCTTTTCTTTACACTGTAAAACTCATTAGCGTATGAACTATATGAAAACCAAACGTCTATATGAATTCTTCAACCACAGATAAGATTCAAACTTGAAGAGAGGAATCCTTTTACGTTACTTGAAACCAAGATAGATATTGAACGACTGGTGTCAGTCCACGTGCAAACTTCAACAGTGTTCGAGAAAAAGTTCAAACAAGCGACTGGAAACAAATAGCCTGCAACTGATGTCCACCAACATATGGTTGCATCTCTTTATCATTAAACAAAGATCAATGATGTGTTGACAGTAAACAGTAGGCTAGAAAAAGTTGTATTTCGTTTAATGGCCAAATATTACTTTAGATGATGATCATTGAAATAGCCAACTTTTGGATGAATTTCTAAACGAAATAGAATCTAAAATGCAACATAACAAAATTGAAGTGGTCTAGCTGCCCATTTCCACCCAAATAAAATAATGTGCTGCAAAATCGAAATCTGAAGAAAAATACAATAGGAATCAAACGGGTTTATAAAAGGCTACAGAATAAGTGTAAATCTATCATGGCTAGGCCTATCTTTTTATTCAGGATTTGACAGAGCATCACGATGTATTTTTTCTTTTAGGAATCCGTGCAAGGGAGTGTGGAATAAAAATGGATTAGGCTTATAGGCAGAAGCAGAGCAGAAGACGGGTTGTCGGCGAGAATAGGCCTAGACTACTGTAGGCCAAAGAAAGAGCTAAAGCCTAAATTCTAATATAAGCCTATCGAGCTATACTTTAAAGTTCCAATGCAGACGTTTTATCTCAAGATCAAATAATATCTGGGTAGCAATTATCTACCGTACTGTGATTGTTTTCAATTAAAATGGTAAAAAATGTAAAGCTTCTTAGCAAAGAGCAATTTATCAAGCAATCATTTTGCTAGGACTGAAACTGAAGATTAGCTGTTATTGGCAGAGCGATTTGGAACTCTCTTTCTTATTGGTCTATTAAATAATTTGCTGCATGGTGACGTTACCACGGAAGACTAAAACTCCCTCCCATCCAAAACAGGCTGAAATTGCAGGAAGTTTTTTAAAACAGCTCTTACACTAAAACGACATTATCATGATTTTCACAATTTCACAGTATTATTCCAACCTCATAGTGTGGAAATATATATAAAACACAGAAAAATCACAGTTTTGACTGCACTGGGCTTTTAAGATGAATGGTATAGCCTAAAGACCTACAGTAACATGTGTGAAATACTATTACTGGCGTGTTCACGAGACGCAACTGAGGTGACAAGAGTAATTTCTGGATAACGTGGATAACGTAACAAATTACACGAGCTCCGCTTCTTCTATAGATACATTTAAGCCACCATGTTCAGTTGAAGTAAAAAAAATGGACGTACAGTTATGCGGTGGTAAAGTGTGTGCCAAACTGATGTAAGGGCACACTAGCCTCCTGTGTAATAGTGTGTAACCACAGAGGTGTCATGGCACGAGAAGTGGACACCTGTAGGGACCCAGGCCCGTGCGCACACTGGCCTGCCTCCAGCCGCCACCACAACTGGAGAGTGTCCTGGTTTGAGCAACACCAGTAACACCAACTTTTGAACTATTCGATCAAATTATCAATGGAAAAACATAACTACTTGGTGTCGGTTGTTTTTATTTATTTATTATTGTGTTATTTTTGATTGAAAGAATGCATTCATTAGACTGAAACACATCTATTAATCTTCTCCTGGAAATCAAACGAGAGACAATATACGTTTTAGGCTGATTCGTTATCTCAAATTTACTCTATTTAAAGTATGTTCGTTTTATTTAAATGAGCAGGCTCCCGTATGTGAGGACTACTGAATAAAAAGTGAGCATATCTGTCAACCGTTACAAAAAGAAAATGAAATTAATGCAAATGTTCTTCGTTTCACAACTGACATTTGGGGAAACTTTTAGTTTTTGTTTTGTTTTGTCACGTGACTTTTGCAGAGCCACACTTGAACCCAACCTATCCACTTTACCAGCAGGATGTCCTTCGTCTCCCAACATGTATTCTTGCACCCCAAAAAAATACTTCACAGACTCCATACATAGACTTCAGTCAATTTTGAGGGTCTCTTTTTTAGGCTATAAACATGCATAATGCAATATTGAAAGTGTTAAGAATCTCAGACTCGATTAAAAGGTTCAAATAATTATAGGCTACAGAAATAATAAAATCAAATATATTACATTCAATTTCCACGTAATGCTTATAATCAAACTATAGGCCTACAATTTAGCATTGTTTATGAATATTCCAGAAGTAAAAGAAGATTAGTCAAACCATGCTTGTATCAATGTAAACCTGCTAGACAAAATATATAACGGTGCAAATAGTCATAAATAATGATTTGATAATATGGAAATGAATTTTAAAAAGCTGTGGAAAAAAGTTAAACTAACTTGTTGGCATTATGTAATGTTGCCACTTAACAACCTGAAATGCTGTGCTCTCTTCCGCGTTAAAGTGCAGACGTTTAAACGATTATCTCCTCAGACATACTTTCATAAAGACACAATACAAAACTTGAATGAGAATAAATATAATTAGTAATTTGGTTATTGATAGAAATCGACACATTGTATTAAGTCATTTGCCCTGTAGTAAGCGGCAGAAACAGCTCTATAGTTTTACTGTGCATCTTCCAAAATACCAATGGACACGCAACGAGTCTAATACCGATCTCATTTAATCTTAAATTATTTCACATGGTCTTTCTTTTCAAAAAAACATTTTTGAAAAACATATTTCAAACATGCATTTATACCTGATACATCGCGACATGTTTGTGTTCCAGTGATCCTCTTTAGCCAAGGAATCTGCACAGTCGTGTACAGTAGGTTAAATTTAATCTAGATGGTGGTGTAATTCCTATTCTATCCAGATGAGGGAAAATGTAGGTTCTGTTGTGCAGTCCTTTGGATTTAGAAAAGGGATTTCAACAGAATTCTACAGAATCAAAGCAATGTCAATAACCTAAACAAAACAGATAACGTAGCCTATCACTTCACCAATATAGCCAAGAAATAATGGTTCATTTATTGAGAAATATTAAATCGTGCAAGCTTTATGCTTGATTTAGCAGATAACATTTAGAGCAGTGAGCCACACTAACTAACTGTACCTTCACTGTGACTTTAATGAACGATCGCCCTCTCCTCATTCTTCGCCTCCCTCCAAGGTTGCTGTGGTGACCCAACCTGATGTATTCCATGTGTCTTGATCCCTACAAGACCTGTAGTGAAGTGGCCAAGAGAGAGGGGATAGTGACACTGCACCTTGTTACCGTTGGTTCGACTGTTAACTTTTACTAGTGACATTTTGCGAGTTTATAAACTATACCTTCTTAATTTCCACAGGAAACACAGAGAACATGCTGTGATAATGCTAGCCTCGGGAATTCAGTCAATATCCTATAGTCTAGGAGCATTGCAACCCACAAAGGTATCGATTACATGAGCCCTATAGCATGTTTGATGCTAAGGATGGAGGTGTAAAAGGCCTTACCGGTTAGTGAGTCCCTTGGTCTGGGTTGTAATCGAAACTTCATGTGACACTATTATGCGATTCCCATGGTTTGCTAGTTCCGGCCTCTTATGGCGCGCGAAACACATCATGAGCGAGCTCCCAGGCGGGACTCACCGGCGGTCAGTTGGTTCCGCAATGGACCAAAAAACGCAACTGGAAAATATATTAGCAATTGTGCCGACTTAATTTCAATAGCATAATAATAGTAGGCATTGCAATATAAATACATTGATTGAAATAAAAATGGAGTTGGCAAATGTTCATGGAATTTATATGAAAATGGATTTTGGGAAAATGTATCAAAGTGGATGGAATGAAACAAATCTGAAATATTATGTTTTAATGATACAAATTGGTGGATAAGATAAGATTCTAATAGGTCTTTGATCAAAATGTATAGGCTACACTGCAGGCTCTATTGCCAAAATGTCACTCACAAAATATTGTAAACACAGTCTACATTAGTGGAGAAGTGCCCATTGGAAGTCCATCCAAAGCACAACTCACCTCATTCGAAAGAATCTCTTCAATGGTTTACAATGTATTTTCTATTTACCAATGCATCTTGTTCAATAAAATGTTTCCCCTCAGTCACTTAGTCCCTATGTAAAATACAGAGAGAGGTTGAATTGCGCAAACCGGATGGTGCATGTGTTCAACAGCCTATCCACGGTCAGGACGGCCAATGAAACAAAACCAGAACTCCAGCGTGGTAAAATTGACGTCGAGGGACGCGTCAAATTAATCCCAACAAACTTCAGCCTCTGGGATAACTCAATTTTGCCTTTATCAGATGAGGATCACTTCAGTGCCGTCGTACAAAGCATTTTCTCTCTAAGCACTGTGATAGAAGAGGGAGAAGAACAATTGGAAGGAGTCTTTTAAGAAGTCCACATTTTTTCTTCAACGTTTTGCTTCCTTCGTGCAGAAGGGAGAACCACCGCATTCAACCATTGAGGGGCAACTATTTCAAAGCATCTCGAACCACAGGCAAATGGGTAAGCTTGCGTTAACATCGGCATGCTTCAGTGAAAGAAAGCTTATGGAAGCATAACCATGCTTTACACGCCTGTATAACGCCAGAAATAACTATACAGTTGATTTCGGGTTGTAGATAAAGTGGACATATCCCTTTACAGAACGAATGGAAGGATAGTTTACACGACAGACAAGTCTTTTTTTCCACGATATGCTAATGCGGCATATCCATAATTAAGTTCATATTCAATGGTTTATTTATTAAAAATGTATGTACAGAATATTGAAATGAATTGACATAAAACTTCAAAAGTGGCAAAAGTGGCACTAAGATCCAAAGGTAAGTTAAATGTCGCCTCCTGATGTGATTAGTAATAACAAAAACGTACAATAGCTCGCCATTTTGCATGGTTAAATTTACTGTGCGAGTCTGGAGTTATGTCTGCTTTCATGACTGAATATGTTAATGCATCTTTATTCCCGTTAGAGCAAACCTATGGCGAGGTGAATCAGTTGGGTGGTGTATTCGTCAATGGACGACCTCTGCCTAACGCCATACGACTACGGATAGTGGAGTTGGCCCAGCTCGGAATCAGACCCTGTGATATTAGTAGGCAACTTCGCGTCTCTCACGGCTGTGTGAGCAAGATATTAGCTCGGTACAGCGAAACAGGTTCCATTTTACCCGGTGCCATCGGGGGGAGCAAACCACGGGTTACCACACCGAATGTAGTGAAGAACATAAGGGATTACAAACAAGGTGACCCGGGGATATTTGCCTGGGAGATCCGGGACAGACTACTAGCAGACGGAGTTTGTGACAAATACAACGTGCCCTCAGTCAGCTCCATTAGCCGGATTTTACGCAACAAGATTGGAAATCTTTCCCAGCCAAACCAGTATGAGAGTAGCAAGCAAGCCCCCACACAGGCCGGCCTCTCTTACAACCACATATACCCTTATTCATATCCCAATGCTATGTCACCCAATGGCAAAATGGGCAGCGGTCCCGGAGTACCCGTGACGGCCGGGCATGTAAACATATCAAGGGCCTGGCCATCGGCGCACACTGTCACCAACATTCTGGGTATCAGGGCCTTCATGGATCATCAAGGTGCGTAATATTGAATCTATTTTCTAGACAAATGATTGCTTGTTGATTTATATGGCACCATACATACACACAGTTCTAACCCATTTCCCAATAATTGTCAAAGTGCATTTGGGGTGACTGGCTTGAGCTATTGGACGTGCTTTTCAGTTTATGACTAATTTGTCCATGATGTATGATTTATAAATCATGGTTTGACGTGTTATCATCAGGGAGGAAATTTGCCCTATAAATCTTTGTAGGCCTTGGTTTTGTGCCTCACAAGGAAAACGACTTACTCTGCAGGCCTACTCACTGGCGCCTAAGCAAGCACCTTGCTTAGGCTACCCGTTAAAGCCTCCTCGTTCCCCGTAGGACCTAAGGTCACTCACTATAAGTTCCTACTCGTCATGTTCTTAGTGATATGTTGCCTGTAGGGCCCAGATGTATTGTCGGCCATGGCTGCAGCGCTGCCATCAAGGAAACAAATTAAGGTAGCAAGTAGGCCTATAGCATGTAGCCATATTCGAAAGAGCATAATTATTATGCATGCTTGTACAATGATGCGATATAATAATCGATCATTTGATGTGGCATTGAACATTTTAAATTGCTATAAACGTGTGATAGCCTTGTCCACATTTCCTCCAATAGATTCCTGACAAACAGCTTATAAAGTTCTTGATTCAGAAACGAAAACAATAGGCCTTGCTTGGAAACGCACAATTACGCACACTATTCCTCTACTCAAAACGTATTGTTTTGATAGCATTTTAAGAAATATAGCCGATATAACGTGCAATATTAATATTAAGTATAACATATAATTTAGGTCTCATTTAATATTTTACAGTTGCAACGGGTGCTTTCTTCATATAGGATCATTTGATAGTTAGTTATGAATATCAATAGATCAGAGGCATTTTGACAGTTTCCCCCTAATGATCTGACATGTAAAGTGCAATTTTTTGTTTTCGAATCAGCAATTGCTGGAGCAGAGGGATATCCACAGAAAATGGAAGACTGGAGTAGTATCAACAGAGCGACGTTTCCCTCGGCTCATGCAGTCAACGGAATTGACAAATCAGCCATAGATGCAGACATAAAATATGCACAGGTAAAAACAAGAACTCATATAAATGCATAAGACTATAGCTGTGTCCTTTATCTGCAGAGAGACTGGGTTCGAAGTGTAACATAATATAATGTGTATTGAAAGGCATTAATATGTTTAATATAGGCTTGGTATTCGGAAGTTGTTTTAATGTTCGTCAAAATGTTCAACGTTTGCTCCAGCACTATTCAAGGAAGATTAATATGACATAGGGTGAATTGATATATACTGTATACACACTTATATCATAGATGTGCAAATGTTTCGTTCTGGGAAACGTAAATCTGACATACTTTCTTTGTGTTTGTGCGTATTTTCTTGCAGCCCTCATCAACATTATCCAGTTATGTCCCTGCTTGTGCCTACTCACCTTCAAACCAGTACGGCGTTTATAGCGCGCCAGGTAGCTATGTGACCCCTGGGCACCCTTGGCAGTCCCAGAACTCGAGTTTGTCCCACCCAAGCAGCGGCATGACGATGCACGCTGGAGACATCCACTCTTCAATGCCGTTCAAACATCCATCGCGAGAAGGTAGGCCAGATCCTGTTTGATAGTGTTCCATTCTGATCACAACTGCGGTATTTTAGCATAATTTAGCATAATTCACTGGCAGCTAGCTGACTCGTTTCCCTCCAAGTTTCCTTCATCTATGGCAAAAAACATCGTTATTGTAAGTTCAATAACAAGCCGTAAAATAACACAATGTGCATTTTCTATAATTTTGTATTTTCTTTTTAAAGCCTATTCAAACACACACACGCGCGCGCAACCATTAATCTAACACCGGCTGTCTAATTGTGGACATTAAATATTAAATTATGTCGCTGTCAAGTCCCACAATAATTATATTTATATGTCATAATGGGGGACTAAAATATATAGGGCATTAGTGCAAAATAAATCTAAGCCTACATTAGCAAAGGGTCTCGAAATTGTAGCAGCCTAAAATATTGATGTAGGCCTAATGGTGCGGACCTATAGTGTTTATAACTCTATGACAGCTAAATTAGAATTATTTTAGGCTGAGATAGGCCTAAATAGGTGCTTGAACTAAGTGATCTCGGCCCTTATACATGTATTATTCTACTTATGCTTCGATTAAAACATGTTCTTATCCCTTTGATAGCTGCTGTATATTTTAATTTCAAATTAAATATATGATACAATTAAAAACATTTAGTGTTCTAAAAAAATAGTTACAGATGATATGGTCTTGACAAAAATAATGCATGAATAAATTCGATTATGAATCGAGGTGTGAACCCAAGAAGACAAATGTGGAAGTTATATTGCAGCATGTGATCCATGTTGTCAGTAAATTCATTCATAGTGTACAATTTAAATGTCATGTGAAGTTTAGAAAAAGAACATTGCGTAAAATAATTTGGAATACTTTAAATATGGTATCAAATGAATAGCCTTATAGTGTAACGTTGACTATTGTGATTGTTAGTAACCTATTTTGTATTTAAATGTTGCATGTCTTAGTCTAACTTTCAGGTCATTCAGGTCTGTATAGGCCTAAGATAAAATCATTTTGGTTTTTAATCAATATTGGCATTTTTAGTTTTGCTGAAATAAAGAGTAATGGCTTGTGTGCTATACAAACGTCTCCTGTTTGTGTTCTGCAGGAGACAGAAAGCCCCCCAGTCCCCTAAACAAGCAACTGCAGCAAGAGGCGTTGAGCAGTGTACACGGACTCAATCTCCCTACCTCATCCTCGTAATGCCAGGGAGCTCGTGCAGCAAACCGAGCACTCAAAACTCACAGTAGGACTATGTAAGGAGCTGCAGACCCTTATCTATTTGAGGGCATTTCAAGAATACAAACAGTAAGTGCAAGCACTATTTATGATTTGTTTGCCAAAGTGTTAACTATTGAATGGGCCCTTATAGCCTAACACATGTGCATACAAATGTAGCCAAATATAGATAGACTACAGTCGGTCTGTGGCCATATGAATGTAAACTTATGAGGATGTTGAACTGAATTGGAGTCTCCTGTCCTCATGCAGCATAATTAGTGTTTGGTGGTTATGTAGTCTTTTCATTGAACTACTTCATGTATATTTCTGTAAAAGACTGCAGGATTTAAATGCAATAATGTCTGTCATTGATGTTTCATTAAACAAGTTTGCTATAGTTGACAATGGAACTGTATCCTGTACACGCAGTAAATTGTTTTCTTAATTGGTTACAAATCTGGTTTCTACAGACCAACTCAACGATGTGAACAAAGTCATACAGTGTACATGTAAAATAGATAATTGCAAAAGCTTTAATTATATATTTTTATAAATCCATTGTAAATATTCTAAATAAAGGCATTGTAAAATATAACTGTTCCTGTCATTATAAAAATGCTAAACAAGTACTGCATACCATCTTTCTAAGTCAAATGTGTTTGCTTAGCGATTTAAAGCGCAGATATAGAATGCACTGGGTGTCGCAGATCATTAGGAAGCTGTTAGAGGAAGAAATTAGATTTCTATATCAGCAAGATGGCCAAAATTGATATGTGAAGTTATCGGTATGTATGAGGGAAATCACTGCGTATCATGCTGGGACAACGTGTAGGTGCTAATCTCTTTGCCCTCATGGGCGCTACCGTGCTTCTGCGTTAATGGAGCTTACTGCTTTTGGCGCCTCCAGTGATGGTATCTTAGCTCCTTCTTCTGGCTACTTGCCATAAGGCAAATTAAATAACCAATCAAGAGCATGAGCATGTTATTTTGCAATAGAGGCTGCGTTTGGGATAACACACACACACCACACACACACACACACACACACACACACACACACACACACACACACACACACACACACACACACACGGGTTGGTGTAACAATTGATACACTGCATACCATCACTGAAGGCTCTGAATGCAGTAAGTTACATTACCTACATATATTTGGAGCATACTTTGCAAATTGTGGAATATCAGTGACATTCTATAGCTTTTGATTTGGGCAATACTTGTTTATTGTTATGTTTGTTGCATGGTGTGTTCAGTATTCAATTTCCATAAGATATACTCTGCTGAAAATCCCCGAATATGCATGGTGTTGTTGGTTTTGAATGTTGTGGATTTTGAAATAATGAAAGATTTTATGTCATTATAGCCTGAAATGTGCGAACATGTAGACATTTGGTTCATCAGTTCCTTCACAGACTGATTCATTTGAGTTATCTGACCATTAGACATAGACCTATTTTACATACCATGTCCACACAACTTGAACGGATGTCTCTGAAGGATTTGCATTCTCTCAAACTAACAATCAACATATTGATAACGTCCACAAAATTATTGATCATTTCAGGCCCAAGCCCCCATCCAAAAGTCAGTGCATGTGTCTCACTCCAGCCGACTAACACTGTAAGCTACATTCCATAAACTGTGCATTCCAAGTCACAGCCTGTATTTTTCATCCACCTCGAAATCGAACAATGATTAGTTATATTTAGAGATATATGCTAAAGTTTATCTAGAATTTAAAGGGTTGTGATTTAAGTAGACAATGCATACTGTACATTGACCGACAATCAAAATGGGATAGACTATATTATTGGAAAAGCGTGTACAGTGCCTTCAGACCACAGGAGGTTGGTGGCATCTTAATTGGGGAGAACAGGCTAGTGTTAATGACTGGAGTGGAATGGTAACAAGTACATGGTTTCCAGGTGTTTGATGCCATCCAATTTGCACCATTCCAGACATTATTATGAGCTGTTCTCCCCTAAGCAGCCTCCTGTGCTTCAGAAAATATTCACACCCCTTGACTTTTTCCAAATTGTGTTGTGTTACAGCCTACATTTAAAATGAATAACATTTAGATTGTGTTTCACTGATTTACACACAATACCCCAAAATGTTAAAGTGGAATAATGTTTTTAGAATGTTTATACATTTATTAAAAATGAAACGCTGAAATGTCTTGAGCCAATAAGTATTTAACCATTTTTTTATGGCAAGTCTAAATAAGTTCAGGAGTAAAAATGTACTTAACAAGTCATAATAAGTTGTATGGACACTTTGTGTGCAATAATAGTGTTTAACATGATTTCTGTACCCCACACATACAATTATTTGTAAGGTCCATAAGTTGAGCAGTGAATTTCAAGGACAGAGTCAACCACAAAGACCAGGGAGGTTTTTCTATGGTTCGCAAAAAAGGGCACCATTGGTAGATGGGTGAAAAAAGCAGACATTGAATATCCCTTTGAGCATGGGGAAGTAACAGGCATTCTTCCTAACTCTGTTTCCGGAGAGGAAGGAAACCGCTCAGGGATTTCACCATGAGGCCAATGGTGACTTTAAAACAGTTACAGAGTTTAATGGTTGTGATATGAGAACTGAGGATGGATCAACAACATTGTAGTTAAGCCACAATATTAACATAAATTACAGAGGGAAAAGAAGGAAGCCTGTGCATAATGCAAATATTCCAAAACATGCATCCTGTTTGCAATAAGGCATTAAAATAATAATGCAAAAAATGTGGAAAAGAGATTAATATTTTGTCCTGAAAACAAAGCATTAAGTTTGGGGAAAATCCAACACAACACATAACTGAATATCATTCTTCAAATTTTCAAGAATGGTGGTGGCTGCATCATGTTATGGGTATGCTTGTCGTTGGCAAGGACTAGGACGTTTTTTTAGGATAAAAAGAAATGGAATAGAGCTAAGCACAAGCAAAATCCTAGAGGAAAACCTGGTTCAGTTTGCTTTCCAACAGACACTAGGAGACAAATTCACCTTTCAGCAGGACAATAACCTAAAACACAAGGCCACTGGAGTAACATACCAAGATGATTGAATGTTGAATGTTTGAATGTTGAATGTTCTTGAGTGGTATAGTGACAATTTCAACATAAATCGGCTTGAAAATCTATGGCAAGACTTGAAAATGGCTGTCTATTAATGACCTACAACCAACTTGACAGAGCTTTACACATTTTTTGAAGAATAATGGGCAAATATTCTACAATCAGTTGTTTACCATTAATAATAATACAAACATGTTTTTTCTTCCACTTTGACATTACAGAGTATTTTGTGTAGATCGTTGACGAAAAATAACAATTAAATACATTTTAATCCCGCTTTGTAACACAACAAATGTGGAAAATGTCAAGAGGTGCGAATACTTTCTGAAGACACTGTATATGGTAAATTTGGCAAAACAATATGCATACACATTACTTTGAGCCCTGTAGTTGATCATAAGATTGATGTTAGCCACATAGCAGTAACGGCAACAAAAACATGGGAACACTTGACTAATGAAGGATACAAAGTATATAGAAAGCAGGTGCTTTCACATAGATGTGGTTCTTCAGTTAATTATGCAACCAACATTTCATCATGCTTAGGGTCAAGTATTAAAATGTTGGGCAGGCTGTTATTTTGCCCATTATTTTGGCTACCTTGGCTATGCCCCAATGATGACAGTGCCCACATCCACAGGTCATTAGTGGTCACTGAATGGTTTGATGAGCATGAAAATGATGTAAATCTTATGCCATGGCCGTCTCAGTCCCCAGATCTCAACCCAGTTGAATCTCACTTATGGGAGATTCCAGAGCAGCGCCTGAGACAAAGTTTTCCACCACCATCAACAAATGACCAAATTATGGATTTTTTTTTGTGGAAGAATGGTGTCACATCCCTACAATAGAGATCCAGACACTTAGAATCTATGCCAAGGTTCATTGAAGCTGTTCTGGCACGTGGTGGCCCAACATCCTTTTGGCACTTTATGTTGGTGTTTCCTTTATTTAGGTAATTACCTGTATATTTCTAGGTTTGGAACTGATGATGGACACTTTGATGATTTGGACATCCTAATCTGTCAGTTAGGCTATTACTCCATTTGGTTTGTACAAAACAATATTGGTGTAGCACTCTGTAATATTCATAAAAAATGAGTAAAGAACGTACTTAGTTAGATGTAATTAAAATATATCAAAGAGATAATTGTATTTTATAAAAGTTATTCCTGCTATCAAATTAAATCAACATGGGGCCAGTAGCGGTTCCATAAGATATGCAGTTGCCTCTGCAAGCTATGCCAGAGAATATATAATCGTTGCAGAAATTTAATTTAACTTAATTTCTTTACAAATAATGCAAGTTTATTATTTTTCTTGTGTTTTAAACATTCAAAAACTTAAACTAAGTTGCCACCAAGTGAAAAAGCGAGGAAAACCAGTCTTCAAAACCAGACTGTTTTAATTAAATGAGTATAATTTCATTTATAAATGGGTCATCAAAATATGGGTGTCAGAGCTTAGTTGAAGCAAATGACTTCAGACAGGAAATATTTTTACAGGGTCATCGTGTGTGAAGCAGACTACAGTCCAGATATAGACAAGGATCACCATTAAGCCACATGACCAGCGGTCTCCTGCTTCAGTTGACACAGTTCTCAGTTACAGTAATCAACCAATCAATGACTGAGTGTGTTGCTGACATGAGCATTCCCATGTTTGTCTAATCAAGTACAATTAACAATTGAGAAAGATAGAAAGAGATAAAACATTGACATAATCAAGTACATCTAATATTGATATTTCATTTGTGTATTCTTCAAAGTGTTGAACAAGTTCCATAAAAACTATAATTCTCTCTTGAAAATTATCTTAATGTTATGTGGACATTGTAAGTGACAGTCAGCTGCTTTTCAATGCCAGTGAGCACATCTACCAACTTCTGCTGCTTCAATGTAAGACTTCTGTTTAGGTGTTTGCCTTTTACTGTAACAGGGTTACAGCAAATTCAAAGTGAGTGTTACCATTATTCCTTTGATTTCATTGAGAGGGATTCCATCTTGCCCTTAAGATTAAAATCAGACCATGGTTTATCTTAGTTCTAATAATCTCCACAGGCTTCTGAAACCTCTTTTCGCTATTGTATGAAAACATACACTGAGTGTACAAAACATTAGGAACCCCCCCCCCCCCCCCCACCCCACTTTTGCCCTCAGAACAGCCTCAATTCATCGGGGCATGGACTCTACAAGGTGTCAAAGCATTCCACAGGGATGCTGAGCCATGTTGACTCCAATGCTTCCAACAGTTGTGTAAAGTTATCTGGATGTCCTTTGGGTGATGGACCATTCTTCATACACACTGGAAACTGTTTGAGCGTGAAAAACTCAGCAGTTTTGCAGTTCCTGACACACTCAAGCTGGTGCGCCTGGCACGTACTACCATACTCTGTTCAAAGGCACTTAAATATTTTGTCTTGCCCATTCACCCTCTGAATGGCACACATCCACAATCCATGTCTCAATTGTCTCATGGCTTAAAAATCATTCTTTAACCCGTCTCCTCCCCTTCATCTACACTAATTGAAGTGTATTTAACAAGTGACATCAATAAGGGATCATAGCTTTCACCTGAATTCACCTGGTCAGTTTATATCATTGAAAGAGCAGGTGCTCCTAATGTTTTGTACACTAAGTGTAGTTTACTTGTTAAAAAATCTAAGAATCTTACAAACTCAAACTCTCAAATCCAAAAATGATGCATTATCTACTTACCCATTAATATAGCCGAGGATTGATCATTCCCCATCTACAGGCCTTTGACTGAGTATCTGGAAAAACTCAGCCCACTGGGCACACACTGGTTGAATCAATGTTGTTTCCTCGTCATTTCAAATGAAATGATGTTGAACCAACGTGGAATAGACATTGAATCGACGTCTGTGCCCAGTGGGAGGCGTCTCTGAGCTCTTCTTAATAAGGGTTAGTTCCTTCCTTCAATGCGAAGCCCCCAGTCACTCGGCATATCCGAACATAAAAATATATAATAAATGCACCAAAAAGTCCCCTCTCTTTGAACTTGAAGAGCTTGAGTGTATAATTTTCTAATACTCAATGTTGTAAAGACTCTAGTGCGACAAGCTTTAAAGACAATAGTGAATATGGGGAAGACTCAAAATCTTTGATACTAATGGGTCTAAAATTAGGCCAAGTGCTTAATCCAAGCAATGGCACTCTATTCTGTGAATAGTATAATTCATCACTGTCTTGTGTGTGTGTATAGGATAGATTGAACTTTATTTGTACAGACAAGAGCTCAATGTCTGTACTTGACACTCGCCTGGGTATGATTTAGGACTTCTAAATTATCACAATGTTTTGAAGGGGGAAACTACCCTGGGCAGGCCAAAAGACTCTCACGCAGTGTACAGTACCTTTGTGTGACTCCCATTCAACAAGACGGAGAGCATCTCAGGACGAATGACAAAAAAAAGACAGAGACAGCTCCTGAGGATGATACATGAGAAACCTTCTGTGGAGAAAGTGGCAACTTGGCAACTGTTTGACTCTAAAAAGAAGCGCCATGTCAACGTTTTGATGTCTTCAACTTCAAATTAATTATCATGGACATTGTCATGGAAACTAGTAGCAAACTACAATTAAAATTTGAGCTGAGGTGACAGGATATGTGATTGTTGGCAGAGATTCAACTCAAAGGTTGATTTTCCTGTCTCTTGAGGCAGTGTCTAGATGCCCATACATCTTACTGTCTGTGTGGCAGACATGCGGCACATAATGTGCAGAAGTTGAGACTTTACAAAAACATAGCTGTTTGTGAAAATAAGAAAGTTTGCATGAGGTATTATTATCACTCCCAAACCTCCTAGTGAAAAAGTACAACACAAAAGCCATGGTTCCTTAATGATGTAATCCCTGCAATGCAACCATCATTGACTTCTCTTCCACTGTCTGTCTGTGCTGTCTTCCTGTCCACATGATTTCCAAACAGGCAGTGGCAGAGAGTCCAGAGAGAGGATGATAAATGTCTCCCTCCCATGTTCTGACTTGTTCTGCCAGCTAACCACATCAAGGAGGCGCTCTGAAAGCAAAGGGACAGAGACATGATGATGACATTTGTCTTTTTAAATGAAAACGTATCATTTCACAGTTGCTCTGGACTGGCTCTCTAGGGGATTCTGAGGCTGTTTTGGTCAACAGAGCGAGGCAGAAGCAGAGGCAACGCAGCAATAAGCAAAAACCACAGGATCACTTTGAATTGCTGAGCCTCAGCTCTGATTATTACATACAGAAGACTAAAGCAGCATGAAATTATCTTTGCATACACATTTAAAATAGTTTCCTTTATAGGACAGTGTCAGGAGTGCATGCAGAGAATAGTTTTGCAAACCAGAATTATGCTTGCCATTCCTGTGCCGTTTTAGTCGTGGGTATGCAAATATAGCAACCATCTCCAAAAGGAAAATGCGGATCTTCACATAAGAATATGTGTGTTTCCCGAGGAAAAATATAGACTTTTGTGATTGCTTCAGCAGTTTTTAATGTCATAAATGTGCTGTGAGAGGAGCTCTCGAGTTTGGAACTCGGTAGTGAGTGGTGCAACCGAGGACAGATTATTTTTTATATGTTACGCGCTTCAGCACTCAGTGGCCCCATTCGGTGAGCTTGTGTGGCCTACCACTTCGCAGCTGAGCCATTGTTGCTCCTAGACGTTTCCACTTCACAATAACAGCATTTACAGATGACCGGGTCAGCTCTAGCAGGGCAGAAATGTGATTAACTGACTTGTTGGAAAGGTGGCATCCTATGACGGTGCCACGTTGTAAGTCACTGAGCTCTTCAGTAAGGCCATTCTATTGCCAATGTTTGTCTGTGGAGATCGCATGGCTGTGTGCTTGATTTTATACACCTGTCAACAACTGGTGTGGCTGAAATAGCCAAATACACAAATTTGAGGGGGTGTCCACATACTTTTATAAATATAGTGTACAGTATATACTGTGCTTAATGCTGCCACATGCCAAGTGTTACCAACGAGCTGTGTGGCATCAGATTTAAAGTCCTATTAGGTGATAATGTCGGTTTGGGCAGGAAAATGTAGTTGCATGTGAACAACATTTGCGGTATCTACAGAAATGAGACATTATTAAGTGCATCACAGTGGTGTTTGAATCACAGTGGTGTTTGAAGAAGCACGATCAGAAGGGAACTAGTTATGAGCTTCAACATCAGAAAAAACCTCTGTGACCCAAATATCGATTTCATTGCCTTTTTTTCTGACAGTAAAGACAATAGTATGAAGGCATCATACAAGTTCTTGAACATAATGTTCCTCTTTTGTACAATGACAACTTAGGCCTATGATTCCCACAAACAACCATCATGGTGTAATAAAACCCACAAACATATAAAAGGTTTAGGAAGTCTTCATACAGGTATACTTTGTGTAGGTATGTTAGGATGCAATCACAGACATGGTCTTTACCATTGAATTGATGCTTGCTTTCAAGTAAAAAATACCCAACATCAAAGGCATATTGCATGTAACTCAACATGGGTAGGCCAAGGTGAAGAGGTAGTCCAAGGTGAAGAGGTAGTCCAAGGTGAAGAGGTAGTCCAAGGTGAAGATGTAGGCCAAGGTGAAGAGGTAGTCCAAGGTGAAGAGGTAGTCCAAGGTGAAGAGGTAGTCCAAGGTGAAGATGTAGGCCAAGGTGAAGAGGTAGTCCAAGGTGAAGATGTAGGCCAAGGTGAAGATGTAGGCCAAGGTGAAGAGGTAGTCCAAGGTGAAGATGTAGGCCAAGGTGAAGATGTAGGCCAAGGTGAAGAGGTAGTAAAAGGTGAAGAGGTAGTCCAAGGTGAAGAGGTAGTCCAAGGTGAAGAGGTAAGCCAAGGTGAAGAGGTAGTCCAAGGTGAAGAGGTAGTCCAAGGTGAAGAGGTAGTCCAAGGTGAAGAGATAGTCCAAGGTGAAGATGTAGGCCAAGGTGAAGATGTAGGCCAAGGTGAAGAGGTAGTCCAAGGTGAAGATGTAGGCCAAGGTGAAGAGGTAGTCCAAGGTGAAGAGGTAGTCCAAGGTGAAGATGTAGGCCAAGGTGAAGAGGTAGTAAAAGGTGAAGAGGTAGTCCAAGGTGAAGATGTAGGCCAAGGTGAAGAGGTAGTCCAAGGTGAAGATGTAGGCCAAGGTGAAGATGTAGGCCAAGGTGAAGAGGTAGTAAAAGGTGAAGAGGTAGTCCAAGGTGAAGAGGTAGTCCAAGGTGAAGAGGTAAGCCAAGGTGAAGAGGTAGTCCAAGGTGAAGAGGTAGTCCAAGGTGAAGATGTAGTCCAAGGTGAAGAGATAGTCCAAGGTGAAGATGTAGGCCAAGGTGAAGATGTAGGCCAAGGTGAAGAGGTAGTCCAAGGTGAAGAGGTAGTCCAAGGTGAAGAGGTAGGCCAAGGTGAAGAGGTAGTCCAAGGTGAAGATGTAGGCCAAGGTGAAGAGGTAGTAAAAGGTGAAGAGGTAGTCCAAGGTGAAGAGGTAGTCCAAGGTGAAGAGGTAGTCCAAGGTGAAGAGGTAGGCCAAGGTGAAGAGGTAGTCCAAGGTGAAGATGTAGGCCAAGGTGAAGAGGTAGTAAAAGGTGAAGAGGTAGTCCAAGGTGAAGAGGTAGTCCAAGGTGAAGAGGTAAGCCAAAGTGAAGAGGTAGGCCAAGGTGAAGAGGTAGGCCAAGGTGAAGAGGTAGTCCAAGGTGAAGAGGTAGGCCAAGGTGAAGAGGTAGGCCAAGGTGAAGAGGTAGTCCAAGGTGAAGAGGTAGGCCAAGGTGAAGAGGTGCACATACACTGCAATTTTGACTTTCCTGTTCATTGCCTTGAATTTCATGAATGCCCTGACTATCAAGATGAGTGATACTAACTTTATACAGCAATAGGTTGGTTAATAAAGCTGACAACACAAGGATTAGATGTTGTAATGTCAAAGAGCTTGAAACTTAGTACGATAAAGATCAATGATGCAGCGTTCTGAATGGGTCTGGTTGGTAAATTTAGGATTGAAACTGAACCAAACTAGAGTGTGCCCCAAGTTCCCAGACCTTGGTCTAGGATGACTCAGCCAGTGATGGCTAACGCAGCATCTGAAAGCTGGGTGGCCAGCATCCTGCGTCTGGGGATGACGGACAAAGAGACTGGAAGTTCAGCGGTCCGGGTCTACGCTGAGTGACATGTCAGAGGCATGCAGAACCTGTCGAGCTGCGGTGGAATATCACGTACAATGGGTCACGGAATGAACACTGTCACCGTGGAGAACACTGCGATCGTGAGAGATAAAGCAACAAAAAGGTAAAAGAAAAACAAAGCAGGTTGTCATTAATCAGACTTCTGACAGCACCCTGCTCCTGCCACTCTCTTGGAATTTTGGATGACAGCCTGGGCCAGTTAGTACAGCCAGCAACCAGCAGACATTAGCCATGTGTTTTAAAAAGACTCAGGGCCTGGCTCACTTTTGGTTCATAAACTAAGACAGCTTCACAACTAAACCAACATACACTGACGTGAATTATTGACTTTGTCAACATCTGGAACATACAGCATGTCTCTGTGTCTGGATACTGTATGCTGAGATTAATCTCTGTGTCTAGATGCTGTATGTTACATACAGTATATGTCTCTGTGTCTGGATACTGTATGCTGAGATTAATCTCTGTGTCTAGATACTGTATGTTATGTATATGTCTCTGTGTCTAGATACTGTATGTTACGAATATCTCTGTGTCTAAATATTGTATGTTACAGTCAATGGTGTGCGTACTGGGAGTGGAGTCAGGTGCAGGAGAGCAGAGAGTTGTGAACAGGCGCACACTTTATTTAGGCAGGAGAAACCAACAGACGGACGCCACTGCATCGAAACCTCCATCCAATATGCCAAAGTGCAAAACGCGCAAACAGTCACAACAATAAAGTACAAACAAATAAACATACCTTGTGAATATAAAACACGGAATAAACACACACCAGAAATAGCGTGTCAAAAATAACACGTAACACGAAACAATCACACACAAAGACATGAGGGGGAACAGAGGAATAAATACATGTACTGTGATTGGGGAATGAAAACCAGGTGTGCAGGGAACAAGACAAAACAAATGGATAAATGAAAAATGGAGTGGCGATGGCTAGAAAGAAGGTGACATCGACCGCCGAACACCGACCTGAACAAAGAGAGGAGCCGACTTCGGCGGAAGTCGTGACAGTTACGTATCTTTCTGTGTCTAGATACTGCATGTTACGTATATCTCTGTGTCTAGATACTGTATATTATGTATATTTCTGTGACTAGATACTGTATGTTACGTATGTCTCTGTGTCTAGACACTGTATGTTTCACGTCTTTGTGTCTAGACACTGTATGTTACGTATGTCTCTGTGTCTAGACACTGTATGTTTCACGTCTTTGTGTCTAGACACTGTATGTTACGTATGTCTCTGTGTCTAGACACTGTATGTTTCACATGTCTTTGTGTCTAGACACTCTATGTTACGTATGTCTCTGTGTCTAGATTCTGTATGTTACGTATATCTCTATGTCTAGATACTGTATGCTACGTATGTTTCTGTGTCTAGATACTGTATGTTACGTATCGTGGGGGGGGGGGGGGGGGGGGTCCCCCCCTAGGGGGTAGGATCTAGGGGGGAGATGTGTGGCAAAGAAGGGGGTCGAGTGATAAATGGCAGATATGTGAGAGAAGAACTAATAAACGGGCTCTGCCCGATCACTAAAATGGCCACCACGATCAGAACAACAGATCACAAAATGGCCGACTGCCAAAACTACAATTCCCAGAAGCAAGCGGAACCCTCAGAAGGTGGGGCCGACCCAGAGATAAAGGGTCAAGACAAACCAGGAAGAGAGAGAGACGGCTGGAAGGATCTGTGAACCATAAAGAAAGAGATTATATATATTGGCTGGCTTTACCGTGTAAAGGTAGAAAAAAAATGTTAACACTCCAAAGGGGAGTCAGGTTTTTTTTTTGTGGCTTTGTTTGGTTAGGACAGTTTCTCAGGAAAATGAGTATGGAGGGAGCCCTGTTACAAGCGGCGGCCGCCCAACAAGAGGCAACTAGAGCTCAACAAATAGCTCATCAGGATGTAATGTGAATGTATCAGGACACGTTACAGGTCCAGCAACTCAGCAACCAGCTGCTCAGAGAAGAGCAAGAGAGAAACACCCGGGAGTTAAGAGAATGCCTAAAGGGGCTAGCTGACCAAATTGGGGCCCAGTTACCAGCTGCAAATACCCAGAGACGGGCCAATCCTTTTCTTAAAAAAATGACAAAGCAGGATGATGTGGAAGCATATCTTACCACCTTCGAAAGGACGGCAGAGAGGGAGAAGTGGCCGAAAGAAGAATGGGCAGGGCTTCTGTCACCATACCTGTCATGGGACGCTTAAAAAGTGTATTTCAACCTGGAGTTGAAAGATGCACAGGATTACGATAAACTAAAGGGAGCGATTCTGACTCGACTGGGAGTGACCGATACCATGAGGGCACACCTCTTCCACAAGTGGTCCTTCCGGCCTGGACAACCCCCCTGAACACAGATGTTCGACTTGATTCACCTGGCACGGAAATGGTTGCGACCAGAGATCTGTTCATCCGCCGAGAACGTTGAGACCATCGTACTCGACCAGTTTCAGCGAGGTCTACCCCAAGAAGTGTGACGATGGGTTGGCCAGAACGAGGTACTTTCCGCCGACCATCTCGTGGGCCTGGTTGAAGGGTATTGTACGGCAGACCTCGTTGATAACGAACAGCCCGGTACTGGTGGGGCTGGGGTCGATCTGAATCCAGAGGATGACTAACTAGAACCAGCAGACCTGGCAGGGTCCTTGACTAATTTCAGGACGGCCCAAAACAAGGATCCAACCCTGCAGCATGCCAGAGCAGATGTGCAGGTCGTAGATGGTACTCCCATAAATTATGGGATGATGCCTAATAGTTTTCCCCACTTCATCATGAAAAAGGGCTTGGTGTACAGAGTCTCAAAAATGGGGGTTGATGTGGTGGAACAGTTGTTGGTACCCACCCGGTACCGGAGGACAGTACTGGATCTAGCTCATGGGCACATTCTGGATGGACACCTTGGTATCGATAAAACCCGAGACTGGATTGTAAGGAGGTTTTACTGGCCAGGAATTCAGGCTGAAGTGGCTCGGCATTGTGGAGAGTGCCCGGAGTGCCAGTTAACAGCTCCCCGACCAGCTGTTAGATCTCCGTTAGTGCCACTCCCCATAATCAAAACGCCATTTGAAAGGATAGCAATGGATATAGTGGGCCCACTACCCAAATCCGCCAGAGGGCACCAATACATTCTAGTCATTTTAGATTATGCCACTCGCTACCCAGAAGTCATTTCCCTTCGGACGATGGCTTCCAAAAATATTGCCAAAGAATTAGTGCTCTTGTTCACCCGGGTAGCGGTTCCAAAGGAGATCCTTACTGACCAGGGGACCCCCTTTATGTCCCGCCTTATGGCGGACCTTTGCAAATTGTGGCAGGTGAAACAGTTGAGGACATCGGTTTACCATCCTCAGACAGATGGGCTTATTGAGAGATTCAACCGTACCCTGAAGTCATTGCTCAGGAAGGTAATCGATAAAGATGGGAAAAACTGGGATTGCATGTTGCCGTATCTGATGTTTGCCATTAGAGAGGTTCCTCAAGCCTCGCTGGCAGTTTCACCCTTTGAGCTGGTATATGGGAGGCACCCCCGGGGAATCTTAGACATCGCCCGGGAAACCTGGGAGCACCAATCCACCCCATATACTAGTGTCATAGAGCACATCACGGCAATGCAAGACAGGATAGCCACAGTCATGCCCATCGTCAGAGAGCACATGAGACAAGCACAAGAGCACCAGCGGCACACTTATAACCGGCAGGCTACCCTGAGGGAATTTCAACCGGGAGATAAGGTGTTAGTGCTGATCCCCTACTAGCCACATGGAAAGGACCATATGAAGTACTGGAGAGAATAGGATAAGTTAATTATCGGATCCGACAGCCAGGTTGACGGCCCCAGGAACAGATCTATCACATAAACCTGTTAAAAGCATGGAAAGGTGGCTGGGGCCCCGTATATCTCTGTGTTTAGATACTGTATGTTACGTATATCTCTGTGCCTAGATTCTGTATGTTACGTATATATCTGTGTTTAGATACTGTATG
Organism: Oncorhynchus mykiss; assembly: GCF_057628025.1. Taxonomy (NCBI): domain Eukaryota; kingdom Metazoa; phylum Chordata; class Actinopteri; order Salmoniformes; family Salmonidae; genus Oncorhynchus; species Oncorhynchus mykiss. The sequence continues at coordinate 56,516,149 of NC_143040.1, forward strand.
TTACGTCTGTCTGTGTCTAGATACTATATGTTACGTATATCTCTGTGTTTAGATACTGTATGTTACGTACAGTGCCTTGCGAAAGTATTCGGCCCCCTTGAACTTTGCGACCTTTTGCCACATTTCAGGCTTCAAACATAAAGATATAAAACTGTTTTTTGTTGTGAAGAATCAACAACAAGTGGGACACAATCATGAAGTGGAACGACATTAATGGATATTTCAAACTTTTTTAACAAATCAAAAACTGAAAAACTTGGGCGTGCAAAATTATTCAGCCCCCTTAAGTTAAAATACTTTGTAGCGCCACCTTTTGCTGCGATTACAGCTGTAAGTCGCTTGGGGTATGTCTCTATCAGTTTTGCACATCCAGAGACTGAATTTTTTTCCCATTCCTCCTTGCAAAACAGCTCGAGCTCAGTGAGGTTGGATGGAGAGCATTTGTGAACAACAGTTTTCAGTTCTTTCCACAGATTCTCGATTGGATTCAGGTCTGGACTTTGACTTGGCCATTCTAACACCTGGATATGTTTATTTTTGAACCATTCCATTGTAGATTTTGCTTTATGTTTTGGATCATTGTCTTGTTGGAAGACAAATCTCCGTCCCAGTCTCAGGTCTTTTGCGGACTCCATCAGGTTTTCTTCCAGAATGGTCCTGTATTTGGCTCCATCCATCTTCCCATCAATTTTAACCATCTTCCCTGTCCCTGCTGAAGAAAAGCAGGCCCAAACCATGATGCTGCCACCACCATGTTTGACAGTGGGTATGGTGTGTTCAGGGTGATGAGCTGTGTTGCTTTTACGCCAAACATAACGTTTTGCATTGTTGCCAAAAAGTTCAATTTTGGTTTCATCTGACCAGAGCACCTTCTTCCACATGTTTGGTGTGTCTCCCAGGTGGCTTGTGGCAAACTTTAAACAAAACTTTTAATGGATATCTTTAAGAAATGGCTTTCTTCTTGCCACTCTTCCATAAAGGCCAGATTTGTGCAATATACGACTGATTGTTGTCCTATGGACAGAGTCTCCCACCTCAGCTGTAGATCTCTGCAGTTCATCCAGAGTGATCATGGGCCTCTTGGCTGCATCTCTGATCAGTCTTCTCCTTGTATGAGCTGAAAGTTTAGAGGGACGGCCAGGTCTTGGTAGATTTGCAGTGGTCTGATACTCCTTCCTTTTCAATATTATCGCTTGCACAGTGCTCCTTGGGATGTTTAAAGCTTGGGAACGCTTTTTGTTTCCAAATCCGGCTTTAAACTTCTTCACAACAGTATCTCGGACCTGTCTGGTGTGTTCCTTGTTCTTCATGATGCTCTCTGCGCTTTTAACGGACCTCTGAGACTATCACAGTGCAGGTGCATTTATACGGAGACTTGATTACACACAGGTGGATTGTATTTATCCTCATTAGTCATTTAGGTCAACATTGGATCATTCAGAGATCCTCACTGAACTTCTGGAGAGAGTTTGCTGCACTGAAAGTAAAGGGGCTGAATAATTTTGCACGCCCAATTTTTCAGTTTTTGATTTGTTTAAAAAGTTTGAAATATCCAATAAATGTCGTTCCACTTCATGATTGTGTCCCACTTGTTGTTGATTCTTCACAAAAAATACAGTATTATATCTTTATGTTTGAAGCCTGAAATGTGGCAAAAGGTCGCAAAGTTCAAGGGGGCCGAATACTTTCGCAAGGCACTGTATATCTCTGTCTAGATTCTGTATGTTAGGTATGTGTCTGTGTCTAGATACTGTATGTTACGTATCTTTCTGTGTCTAGATACTGTATGTTACGTATATCTCTGTCTAGATTCTGTATGTTAGGTATGTGTCTGTGTCTAGATACTGTATGTTACGTATATCTCTGTCTAGAAACTGTATGTTAAGTATATCTCTGTGTTTAGATACTGTATGTTACGTATATCTCTGTGTCTAGATACTATATGTTACGTATGTCTCTGTGTCTGGATAATGTGTGTTACGCATATCTCTGTCTAGATACTGTTACTTATGTCTCTGTGTCGAGATACTGTGTTACTGTCACGTTCGTCATACTGAGTGGACCAAGATGCAGTGTGGTACGTTTCCATCCTTTTATTTAGAAGATAAACTTAAAGCACAAAAACAATAAAGCGAATAAACGAAATGTGAAGCTACATGCAGTGCAGAAAGCAACTACACACAAACATAGTCCCAATGCACGCCCAATTTTTCAGTTTTTGATTTGTTAAAAAAGTTTTGAAATATCCAATAAATGTCGTTCCACTTCATGATTATGTCCCACTTGTTGTTGATTCTTCACAAAAAAATACAGTTTTATATCTTTATGTTTGAAGCCTGAAATGTGGCAAAAGGTCGCAAAGTTCCAGGGGGCCGAATACTTTCGCAAGGCACTGTATCTGTGTCTAGATACTGTATGTGACGTATGTCACTGTGTCTAGATATTGTATGTTACGTGTATCTCTGTGTCTAGATACTGTATGTTTCACATGTCTCTGTGTCTAGATACTGTATGTTACGTATGTCTCTTTTCTAGATACTGTATGTTACGTGCATCTCTGTGTCTAGATACTGTATGTTACGTATGTCTCTGTGTCTACATACTGTGTTACGTATGTATCTGTGTCAAGATACTGTATGTTACGTATATCTCTGTGTCTGCAACATCATATCGTAAAGATAATGAAAGTGAATCATCTGCTCTTTGAACTGACAGTTTCATACGGCTTTGGATGGATGGTTTACTTTCTCCTTCTATTGTTTGGGTATTGTTTTCATTGTCTTGTGTTCCTGCATTGTCTCTCCATTAAGCCTCGGAGAGCCGTGTGTGTCACTCCCATAGGCCCTGCTCACTCAGACAAATCTGCATCTCACCACTCACGTAGAGCTTTGACCAAGACGCTGTCTGTCAGTATGGCATGGAGTAAACAAGGGTTAATGTTAGGTGAGCCAGAGGGATTGATGTTGAATAACAACCCTGCTACTCAGTGGGGATGGTGTACTAACACGACAGAGGCTCGTTTAACTCACACCAGTTTGAGACGTTGTGATGACATGTGGGGCCCTTGCCTGCTAAAGAAACAAGAACACAAAAACAAAAGGGAAAGTCAGTTTCATGAACTTATACTGTATGTTTGACTTGTGTTTGGTGACAGTCAGTTGGAATTGACACCTGTGTATTGGGGTATGTAATTAGTTTAGGGTGAGACAGGTCTAAGAAAAGAGTGGAAGACAAGGAATTATGAGAGGGTTTTTTCCATCTCACCATCATTCTATCAAAACACACAGCAGACCACCGCCGTCTCACCCAGATTTCTGCACAGAGAGAAAGGGGAGACAGCTGACGTGTTAATGGAGTTGATGTGCTATTGTCAAATGAGGAATGTGTAGAGATATGAACCATGTCTGCCCAGTCAACTCATGTGGTCTTTGTCTTGCAGTTTTGAAGGATGGACATTTTGCTACTCATTACTACCTGGAAATAACAACACAACTCTATTACAACATTCAAATTATACACATTGTTGATGTTGACTTTGTTATTGCCAAAACCTCTCATAAAAAAAGGTTTTGTTGAAATTTGATTTAATTGGACTATAATAAGAAAATGCTTGCATATGTTTTGAGGAAGGAGGCACTGAACCATTTAATGGAGAAAAATATATCTGAAAACTAAATTAATTCTGCTGTATAATGTTTGTTGAAATTCTACATTTGAAAAATATTACTGCACAGTTAAGTTTAGATAAGGACACATTTTTGGGAGAATACTGACTAGTATTGACAACCTGTTCTCTGTTTTATTTAGTTTATAAATGGTGATTAACCATTATGGTTTGGTGAAGGTGCATTTATTCAACCGAAGTGAAAGCAAGGTGAGCAATGTTGAAATTTTAGCCACAAACAATGTTGAAGTTTTAGCTGAAACCAAATAGCCAGGTAATGGGGAAGGTAACATGACCCACAAGCAAATATTTGTATTTGAGTGGAGAGATTCCTGAAGTGGGCCTATGCAAACACTGTGTCATTATAAAGAGATCAGGATGAGCAGGGTCATTACAAAGATCAAAGATCAGGATGAGCAGGGTCATTACAAAGATCAAAGATCAGGATGAGCAGGGTCATTACAAAGATCAAAGATCAGGATGAGCAGGGTCATTACAAAGATCAAACAAAGATCAAAGATCAGGATGAGCAGGGTCATTACAAAGATCAAAGATCAGGATGAGCAGGGTCATTACAAAGATCAAAGATCAGGATGAGCAGGGTCATTACAAAGATCAAAGATCAGGATGAGCAGGGTCATTACAAAGATCAAATATCAGGATGAGCAGGGTCATTACAAAGATCAAAGATCAGGATGAGCAGGGTCATTACAAAGATCAAAGATCAGGATGAGCAGGGTCATTACAAAGATCAAAGATCAGGATGAGCAGGGTCATTACAAAGATCAAAGATCAGGATGAGCAAGGTCATTACAAAGATCAAAGATCAGGATGAGCAAATACAGTGCATTGTGAAAGTATTCAGATCCCTTCAGTTTTTCTACATTTTGTTACGTTACAGCCTTATTTTTCCCCTTCATCAATCTACACACAATACCCCATAATGCAAAAACAGGTTTTAGAATTTTTTGAAATGTATAAAAATAATCTGAAATATCAAATGTACATAAGTATTCAGACCCTTCACTCAGTACTTTGTTGAAGTGCCTTTGGCAGTGATTACAGCATAGTCTTCTTGGGTATGACGCTAGAAGCTTGGCATACCTGTATTTGGGGAGTTTCTTCCATTCTTCTCTGCAGATCCTCTCAAGCTCTGTCAGGTTGGATGGGGAGTGTCGCTGCACAGCTATTTTTATGCCTTTCCAGAGATATTCAATCGGGTTCAAGTCTGGGCTCTGGCTGAGCCACTCAAGGACATTCTGAGACTTGTCCCAAAGCCCATCCTGTGTTGTATTGGCTGTGTGCTTAGGGTCGTTGTTCTGGTGGAAGGTGAACCTTCGCCCCGGAGCAGGTTTTCATCAATGATCTCTTTGCTCCGTTCACCTTTGCCTCGATCCTGACAAGTTTCCCAGTCCCTGCCGCTGAAACACCTAGCCACAGTATGATGCTGCCACCACCATGCTTCACCATACGGATGGTGCCAGGTTTCCTCCAGACGTGACGCTTGGCATTCAGGCCAAAGATTTCAATCTTGGTTTCATCAGACAAAAGTATCTTGTTTCTCATGGTCTGAGAGTCTTTAGGTGCCTTTTAGCAAACTCTAAGCGGGCTGTCATGTGCCTTTTACTGAGGAGTGGCTTCCGTCTCACTCTGTCAGAGTGACCATTGGATTCTTGGTCACCTCCCTGACCAAGGCCTTTCTTCCGCGATTGCTCAGTTTGGCCGGGCGGCTAACTCTAGGGAGAGCCATGTTGGTTCCAAATGTCTGCCTTCTAAGAACGATGGAGACCACTGTGTTCTTGGATCTTCAATGCTGCAGAACACTTTTGGTACCCTTCCCCAGATCTGTGCCTCGACACAATTCTGTCTCGGAGCTCTATGGACAATTCCTTCAACCTCATGGCTTGGTTTTTGTTCTGACATACACTGTCAACTGTGGGACCTTAAATAAACAGGTTTCCAATCAATTACATTTTCCATAGGTGGACTCCAATCAAGTTGTAGAAACATCTCGTGTGCATAGATTGCTGAGGAAATGTTTTTATTTAATCCATTTTAGTAGAAGGCTGTAATGTAACAAAATGAGGAAAAGGTCAAACGGTCTGAATACTTTCTGAAGGCAGAGTAATAAATATATATACACACACACATTTTTGGGGGAGGATACTTTAAAATCAAATAGCAAAGCAATCGTTGGTATGACCTTCTTATAATAATTCAATATAGCTTAGTAGAACCCCCTCCCCCGGCTTAGACGGGGCTTAACCAACTCATGTTTAACCCTTGTGTAGTGTTAACATTCTGTAAACTCCCCTTGTCCTAACGGTAAAAAATTAGCCGCCTTCGCTAAACCCCTAAAATAAAGCAGCTTAATTGAATTTTAAAACCCAAATCTATTTTGCATGAAGAAACAACCTGTCATTCATCACAAACTTTGTGAATATCAAGGCTTTCCCTCTTCACAATGCAGAAAGACTGCATTTAATCAGTGGACACCACTCATTTTTATTACAACACACCTGTCATAATTGTTTTCTTTACTAAAGTAGAGTTTTTTAAATTATTATTATTATTATTATTGCTAAAAGGCACTGAATAGGAGTAAACAATTATTTTTGCAAGAGATAGCACATGTATATCCTAAGAAATTAGCAGAAATGTGCAGAAGGTAGTTCTGAAAGCATTTTATTGAAGGGAAACGATAACATTCTTGAACTTTTTTGGAAAGATAGTGACATATTCTTATATACTGTACAATGAGGAATTCAACTACAAAATACTAGTCTTCTCCCATTTTTGGAATCATTGCCCCACCCACAAGGTGTGTAAACAACAACAATAAACAAGAATAAAATAAGACAATAGATACAAAACAAAAAAGTGAAGAACATACATCAATCAACTCTAATTAGCACATGTAGGACAGTAGCCAAGTGTGGTTGCATGGACTTTGCAGATGTATTTCTCACAAACGCAGCACATAGTATTTGTTTTACAGTCCTTCTTTGGGGGTCAGAATTGGCATCTCCTCCTCTTGCCTGCCTCATCTGCAGCCTCAGGTGGATCAGGATAAGTAAAGCCCCCTGAACAGCTTTCACAAGCGCTGCTTTGTGGGGGAGGCGCTCCCTTCTTTGAATGTGTGGAGTTTACAAGTGCCTTTACCAGCTGCTCCAGGAACACCCACTTCTTGTTCCGCTTATCAGGCATCCAGGTAGGGTTGATCCATATCACAAAGGCATTGTATGAGGACACATCAATGATGTTATGGAAGATGACCAGGGGCCAGCGGGCAGTCATCCTCCTGCAGTTCCAATCACCTTGTCCAGGTTGTCCACATCTCCTTTGTTGTGGTTGTAGTCCAGAATGATGGCTGGCTTCCTGTCCTCACGATCACTGATCTCAGCCGTTTTGTGCAGTGTGCTCAGGTGGACCACATTCTTATTCCTCTTTGGGAGGTAAGAAACTAGAGTGGTGGTGGGGGTGAAGGCAAACTTTGATGAGAAGGCCTCTCTACCCCTTGTTGCGAGGAGTGCAGGGAGGGCTCAGGCTTGTTCTTTCTAACTGTGCCAACCATGGTGATATTCCTCTTCAGGAGCTGCTGGCTGAGTTCAGTCAGTAACACACATAATCTCAATTCCTCAGTGTGTGTGTGTGTGTGTGTGTGTGTGTGTGTGTGTGTGTGTGTGTGTGTGTGTGTGTGTGTGTGTGTGTGTGTGTGTGTGTGTGTATATGATTTTATAACTGCCCAGTCAAAAATGACTGAGACAATCTTTGTACCCTGGTGGGCTACAACTTTCATGGAAATATGAACCAAGGCGATGTTTCACTTTTACTAATGTTGGGGTCACTTTTTAATATAGTGACTTTTATTGTGTTTATCTAGACTTTTTCTGTACAGAAAGTTCATACCATTATCACATATGACCGCCAAGCACTTCTGGACATCAGATCGATAGTTACTAATATCGATTTTGGCTTCAAATATGACTTCAACTCCAACTCAGCTGTTCCACTGTTTCTACTGGACCCTATTTGTTAATTACATGGGCTACCAAAACGCTGCAGGCATAAACGCAGTAGAAGAGCTGAAATTGAGGTGAAGAGAAAAAACGAATGTCACTCCCCTCCGTTCTATTTGCAAATGTCCAGTCACTCGAGAATAAGATGAATGAGCTTTGTTTGAGAGTCTCCTATTAGAGAGACTTGAAAAGCTGCAGTATTATGGGCTCTATTTTCAGCTGGCGTTAAGGCGGTGCTAGTGTCAAGCGCACGTTTAGTTTGCAATTTCGTCATGTAAAAACTGGCGCACTGGCATTTTCCAGGCCTAATGCCAGGTTTGGCATTTTACCTGTCTTAAATCAACTTGCTTTCGCTCAGATGGGAGTGGTGGAAATATTTGAGGTGTGTCCTTAAACACATGATTCAAAGTGCTAATTTCAGGCAGCGCTGATAGGGATATTTAAGACCAACCAACTGTGTTAAGGCATGGACCAACACAGCTGGTTATGGCATGGATTTTGACAGCAGAAACGCAGCCTATCCAGCTGTGACACACACTGCCCATATGCGCATGGAACAAGAGTAACCAAAAGTGCATTTGGTGCCTGTATACTTTGTATTTTTTCCCATTTTGTTTATTTGATAAAAAAAAACATGCATATTCTCCCCTTCTTTCAATGGCTTTTCTTTGTCTGTCCAAAGCCATCGCGAAGTAGACTGTTGATAAAGGGGTTGGCTCCTGAGACTGCTTGTAAATAAACTTCATTCAACAAAACTTTATTAAAATATCAAGTTTGAGAGGAGTAAAACAGCGAGCTGACATTCCATTTTTATTTTTTTACACATTGTAGGCATGCCCACATTATTTTAGCCATGCAGGTCTCATTTTGGACATCTATTTCACCTTTATTTAGCCAGGTAGGCCAGTTGAAAACAAGTTCTCATTTACAACTGCGACCTGGCCAATATAAAGCAAAGCAATGCGACAAAAACAACAACACAGAGTTACACATGGGATAAACAAACGTACAGTCAATAACACAATACAAAAATCTGTAAACAGTGTGTGCAAATGAAGTAAGGAGGTAAGGCAATACATAGGCCAATAGTGGCAAAGTAATTACAATTTAGCAATTTACACTGGAGTAATATATGTGCAGATGAGGATGTGCAAGAAGAAATACTGGTGTGCAAAATAGCTGGAAAACAAAAACAAATATGGGGATGAGGTAGGTAGTTGGTTGGATGGGCTATTTACAGATGTGCTGTGTACAGCTGCCGCGATCGGTAAGCTGGTCTGACAGCTGATGCTTGAAGTTAGTGAGGCAGATAGTCTCCAACTTCAGTGATTTTTGCAATTCCTTCCAGTCATTGGCAGCAGAGAACTGGAAGGAAAGGCGGCCAAAGGAGGTGTTGGCTTTGGGGATGACCAGTATACCTGCTGGAGCGCGTGCTATGGGTGGGGTGTTGCTATGGTGACCAGTGAGCTGAGATAAGATGGAGCTTTACCTAGCAAAGACTTATAGATGATACATAAATCACCCCTCCATGATGTATGCTATGTGTCCATGCCCATCATGAAACGAAAGATGAGAACCTCTGTGAATACCATTAAAGTAGTTATCTGTAACCTGTAAAAATAGTTTGTTTTCTGTTTCTTATGTTATGAAGGCTGGTACAACAGCAATGCGTGTCTTTTTATCCTGACTATTTTATGATATCATTACATTTACATGTATTTATTGTTGATTATGTTAAAAAAAATATGGATTGCTTGGTTTTTCGTAAAATTGTATTTTAACTAAACTTATTAGAATGATCCACCTTCTTAGTTATATGGTGACAACGTCCGTGTCGCTCTTGCAATGCAACTTCTGGAGATGTGTGAATGCGAACTGATCTGTAAGATGGTTCCGACTATGTTCATAAAACATAGGCCTATTTGGGAGCAGTACAACGGTGAGTGGATATTCTCCCTTTCTTGGATCTTTGTCCAGACACCGTGAAAAGTTTGGATGTGCATAAAACCCTAAATTCTGCATTGTTTTAATATTGTGTTCCCACAGGGAGAAATTATGGTGCCTGTAAGTGTGACATAGCCTATTTAAAACAAGTTGTTCTTTCGTTTTGTTTAGAATTATTTTTTCTCTTTTTAGACCTTATTAATAATTAACCCGTGTTGTGTTCGTTCGGGTCTGTGGGACCCATTTTCAATTTTTACTAAAATAAACAATTATACAATGAATATTGGCCTTGGATCATTTTCTGTGAAGAACATGTAAAAAATTTCATTGAGTGCACACTGCACCCCCCTACACACTTATATTACATACGTGGTGTTCTGGGGTAATAAAAGTGTGGAAAAGTGTGTGTGTGTGTGTGTGTGTGTAGGTGAAAACAAGTAAAAATGAAACAAGCAAAAAGGATTGCTGTGTGCCTTCACTATGTCTTACTCCTCCCTGGGCCTGCTGTTTCAACATTGCTCCAATAACCTGTCTGTCTCCCTGCCTGTCTGCCTGTCTCCTGCTTTTCTCGCACTCTTTACCCTTTGTAGTGTGTGAAACTACACAATGTCTTGCGGGAACCTGCACAATGTTAATACAATACTTTATTTCGATACTGCATTTTTTACATTGTATCAAAATAATGTATTTTCCCACACTCTACCCCAGCCAGGTGCAAATTGGGGGAGGGACACAACAAATAAATAGCTTTGCATGTGTGGCTCCTTACCACAATTAATGTCACGTATACTCCCTCTCCGGCCTCCAGGTCATCAGACTACTGATTATCCCGCACACCTGTCACCATCGTCTCGCGCACCTGTGTCTCATGATACTCACCTGGACTCCATCACCTCATTGATTGTCTTCCCTATATCTGTCACTCCACTTGGTTCTTTACTCAGGTGTTAATGACTCTGTTTTCCTGTCAGTGCGTTGTTTGAGTTTCGTGAATATTGTTTATTTTATTTATTAAAGCACTCACTCCTTGAACTTGCTTCCCGACTCTCAGCGCACTCGTTACAGAATATTACCTCACCTAACGAAAGCATCAGGGAGCGTTTTTGTTGTTGTGTGTGTGTCAAAGTACTGACGTCCGGGAACTGCTACAGGCTCTCATGCCTCAACCAGATTGTCAGGCTTCCCTGCCTCAGCTGGCTCGTCAGGCTCTCATGCCTCAGCCGGATCACCAGGCTCCCCTGCCTCAGCCGACTCGTCGGGCTTTCATGCCTCAGCTGGATCGCCAGGTTCCCCTGACTCAACCGATCTGTCAGGTTCCCGTGCTTCAGCTGACTCGACAGGTTCCCGTGCCTCAGCTGGCGTGACAGGTTCTCGCGCATCAGCAGGGGTGACCGGTCTGGTCCTGATCCCCGGGTTCGTCCCCTTTGACGGCGTCCTGCGGCTGGAGCCGTGCGTTCGGGAGGGGTACTGTCATGTATGCTCCCTCTCCGGCCTCTAGGTCATCAGGATGCTGATTATCCCGCACACCTGTCACCATCGTCTCACACACCTGCGCCTCATGACACTCACCTGGACTCAATAACCTCCTTGATTATCTTCCCTATATCTGTCACTCCCCTTGGTTCTTTCCTCAGGTGTTAACGACTCTGTCGTGTTCAATGTTTCTTTTATTTATTAAAACACTCACTCCTTGAGCTTTCTTCCCGACTCTCAGCGCACTCATTACAATCAAACAGTATGGCAAAAATTATTTCTGCTCAGAGGGCCTTAGAATTTATTTTTTGCAAAGAGAGATGCTAGTGTGGAAGGAGCGTCTTCCACTTTGGAAGATAGAGAATTTTCCAAATACAAGGATCATGTCTCTGTCAATTCGGAGACTGACAGTGAGTTGGAAGAAGAGAATGAGATTAACCCTCAGCCAGCACCAGGACCAGCCCATCAGCAGCCAGCCCCAGGACCAGCCCGTCAGCAACTAGCTCATCAGCAGCCTGCAGGAGGAGAAATATGATGCAAAAAAGAAAATATGAAATTGAATGGTCTTCATATCCAAGGAATGAGCCACCCCGCATGGCTGCCAATGTGATAAGGATGCATCCAGGGCCGAGATGGATGGCGGTTATCTTTTGAACTGTTCAAATCATTCTGACTGCACAAATTTGGAGGGAAGGTGTGTTTTTGTAGAGAGATGGAAGGAGATGGACCAAACAAATGTACATGCATACTTTAGGGTGCTTATCCTTACTCTAGCGTTCAGATCCAATGGGGAATCCACAGAATCCCTGTGGGATGCAGAAACTGGCAGATAACCTTTCTATGCAACAATGTCTCTGGAAAACTTCCACATTATTTCCAGGATTATGTGCTTTGATAACCGAGACACCAGACTAGCTCGACGTCAGAGAGACAAGCTAGCTGCAATCAGGTCAGTGTGGGACAAGTGGCCTTCCCCTGTTTTACAACCCTGGGACCAATGTTACTGTTGATGAGCAGCTTATGACAGTTAGGGGCCACGGCCCCTTCAGGCAGTACATATCGTCTAAATATTATAATATTTATATATATTATAATATTGAATCAAGATCTGGTCTGCCTGTGATGCTGCTTTATCATATGTCTGGAACTTGCAAGTGTATATGGGGAAGCCAGATGGATGAGCCCCTGAGATTAACCAAGGGATGCGGGTTGTCCTGGATGTGACACAGGGACCAGATGGCCACAACATCACATGCAATAACTTTTTTACTTCGCACACATGCTGGGCCCGGAGCTCCTCAAGAGGAAGCTGATGATGATAGGAACGGTACAAAAAAAACAAGCCAGAGCTCCCACCACAGCTGTTGAATACACTGTACAGGCCTATCAATTCCTCTAAGTTTGTGTTCACGGCCGACACGTCCCTAGTGTCCCCGTGCCAAAAAAGTTAAAAATGTGGTACTCATGAGTATGCTGCATAGGGATTGGAGAATCTGTGGCCAGGAACATCGGAAATCATAATGGATTACAATGCCACAAAAGGGGGAGTGGACAATTTAGACAAACTGGTGACTGGCTACAGCTGCAAAAGAAGAACCCTACACTGGCCGCTTGTGATATTCTTCCACATCTTGGGCATCTCGGCGTACAATGCATTTGTCATCTGGATGGCGTTGAACCCAGATTGGAACAGAGGGAAACTCCAGAGGAGATGGCTCTTTCTCGATGAGCTGGGCAAGGCATTGGTAAGACCTCAATTCCAGAGGAGTCCCCAGCTTCTGCAGCCATTGTGAGGAGGATTCAGGAGAAGCATGCTGGTGCCCCATCCTGGTGCCCCATCCGCCCGACCCACAGAACCAATAACTAGAACTTTCTCTCCCGTTTTCTTAGATTGAATTCCATATACAACCTTCTGGATTTGTCATAGAACGATGCCGGGACTAGTTTATGTGGATGCCGATAGATTTCTAGCGTTGTGCTTGACAAGAAGTGAAAAAGTGAAGGGCCATTCAGTGAATGAAATAGGTGGGACTTTCCAGTCTCCAGTGGTGGTGGCTATGTAATGTAATCCAACACCAGAGGCACTCGTTACTACAGCTCATAAACCCACTCGCTGGGCTGAAGAGACAGATTCAGAAGCAAATAAACATTCATAAAACAAAGAAATTACACAGAGTCCCCAAATGGACCTTTATTGTAATACATGATGACTTGTGTTAATACAAAGCACTGTATACATGTCTAGAAGGCCTAGATGGCTATTACCTTACCTATGTGTTATAAAAGCCAATCAAACTACTTGTTAGACTATATTGCAAGTAGCCTAGCGTCTAATTGTTCCCCCGAATCCCCCTTCCCTAATTAGCCTACTATAGTAGGTATTTCATACAATATGCAGCCAAAATATTAGGCCTTAGGGCCGTGCACAGCCCTTTCAGGGGGCAGGTGCTCAAAATGGACTAAGCTCCCCACTTGAGAAATAATTATGTATACTTTCATAATTCATATCTTGAAATTCACAACATACCAAATGCCTCTGTAGCAAAAATTCTAGCATAGTCCTATTTATTTCTGCAACAACACACTCATCATCACAAGTTGTAAGCAAGCTAGTTACAGTGCCTCCTAAAAACATGAGCCCTATCTGTGCACGTGCCTGTTAGGCCTAACTGGCAGGAGTAGGCTACACAATCTGTGTCAATGTGTGTGAATGTGTATTTCTCTGTTTTCTTCCTACCTCAACTGCACCATAGCAGCTGATCTGTCATTTCTCACAGACACAGCACTTGGACTAGCAGAACCAGAACCGCGTGTTCAGCACCGTCTGCCTCCAGCCCTATTTTTCCGGCACCACCTCTCCTTCTTTCTGATCTGACTGAGTGACTTACAGAGAGTCAGAGTGGGTCTCACTCTATTTGATGATGGATGCTTCACTTTGAATGTGAATTTGTGTCACCTCAGCTCAGCCAATAAGAAAACCGTGCCGGCACATCTTGGTAGGAGGCTGGCCATTGCCCACTGGTCAGCCAAATGCTCAATATAGATTATAGTGACGACAGCGAAATTGAGCAAAAATGATTTAAAAAAACAGGCCCATGGGCCGCCAGCCATGTAATGTTTTTTATTTATAACATATATTTTTTGGTCAATTTCAACCAGCTCACCCCAAAACAAGAAGTCCCAGGCTTTCTGGCATTTCCCAAAATTGCCAGATGGCCAATCCGCCCCCGGGTGTGTCTCTCAATGGGGAGGTCTATTGATGAAAACGTGGTCTATTTGGTGAAAATGTCTGTCATTATACCCTCACACAAGAAGAAACCATTTTTTTAAAATGCCATGGGAGGAATCTGTTTATGTTAGTATATTGATAGCAGTTCAGGTTTTCTTCATTTTCCCCCAAAAAATACATTTTCTCCAGTAAAAGAAACATGATGCAGTATGAATTTAGCAGTCTGCTATTTGGCTTCCACCTGGCACCTGCAAAACTAAAACAGACAAATGATTGTATGCAGGTGAAAGTTTCTCCCTACAGAATTTGCCCTGGTATGCCCCTGCTAGAGGAACTAGCTGGCCCATTGAAAACACAATCTTCTCTACAGTATATTATAACCAGTTGAACTCGAAGAGGCTTGAAAGTCAGTGGCTGTACTATGAACGGACCACACCAATCCTGTCATCAGCACAGTCAATTGTACAAAAGGGATTTGTTATTTTCTATTTATTGGCAGTCTTCCTCTCATCCTTATTGGCAGTCTTCTTCTAATCTTTATTTGCAGTCTTCTTCTAATCTTTATTGGCAGTCTTCTTCTAATCTTTATTGGCAGTCTTCTTCTAATCTTTATTGGCAGTCTTCTTCTAATCCTTATTGGCAGTCTTCTTCTAATCTTTATTGGCAGTCTTCTTCTAATCTTTATTGGCAGTCTTCTTCTAATCCTTATTGGCAGTCTTCTTCCAATCTTTATTGGCAGTCTTCTTCTAATCCTTATTGGCAGTCTTCTTCCAATCTTTATTGGCAGTCTTCTTCTAATCCTTATTGGCAGTCTTCTTCTAATCTGTATTGGCAGTCTTCTTCTAATCTTTATTGGCAGTCTTCTTCTAATCCTTATTGGCAGTCTTCTTCTAATCTTTATTTGCAGTCTTCTTCTAATCTTTATTGGCAGTCTTCTTCTAATCTTTATTGGCAGTCTTCTTCTAATCCTTATTGGCAGTCTTCTTCTAATCTTTATTGGCAGTCTTCTTCTAATCTTTATTGGCAGTCTTCTTCTAATCCTTATTGGCAGTCTTCTTCCAATCTTTATTGGCAGTCTTCTTCTAATCCTTATTGGCAGTCTTCTTCTAATCCTTATTGGCAGTCTTCTTCCAATCTTTATTGGCAGTCTTCTTCTAATCCTTATTGGCAGTCTTCTTCTAATCCTTATTGGCAGTTTTCCTCTCATCCTTATTAGCAGTCTTCCTCTCATCCTTATTAGCAGTCTTCCTCTCATCCTTATTAGCAGTCTTCCTCTCATCCTTAGTGGCAGTCTTCTTCTAATCCTTAGTGGCAGTCTTCTTCTAATCTTTAGTGGCAGTCTTCCTCTCATCCTTAGTGGCAGTCTTCTTCTAATATTTAGTGGCAGTCTTCTTCTAATATTTAGTGGCAGTCTTCTTCTAATCCTTATTGGCAGGTTTCCTCTAAGACATCAGAGGTCAATTTGTGTTGGTTTCAGTTGCAGTTTTTCATTCCCAACGATGGCTGGTTATCAAGTGTCCCATCCTTCTCTGTCTTCATCTCAACCTCCTCAAGTGGTCTGCCTACTTTCATCGCATGGGAATAATAGAGAGGTCAGGAGAATGCTCTCTCTAGTTGGTGTTGATGGTGGGGATAAAGGAAGATTGATGCCCCTGTTCTCATCATCACAGGTGTTTGCTTTTATGAGCAGTGTCTTCCACAAGCAGTTTCTCATTACACTGGGCTGTGCAGGAGGGCCTGCATTCCTACAATGCTCTGAGGAGTGTGTAATTTAGGAGACTAAATTTAGGGGGAGGCAAATCAGTTTTTATTAGAAGCAGACTTAAACAGAGATTCACCATACTGTGGTCGGATTTGAAACCAGCTCGTTACTTGCTCCTTTTCATGTTCAGAATGCTGCAAATCTCCTTCCTGCTGAACTCAGTGAAAAACAGTCATTTGACTTTTCTTTAATTTGTTTCATCATGGCTGGAGACAGTCTCTCTTAACCATTTGCACATTGATGATATAGCAGCAGCTGATAGACAATTTGTCAACGAAATTCTTGGCAATGCACATTGATTTATATTCTGTCATTTTAAGAGACACTCAAAGATGTCCTGTGGCAACAGTTTGCAAACAAATGCAAGTATGTGTTTCAGAATACACCTAAACAAACTCATTTATACAGACTCAAGTTAAATAAAATAAGAAATGCTGCTCTGCCGTGGCAGTGATCTGAAGACTTAAGATCAAACTGCATTGCAGAAGGGTTGGATTCCACTGTGAGTGCTAATCAATCAGCATTGGCATACTAGGATAAAGGCCAGGTAAATGAGGCTGCTTGGCGTTCCTCCAAGCAAATATTGGTTTGTCCAGAATGATAATGCTGTGAGTCACTTAGGATGTCCCACAAAGCTAAAGGTACACGAATGTCTGGCCTTTTTAATGGAGGAATTGTTTCAGACTCTTTCTTCTTCTTTCAAGCCAAACATCAGTAGCAGGCTCAAGTTCCCATTGAGGATCCAGTCTGCCACTGAGGTCTGCTGGGAGATTAATGAGGAGGGAGTTCTGTCTCCCTGTCAGACACACAGGTCATTGTTCAATCAAAACAGGTTACTGTGTTTCCAGAATAAGTCAAACACATTCAGTTGCTCTATTATTTTTTACTGATAAATGTAGAACTCCATATCACTACATATTTATTACATATTAATAACATAAGTAATTTTCTTACATTTAAATTCAAATTAATATGGCATAAGTATTAGGCAGATGTTCTACTGTAATTCTAAAGGCACATACATCAGGTGGTCAGGTCAGCTGGTCAAAAAGCCACCCCTGTCTCCTCCACTTTATAGTGCATTATCACTTAATTGGAGGCAGTCAGCTGTTTAACAAGGAGCCACAACTCAGTGCTGAGCTCTACCACCAGACACTGATAACATGGTTCTCTGTCTCTGTCTCTCTCTCTCTCCCCCCTCTCTCTCTCCCTTTATCTGTCTCCCTCTATCTGTCTCCCTCTATCTGTCTCTCTCTCTCCCCCCTCTCTCTCCCCTCTCTCTCTCTCTCCCCTCTCTCTCCCCCTCTCTATCTCCCCCCTCTCTCTCTCTATCTCCTCTCTCTCTATCCCCTCTCTCTCTATCCCCTCTCTCTCTATCCCCTCTCTCTCTATCCCCTCTCTCTCCCCCCTCTCTCTCGCTCCCCTCTCTCTCTCTCCCCTCTCTCTCTCCCCCCTCTCTCTCTCCCCCCTCTCTCTCTCCCCCCTCTCTCTCTCCCCTCTCTCTCTCTCCCCCCTCTTTCTCTCTCCCCTCTCTCTCTCCCCTCTCTCTCTGCCCCCTCTCTCTCTCCCCCTATCTGTCTCCAACGTCAGCTTCTGTTCCCTGCAGTGACTGTCTCTCTCTCTCTCTCTCCCCCCTCTCTCTCTCCCCCCTCTCTCTATCCCCCTCTCTCTCTCTCTCCCCCCTCTCTCTCTCCCTCTATCTGTCTCCAACGTCAGCTTCTGTTCCCTGCAGTGACTGTGAGCCGAGAGTTTCCTGTCGCTCCACATAGATAACCCAGAACATTACATCAGTCAAAATTAAATAAAGCCAATGGATAGGCCAAGATGAAAAAGATAAGAAATGTTCAGACGAAACTTTTTAATTCATTTGAATTGCATTGTGAGAGAGAAATGAACTGGGAACTAAACATGGAATTGTATGACTGTGGAAAAAGACCAAACAACTCAGGTTGTCCTGAGCCACATTGACAAATAAGCTGTTGTTATATGAACATATCTCGCAGATTTCCAGATGTAAGATAGGCAGACTACTCAGTAATGGAAAATAACTTGTGTAGATATGACATTCACATAGATAATAGCAGCTTTCCGCTAGACTGGCTCCAAAGTGAGTTGAGCACATCTAATTCCTTGCAGCTCTGCCTTTGATCTTGTCTTACATCTGTGAGGTATTCTGTGTTTTGGGCGAGTTTGTGTCCCTGTGTGTACGCCTTAATTAATTGCAGCCTCCCAGTCCTTTGCTTCTCTCGCTTGCGATGACATCACAGGAGCCAACATGGTGTCTCCCAGACTGGCGTGGATGTTTGAAGTTCCACTTATAGTGAAGAAACCATATAGAAAGGAAGGCGAAGGGCAGAGCCAGTCCTAGAAGCTGCCCATTGATCTCGCCTCGCAGGCTACCCTTGAAAACCTTCTCTCGCCGATAATAATCTTTAATGAATAGTTGTGTGCCACAGGAGTGCTGACTGATAGCGATCGTGTCAAGGAGTGCAGGGCTCAGGTCTCAAATCAATCAGGGAATTCCATCTTAACCATCTGGATGTCTTCCATAATGCCACACACTCTGTGATTGCTCTTGTAATGGACCTACACTGAAAAAGAACTTGGCACCCTGTAAGCATTCTTGCCCAAGTTCAACTCAAACCTCCCGAATCCTCCCTCCATCCCTCCCTCCCTCCCTCCCCCACCTCTACACCTCCTTACAGTGGTTATGAACGCTAACTGTTGTGCTGTTTTAGCAGCTCTTTGTTGCTGTGTTCTGATTTCAGGTTGAGATAGCTCTGTGCGAGCGATTGCCTTTTAAAATTCGGGATTGCGAGGATGGCGACTCCTGGCACAAGCACAGCTCCCTCTGAGCGCGTCTGAAAGGCCCAAATTGAGCCATTTCCCCGATCTCCAGGGAGAACCTTATCACCTGTTGGGGCCAGAGACTGTATATAATTTACAAAATACTATGCCGGGACTAAATTAAGTTTAATAGCTGTGGAGGCCTATTTAAGGATTCTACATGTTGTGCTTTTCCGATAAACCGGTATCAGGAACGTTAGACTGTTTAAAAATAAACCTTGTTGCTCATGGGCTATCAATCAGACAGTGGCAGCTGCCATATTCTGCTGATTTTTGTGGGCTGGCAATGTCATGTCAAAGTGATTTTACATGCCTTCTTCACTTCCCTGGAGCAGTTGAGCACTGTAATTACTCAAGTCTCACTCTGACAGGCTACCATCTCTTTGATTTATGTTGCTGTATTATCGTGTTTGGTAGCACCTTAGGCTTAGCCTGCAAATTTCTTTGTCACAATTGGTGTAGACGATTGAGATAAATTGCAGTTGGAACATGAACACGCCTCCGTTATTACTGTTATCACGGTCATTGTTGTTACTACAGTGATCAGTCGTTTGAAGAGATTACAGGCAGTTCCCATTTGAATAAACAAAACGGTTAACAATTCCTATCAATTGCCCTCACTTCAATTTGAATTGTTGAAATATTTTAAATAAGAATGAAAATAACAATTTAGTCTTACAATTAACAAATAGTGAATGTATAAAAAAATAATAAAATAATATGACATCTCAAATAAGGATTTAGCCCAACTTCTGCTTCCTCTTATTTCCACTCTGACCGCTGTTAATTGGTGATCAGTATTGAATTTCTTAACCAGGTGTATAAGAATCCTCCTATCTCAGTGAAGGTGAGATAAAGCGGGAGAGCAGACACCTCTGAGGGAGCAGCTTTACCTGGTAACAGGCACTTACCTGCCCAAAGTAGCCTGGGCATAGCGATATCCCACTCCATCCTGCTGCCTGCCCCATAACAAAGTCCTAGGCAGCAGAGAAATGGCTCTGATCTGATCATCAGACTGACTCGCTTTAATTGTCCTGGGTTCAACAGAGGTGCCACACCGAGAACCCCAGATCATACTAACTATCAGAAAATCATTGAATGGCAAATCAGTTTATTGTAAATTACTATGAAACAACCTGTTAATACATGTCAATGCCTGTTGTTACTTGAGTAATTGCAGAATTACTGCAGGTATAAGATCAACGTATTGTAAAGTGTTACTTATAATTCCAGTATATTCTGATTCAAGTGAGGAGGTAACAATCATAGTAGATGTAATCACATTAATTGTGACAGGGTCAGAGATAGTATCTGCAGTGTTTACATAGGGCTATCTCATCCTCTAGTGAAAAGTGATACTCTGACCCATCTAGCAGCAAAAAGACAGCCACCATCCTCAGGTAGATATCTCTAAAAGCTTCCCTCCTGAATCCCTTAACTAAATATTGTGTCCCTCTTGATATTCTAGAGCCTGCTTATTTACCTTCAGATCCCAAGGATTAGCAGTTTAGCGCTTCTCCACAAGTGGTCAAACTTCACAGTCCCTCAGAGTGTTGGGAATCCTGGCATTTAAGCTGTTTGAAAAAGTAAGGAGGATATGCGGTACACTGAGATGATTAATTTCTTCATTAAAACATTTCTGTTAACTTATTGCATGAATAGCTAATTTTATCTTGTGAGAATGAAATACTATAGAATACAGTGAACATATAGGATTCAAGGCCTCTCAAAATCTTTTGAAGCGTTTGAGGCTAATAATCTGATCATACTCAGCATCCCACTACTTCAATATACACTATATATATAAAAGTATGTTGACACCCCTTCAAATTAGTGGATTCGGCTATTTCAGCCACACCCATTGCTGACAGGTGTATGAAATCGAGCACACAGCCATGCAATCTCCATAGACGAACAATGGCAGTGGAATGGCCATACTGAAGAACTCAGGGATATTCAAAACTGCACCGTCATAGGATGACATCTTTCCAACAAGTCAGTTCGTCAAATGTCTGCCTTGTTAGAGTCGCCCCAGTCAACTTTAAGTTCTGTTATTGTGAAGTGGAAACGTCTAGGAGCAACAACGGCTCAGCAGCGAAGTGGGAGGCCACACAAGCTCACTGGACAGGACCGCCTAGTGCTGAAGTGCTTAGCGCGTTAAAAGTTGTCTGTCCTCGGTTGCAACACTCATTACCGAGTTCCGAACTGCCTCTGGAAGCAATGTCAGCACAATAATTGTTCGTTGGGAGCTTCATGAAAGGGGTTTCCATGGCCGAACAGCCGCACACAAGCCTAAGATCACCATACGCAATGCCAAGGGTCGACTGGAGTGGTGTAATTCTCGCCGCCATTGGATTCTGGAGCAGTGGAAACATGTTCTCTGGAGTGATGAATCACGCTTCACCATCTGGCAGTTTGACAGACGAATCTGAGTTTGGCGGATGCCAGGAGAACGCTACCTGCCTGAATGCATAGTGCCAACTGTAAAGTTTGGTTGAGGAGGAATAATGGTCTGGGCTGTTTTTCATGGTTTGAGTGAGGCCCCTTAGTTCCAGTGAAGGGAAATCTTAATGCTACAGCATACAATGACATTCTAGGTGGCAGGTGGCCTAGTGGTTAGAGCATTGGGCCAGTAACTGAAATGTTGCTAGATAGAATCCCCGAGCTGACAAGGTAAAAATCTGTTGTTCTGCCCCTGAACAAGGCAGTTGACCCACTGTTCCTAGGCTGTCATTGTATATAAGAACTTCTTCTTCTTCTTAACTGACTTGCCTAGATAAAATATTTTAAAAACTAGACAATTCTGTGCTTCCAACTTTGTGGCAATAGTTTGGGGAAGGCCCTTTCCTGTTTCTGCGGGACAATGCACCTGTGCACAAGCAAGGTCCATACAGAAATGGTTTGTCTCGATCAGTGTGGAAGAACTTGACTGGCCTACACAGAGCCCTGACCTGAATCCCGTCAAACACCTTTTGGGATGAATTTGAACACCGACTGCGAGCCAGGCCTAATCACCCAACATCAGTGCCTGACCTCAGTAACGCTCTTGTGGCTCAATGGAAGTCCCCCTAGCAATGTTCCAACATTTAGTGGAATGAGATGTTCGAAGAGCAGGTGTCCACATACTTTTGGTCATTGTAGTGTAGATTCCCATACAACATCACTGAACCAGCCTTCTGAATCCAATTAAGTGCTTTACCCAAACTGCAATTACTGTTGTGACTTGGATTTAGTTCTGTAATGACCCAACTGAATTCAACCACGTAGCAGCCCTGTGCAGCAAGCCAGATGAGTGCTAACATCCTCCTCTGTGGCTAGAGAAACGCTCTACCAGCCAAAATGGAAATTAGAATAAACTTTAACATGTCATCACGTTCTTATATTATTTATTTTCCACTGTCTTTGATGGATCAGAGGCAGATGATTTCTGACAAAAAAGTAATACAAAAATCTTAAGAGCATAACATGAGACTTGTGTGTTTCTATCCTTGGTGTTTTGGTACAGCTGTGTAACCCTGACAGGATTATCAAAGGAGACATATCAATTATATTACTCTGTGTGATATGGAGTGTAAAAGCTTTTAAGTGAATCACCTATATGTTGAATATGTTATTTCATATTTCAATTTCCAAGCTTTTGGCGGAGGTCATGCGTAGTGCACTAAATGAAGTGGAGATCTTTAATAAAAGCAACAAAGTAGAACTTGGTGGTCTGACTTAAAGCACTTATATGGCTTCAATTAAAAACAGTAACGAGATCACAAAAATATTCTAACCATGTAATATATTCTTTATTGCTATGGTTACACTTATCATCAATCTTATCCGCAGCCAATGAAAAGCCCCAATGGAGTGTCTGCTTTCCCGAGGCTTGATCAAAGTGAATGGGCCATGGGTGGAGTGACGAAGAGCAGGATTTTCAAAATGAGGGCACATTGACTGTGTGCACTGAAGGGAGGTATCTTCATCTGGGAGGCACCCATATGGGTGGTAAAGTGGAAGCTATTGAAGCTGGGCCAAGTGGAAATGTTATCGCACCATACAGGTTTAAGTAAAAGCCCATTTCTATGAATAGAACGACTTAAAGTAGTGAGTGTACGCATTTTTCCTGTACTGGTCCCCCGTGGGAATCAAACCCACAACCCTGATGTTGCAAGTGCCATGCTTTACCAACTGACTGGTCTAACATCTGCATGCATCTACATGCACTACCATGAAGCTGTCCAATGGAACACATCCTCTCTGGACAACTCTGATTGGTGTAGAACCTGGATCCCTCCCTATTTCTTGTGATAATGCTGTTCTACCTTAGCGCTGACCTTGACATCTGTCACCAGCAGGAAGCACAATAGTGTGCCTATTCCCAGCCACTGACCCCTACAGCTGGCCCCACACAAATGGAAAGGGTCCGCTCCCAATAGCTGCACTCTAGAGGTAAACACAGAGCGCGTGTTCATGCTCATCCCTTTACCTCAACTTCTTCACTCACTCCTAAAGAAAAACATACTTTTTGTCCCTTATGCCGAGGCATAAGTGGGGGAAAAGTCCCACAATTGGCAATCCGGTTGATGCCAATTTTCAGAAAATGCGTTCATATTTGCCAATCCTGAATGAGGGTACAAGAAGAGACATCTCACAGTTCCAGGATAGAAAACTTATCTTACATGATTACTAATCTCTACCATGAAGGCATTTAAATGTGCATGTTATGTTGTTGCATGCAAAAGGAGATGACCAAGAAAGTGGATCCATTTCCTCTGGAACACACCAAGCAGACAGTGTTGTGCTGTGAAGTTTTTCCTTCAGTCTTGTGGTGGGCCATTTTTTCCAAAGACGTTAAGCCTAATCCATTTCAGCTGCCTTCATTCAAGGCTGGTAATGGACACCCCAAGAACTGTGTCTGCTGGTGTAACTGGGAGACTGCTTTTCATAAAGCATAAATATCTGCTAAGGGTCTGGGTATGATCCGGCTTTTATGAAATGATGAGTAACATTTCCTTATTGCAGCTCGCACTCCATGTCCCTGCTGTGAGAACTGTCTGCCGCAGATATAACTCTCATTACGGTTCTCTACAGAGGAATAGAGATGTGCATTGAAGTTCTCATGAGAAAAACCTACCGTATCAGCTTTCACAACAGGATATTTCCACTGTCCTGCCAAATGCAAACCATGATGTACAATCGACATGTGACAAATATTTGAGTTGTTTTTGTTGTTATTTTCCACATTTTGATGACATCTCACGACCCCTTCATTGACGGAGTTCCACTGACTGTGAAATGTAGATATACAGAAATACCCCACACTGTACAGTGCCTTCAGAAAGTATTCACACCACTTGACTTTTTCCAAATGTTGTTACAGCTTGAATTTAAAATTCATTACATTTTTTTTTTTTTTGTCACTGTCATTCACAAAATACCCCATAATGTCAAAGTGGAATAATGTTTTTCAAATGTTTTTACTAATTGATTATAGTGCCAATGGTGACTTTACAGAGTTCAATGGCTGTGATAGGAGAAAACTGAGAATGGAGCAACAACATTGTAGTTACTCCACCATACTAACCTAATTGACAGAGTGAAAAGAAGAAAGCCTGTACAGAATACAAATATTCCAAAATGTGCATCCTTTTTGAAACAAGGCACTAAATTAATACTGCAAAAAATTTACCAAAGCAATTAACTTCTTTTCAAGAATGCAAAGAGCTACGTTTGGGGCAAATCCAATACAACACATTACTGAGTATCACTCTCCATATTTTCAAGCATAGTGGTGGCTGTGTCATGTTAAGGGTATGCTTGTAATCGTTAAGGACTGGGGAGTTTTTCAGGATAAAAACTAAACGGAATAGAGCTAAGCACAGGCAAAATCCTAGAGGAAAACGTGGTTCAGTCAATTTTCCACCAGACACTGGGATATGAATTCCCCTTTCAGCAGGACAATAACCTAAAACACAAGGCCAAATATACACTGGAGTTGATTACCAAGAAGACAGTAAATTTTCCTGAGTGTCCAAGTTAAAGTTTGGACTTAAATCTACTTAAAAATCTATGGCAAGACCTGAAAATGATTGTCGAGCAATGATCAACTGTCACGTTCTGACCTCTATTTCCTTTGTTTTGGTATTTATTTTGTATGGTCAGGGCGTGAGTTGGGTGGGCAGTCTATGTTTGTTTTTCTATGTTTTGGTCTAGTTCTATGTTCGGCCTGATATGGTTCTCAATCAGAGGCAGGTGTTCGTCATTGTCTCTGATTGGGAACCATATTTAGGTAGCCTGGGTTTCACTGTGTGTTTGTGGGTGATTGTTCCTGTCTTTGTGTAGTATTCACCAGATAGGCTGTTTTGAGTTCTCACGTTTCTTGTTTTCGTTAGTTTGTTCATGTATAGTGTCTTCATTAAATTACAATGAACAACCACCACGCTGCGTTTTGGTCCGCCTCAACTTCACAACAAGAGAATCGTTACAGAATCACCCACCACAACAGGACCAAGCGGTGTGGTAATGGGCAACGGAGAAAGCAGCAGCAGGAGCAGCGCGAGGAGGTATGGACATGGGAGGACGTTATGGACAGCAATGGCATGGGTTATACTACTTGGGAGGAGATCGACAGGTGGGCGGCCGACCCAGGGAGAGTGCCGGAGCCCGCCTGGGATTCGATGGAGCAGTGCGCGGAAGGCTATCAGAGAATGGAGTTGGCGAAGCAGGCACGGCGGCGCGGAAGGAAGCCCGAGAGGCAGCCCCAAAAATTTCTTGGGGGGGGGCTAACAGGGAGTATGGCTACGCCAGGTAGGAGACCTGAGCCAACTTCCTGTGGTTACCGGTGGGCTAGAGAGACCGGGCAGGCACCGTGTTATGCTGTGGAGCGCACGGTGTCCCCAGTGCGGGTGCACAGCCCGGTGCGGTACATTCCAGCTCCGCGTATCGGCCGGGCTAGAGTGGGCATCGAGCCAAGTGCCATGAAGCCGGCTCTACGCATCTGGTCTCCAGTGCGTCTCCTTGGGCCGGCTTACATGGCACCAGCCTTGCGCACGGTGTCCCCGGTTCGCCTGCATAGCCCAGTGCGGGCTATTCCACCTCGCCGCACTGGCAGGGCGACCGGGACCATTCAACCGGGTAAGGTTGGGCAGGCTCGGTGCTCAAGAGCTCCAGTGCGCCTGCACGGCCCGGTCTATCCGTCACCACCTCCACACCCCAGCCCTCCGGTGGCAGCTCCCCGTACCAGGCTGTCTCTCCGGCCCATCCGTCCAGAGCCTTCCTCCTCTCCAGCGCTGCCGGAGCCTCCCGCCTGTCCGGCGCCTCTGCCGGAGCCTCCCGCCTGTCCGGCGCCTCTGCCGGAGCCTCCCGCCTGTCCGGCGCCGCTGCCGGAGCCTCCCGCCTGTCCGGCGCCTCTGCCGGAGCCTCCTGCCTGTCCGGCGCCTCTGCCGGAGCCTCCCGCCTGTCCGGCGCCTCTGCCGGAGCCTCCCGCCTGTCCGGCGCCTCTGCCGGAGCCTCCCGCCTGTCCGGCGCCTCTGCCGGAGCCTCCCGCCTGTCCGGCGCCTCTGCCGGAGCTTCCCGCCTGTCCGGCGCCTCTGCCGGAGCCTCCCGCCTGTCCGGCGCCTCTGCCGGAGCCTCCCGCCTGTCCGGCGCCTCTGCCGGAGCCTCCCGCCTGTCCGGCGCCTCTGCCGGAGCCTCCCGCCTGTCCGGCGCCTCTGCCGGAGCTTCGCGTCTGCCCGGCGCCTCTGCCAGAGCTTCGCGTCTGCCCGGCGCCATCGGAGCTTCCCGTCTGCCCAGCGCCGCCAGCGCCGCCCGTCTGCCCAGCGCCTCCAGCGCCGCCCGTCTGCCCAGCGCTGCCAGTGCCGCCCGTCTGCCCAGCGCCGCCAGTGCCGCCCGTCTGCCCAGCGCCGCCAGTGCCGCCCGTCTGCCCAGCGCCGCCAGTGCCGCCCGTCTGCCCAGCGCCGCCAGTGCCGCCCGTCTGCCCAGCGCCGCCAGTGCCGCCCGTCAGCCAGGGGCCGCCAGTGCCGCCAGTCAGCCAGGGGCCGCCAGTGCCGCCAGTCAGCCAGGGGCCGCCAGTCAGCCAGGGGCCGCCAGTGCCGCCAGTCAGCCAGGGGCCGCTAGAGCCCCTCCGCCCGGAGCAGCTGTCCCTCTGTCCCGAGCAGCTGTCCCTCTGTCCCGAGCAGCTGTCCCTCTGTCCCGAGCAGCTGTCCCTCTGTCCCGAGCAGCTGTCCCTCTGTCCCGAGCAGCTGTCCCTCTGTCCCGAGCAGCTGTCCCTCTGTCCCGAGAAGCTGCCCCTCTGTCCCAAGCAGCCCCTCTGTCCAGTGGGGTCATTGAGAGGGGTGGGCATGGTGAGTAAGCCACGGAGGCGGACAATAAGGCGGACTGAGACAATGGCGAAGTGGGGTCCGCGTCCCGCGCCAGAGCCGCCACCGCGGACAGACGCCCACCCAGACCCTCCCCTATAGGTCAAGGTTTTGCGGCCGGAGTCCGCACCTTTGGGGGGGGGTACTGTCACGTTCTGACCTCTATTTCCTTTGTTTTGGTATTTATTTTGTATGGTCAGGGCGTGAGTTGGGTGGGCAGTCTATGTTTGTTTTTCTATGTTTTGGTCTAGTTCTATGTTCGGCCTGATATGGTTCTCAATCAGAGGCAGGTGTTCGTCATTGTCTCTGATTGGGAACCATATTTAGGTAGCCTGGGTTTCACTGTGTGTTTGTGGGTGATTGTTCCTGTCTTTGTGTAGTATTCACCAGATAGGCTGTTTTGAGTTCTCACGTTTCTTGTTTTCGTTAGTTTGTTCATGTATAGTGTCTTCATTAAATTACAATGAACAACCACCACGCTGCGTTTTGGTCCGCCTCAACTTCACAACAAGAGAATCGTTACATCAACAACCAATTTGACAGAGCTTTAATAATTTTGAAAATAATAGTGGGCAAATGTTAAACAATCCAGGTGTGGAAAGCTTACAGTTGTAATCGCTGTCAAGGGTGCTTATACAAAGTACTGACTCAGGGGTGAGAATACTTATGTAAATTAGATATTTATGTATTTCATTTCAATAAATTTGCTAAACTTTCTAAAAACATGTTTTCACTTCTGGGATAGTGTGTGTATTTGTGTTGTATATTGTGTGTAATCTCTTTAATCTATTTTTTATTTAGCTTCCCCAAACTTGAATTTCAAGTGTTATGTTTGTGTGGTTTAATAATCCAACAGGGGCAGGCAATAGACAGGTCAAGGGCAGGCAGGGGTCAGTAAACAAGAGGTGGGGCAAAGGTACAGGACGGCAGGTAGGCTCAGGGGTAGGGGCAGGCAGAGTGGTCAGTCAGGCGGGCTCCGAGTCAGGACAGGCAAGGGTCAAAACCAGGATGGCAAGAAAAAGAGAGACTGGGAAAAGCAGGAGCTGAGACAAAAACACTGGTTGACTTGACAAACAAGACAAACTGGCACAGATAGACAGAAAACACAGGTATAAATGCACAGGGGATAGTGGGGAAGATGGGCGACACCTGGAGGGGGGTGGAGACAAGCACAAGGACAGGTGTACAGATCAGGGTGTGACAGTTTGCCAGGTTGTAAAGCAGATTAAAGTGCTTCATTTTAAGAATGAATTAATAAATATAGCATCAGGAGAAAGCTGAGATCATCTTTTAAATATTGGTCAGTCAAAACTTTGTTTTCACATGCGATTGCACAATGACTGGTCTTATAAGAACACACACAAATGTATAGGCTACATTTGGAGTTGTTTGGCCACTTTAGTTGCCTTTACTGCACATGCTGGGCATCATTCACAAGCGATAATACATCCTTCACAAGTGATAATACATCATTCACAGGTGATAATACATAATTTACAAGTGATAATACATCACTCACAAGTGATAGGCTAATATTGTCACCCATGAGACTATTCTTAATTGAATTACTATTCTTGTCTTTACATTTACATATGGACACACCTACTCATTCCAAGCTTTTCCTTTATTTTGACTATTTTCTACATTGTAGAATAATAGTGAAGACATCCAAACTTTGAGATAACACATACAGTGGCTTGCAAAACTAGTCACCCCGATTGGCATTTTTCCTATTTTGTTGCCTTACAACCTGGAATTAAAATATATATATATTTTTAGGGTGGGGGTGTTGTATCATTTGATTTACACAACATGCCTACCACTTTGAAGATGCAAAATAGTTTTTATTGTGAAACAAACAAGAAATAACACAAAAAAACAGAAAACTTGAACGTGCATAACTAATCACCCCCCCCTCAATACTTTGTAGAGTCACCTTTTGCAGCAATTACAGCTGAAAGTCTCTTGGGGTATGTCTCTATAAGCTTTGCACATCTAGCCACTGGGGGTTTTGCACATTCTTCAAGGCAAAACTGCTCCAGCTGCTTCAAGTTGGATGGGTTCCGCTGATGTACAGCAATTTTAAGTAATACCACAGATTCTCAATTGGATTGAGGTTTGGGCTTTGACTAGGCCATTCCAAGACATTTGTTTCCCCTTAACTTACACCACTTGAGTGTTGCTTTAGCAGTATGCTTAGGGCCATTGTCCTGCTGGAAGGTGAACCTCCGTCCCAGTCTCAAATCTCTGGAAGACTGAAATAGGTTTCCCTCAAGAATTTCCCTGTATTTAGCGCCATCCATCATTCCTTCAATTCTGACCAGTTTCCCAGTTCCTGCCGATGAAAAACATCCCCACAGCATGATGCTGCCACCGCCATGCTTCACTGTGGGGATGGTGTTCTCGGGGTGATGAGAGGTATTGGGTTTGCGCTAGACATAGCATTTTCCTTGACGGCCAAAAAGCTCAATTTTAGTCTCATCTGATCAGAGTACCTTCTTCCATGTGTTTGGGGTGTCTCTCACATGCCTTTTGGCAAACACCACACCACAGTTTTTCTTTCACTTCTTATGGCTGCCATCCCGTTAACGGGATCGATATGACAACTACCAGTGAAAATAGAGGGTGCCAAATTCAAACCACAGAAATCTCATAATTACAATTCCTAAAACATACACGTGTCTTATATCATTTTAAAGGTAATCTTGTTGTTAATCGCACCAAAGTGTCTGATTTCAAATATGCTTTTCAGCAAAAGCACTACAAACGATTATGTTAGGTCTCCACCAAACCACAATAAGCACAGCCTTTTTTCAGTGAAATATAGCATTCACAAAATTCATCACTGACCTTGAATTATCTTCATCAGATGACACTCATAGGACTTCATGTTACACAATACATGCATGTTTTGTTTGATAAAGTTGATATTTATATAAAAAAAATCAGAGTTTACATTGGCGTATAAAATTCACTAGTTCCAAAAACATCCTGGGTGATTTTGCATAGCCACATCGTTTCAACAGAAATACTCATCATAAATGTAGATGATAATACAAGTTAAACACATGGAATAATAGATATACCTCTCCTTAATGCAACCGCTGTGTCAGATTTCAAAAAAGGTTTACGGAAAAAGCACACAGCTCAGAACAGTAGCCAAATTAGTCTCCATGTTGGAGTCAACAGAAACCAGAAAATACATGATAAATGTATCCTTACCTTTGATGAACTTCATCAGAATGCAGTCCTAGGAATCCCAGGTCCCCAATAAATGCTTGATTTCTTCGAAAATGTTTTATGTCCAATTAGCTACTTTGGTTAGAGCGCGTCCACTATAACGTGACGAAATGTCCAAAAGTTCCGTAACAGTCAGTAGAAACATGTCAAACGATGTATTGAATCAATCTTTAGAATGTTATTTACATATATCTTGAATAACATTCTAACCTGAGAATTAGAATGACTTCAGATGACCGGTGGAACGCAGGTCCTTCCCCTGTGAACGCGCTTGGTGAAAACATGGTCGACTCGTGGCAGTGGTGACTATTTCCTGTCTCATTCGACCCCCCTCCACATTAGAGTCATCAGACAAAGTTCTATTGACTGTTGACATCTAGTGGAAGGCGTAGGAAGTGAAAACTCATCCAGATCATCCAAGATCTGCCACCCCCAGAAAAAATCCAAAAAGGAAGTGGAATTTCTCAGGGTTTTGCCTGCAATATTCGTTATGTTATACTCACATACATAATTCAAACAGTTTTAGAAACTTCAGAGTGTTTTCTATCCAATACTAATAATACTATGCATATATTAGCAACTGAGACTGAGGAGCTGGCCATTTACAATGGGGACCTTTTCATCCAAGCTACTCAATACTGCCCCTGCAGCCATAAAAAGTTAAGCAATGGCTTTTTTTCTGGACACTCTTCCGTAAAGCGCAGCTCTGTGGAGTGTACGGCTTAAAGTGGTCCTATACTCCAATCTCCGCTGTGGAGCTTTGCAGCTTCTTCAGGGTTATCTTTGGCCCCCTTGTTGCCTCTGATTAATACCCTCCTTGCCTGGTCCATGAGTTTTGGTGGGCGGCCCTCTCTTGGCAGGTTTGTTGTGGTGCCATATTCTTTCCATTTTTTAATAATGGATTTAATGGTGCTTCGTGGGATGTTCAAAGTTTTTGATATTTTTTTTTATCACAGAACCCTGATCTGTACTTCTCCACAACGTTGTCCCTGACCTGTGTGGAGAGCTCCTTGGTCTTCATGGTGCCATTTGCTTGGTGGTGCCCCTTAGTGGTGTTGCAACCTTTGGGGCCTTTCAGAACAGGTGTATATAAACTGAGAACATGTGACAGATCATGTGACACTTAGATTGCGCACAGGTGGATTTTATCTAACTAATTATGTGACTTCTGAAAGTAATTGGTTGCACCAGATCTAATTTAGGAGCTTCATAGCTAAGGGGGTGAATACATATGTACGGACCACTTCTCCGTTTTTTATTTTTACCATTTTTTTGGACACAAGATATTTTCTTCATTTCACTTCACCAATTTGGACTATTTTGTGTATGTCCATTTCTTGAAATCCAAATAAAAATCCATTTAAATTACAGGTTGTAATGCAACAAAATGGGAAAAACACTAAGGGGGATAAATACTTTTGCAAGGCACTGTATGGAATCATGTATTAACCAAAAAAGTGTTAACAAAACAAAATATATACATTGGGGCAAAAAGGTATTTAGTCAGCCACCAATTGTGCAAGTTCTCCCACTTAAATTATGAGAGAGGCCTGTAATTTTCATCATAGGTACACTTCAACTATGACAGACAAAATGAGAAAAAAAATCCAGAAAATCTCATTGTAGGATTTTTAATTAATTTATTTGCAAATTATGGTGGAAAACAAGTATTTGGTCAATAACAAAAGTTTATCTCAATACTTTGTTATATACCCTTTGTTGGCAATGACAGAGTTCAAACGTTTTCTGTAAGTCTTCACAAGGTTTTCACACACTGTTGCTGGTATTTTGGCCCATTCCTCCATGCAGATCTTCTCTAGAGCAGTGATGTTTTGGGGCTGTTGCTGGGCAATACGGACTTTCAACTCCCTCCAAAGATTTTCTATGGGGTTGAGATCTGGAGACTGGCTAGGCCACTCCAGGACCTTGAAATGCTTCTTACGAAGCCACTCACTCCCGGGCGGTGTGTTTGGGATCATTGTCATGCTGAAAGACCCAGCCACGTTTCATCTTCAAAGCCCTTGCTGATGGAAGGAGGTTTTCACTCAAAATCTCACGATACATGGCCCCATTCATTTTTTCCTTTAAACGGATCAGTCGTCCTGGTCCCTTGGCAGAAAAACAGCCCCAAAGCATGATGTTTCCACCCCCATGCTTCACAGTAGGTATGGTGTTCTTTGGATGCAACTCAGCATTCTTTGTCCTCCAAACATGACGAGTTGAGTTTTTACCAAAAAGTTATATTTTGGTTTCATCTGACCATATGACATTCTCCCAATCTTCTTCTGGATCATCCAAATGCTCTCTAGCAAACTTCAGAAGGGCCTGGACATGTACTGGCTTAAGCAGGGGGACACGTCTGGCACTGCAGGATTTGAGTCCCTGGCGGCGTAGTGGGTTACTAATGGTAGGCTTTGTTACTTTGGTCCCAGCTCTCTGCAGGTCATTCACTAGGTCCCCCCATGTGGTTCTGGGATTTTTGCTCACCGTTCTTGTGATCATTTTGACCCCACTGGGTGAGATCTTGCGTGGAGCCCCAGATCGAGGGAAATTATCGGTGTTCTTGTATGTCTTCCATTTCCTAATAATTGCTCCCACAGTTGATTTCTTCAAACGAAGCGGCTTACCTATTGCAGATTCAGTCTTCCCAGCCTGGTGCAGGTCTACAATTTTGTTTCTGGTGTCCTTTGACAGCTCTTTGGTCTTGGCCATAGTGGAGTTTGGAGTGTGACTGTTTGAGGTTGTGGACAGGAGTCTTTTATACTGATAACAAGTTCAAACAGGTGCCATTAATACAGGTAACGGGAGGACAGAAGAAGTTAAAGGTCTGTGAGAGCCAGAAATCTTGCTTGTTTGTAGGTGACCAAATACTTATTTTCCACCATAATTTGCAAATAAATTCATAAAAAATCCTACATGGTGATTTTCTGGATTTTTTTTCTCATTTTGACTGTCATAGTTGAAGTGTACCTATGATCAAAATTACAGGCCTCTCTCATATTTTTAATTGGGAGAACTTGCACAATTGGTGGCTGACTAAATACTTTTTTGCCCCACTGTATTATATTTGAGATTCTTCAACGTAGCCACTTTTTGCCTTAATGACAGCTTTCCACACTCTTGGCATTCTCTCAACCAGCTTCATGAGGTAGTCACCCGGAATGCATTTCAATTAACAGGTGTGCCTTGTTAAAGTTAATTTGTGGATTTTCTTTCCTTAATGCATTTGAGACAATCAGTTGTGTGGTGACAAGGTAGGGCAGTATACAGAAGATAACCCTATTTGGTAAAAGACCATGTTCATGTCCAAATTTCTGCAAAGAAACCACTACTTAAGGACACAAATAATAGGAAGAGAGTTGCTTGGTCCAAGAAACACAAGCAATCGACATTCAACTGGTGGAAATCTGTCCTTTTGATCTGATGAGTCCAAATTTGAGATTTTTTTGTTCCAACCGCTGTGTCTTTGTGAAACGCAGAGTAGGTGAACGGATTAACCAGTATTGCTATCGCAGCATTCTGCAGCAATAGACCAACCCATCTGGTTTGCGCTTAGTGGGACTATCATTTGCTTTTCAACAGGACAATGACACAACACACCTCCAGGCTGTGTAAGGGCTATTTGACCAAGAAGGAGAGTGATGGAGTGCTGCATCAGATGACCTGGCCTCCACAATCACCCGACATCTACCCAATTGAGATGGTTTGGGAAGAGTTGGACCACAGATTAAAGGAAAAGCAGCAACCAAGTGCTCAGCATATGTGGGAAATCCTTCAAGGCTGTTGGAAAAGCATTCCAGGTAAAGCTGGTTGAGAGAACACCAAGAGTGTGCAAAGCTGTCATCAAGGCAAAGGTTGGCTACTTTGAAGAATCTAAAACATCAAATATGCTTTGATTTGTTTAACACTTGTTTGGTTACTACATGATTCCATATGTGTTATTTCATAGTGTTGATGTCTTCATTTTTACTCTAAATTCAGCAAAAAAAGAAAAGTCCCTGTCTTTCAAAGATGATTCGTAAAAATTCAAATAACTTCACAGATCTTCATTGTAAATGGTTTAAACACTGTTTCCCATGCTTGTTCAATGAACCATAAACAGTTAATGAACATGCACCTGTGGAACGGTCGTTAAGACACTAACAGCTTACAGACGGTAGGCAATTAAGGTCACAGCTATGAAAACTTAGGACACTTAAGAGGCCTTTCCACTGACTCTAAATAACACTAAAAGGAAGATGCCCAGGGTCCCTGCACATCTGCATGAACGTGCCTTAGGCATGCTGCAAGGAGGCATGAGAACTGCAGATGTGGCCAGGGCAATAAATTACAATGTCCGTACTGTGAGACGCCTAAGACAGCACTACAGGAAGACAGGACGGACAGCTGATCATCCTCTCAGTGGCAGACCACGTGTAACAACACCTGCACAGGATCGGTACATCCGAACATCAAACCTGCGGGACAGGTACAGGATGGCAACAACAACTGCCCGAGTTACACCAGGAACGCACAATCCCTCCATCAGTACTCAGACTGTCCACAATAGGCTGATAGAGGCTGAACTGAGGGCTTGTAGGCCTGTTGTAAGGCAGGTCATGACCAGACATCACCGGCAACAACGTCGCCTATGGGCACAAACTCACCGCCGCTAGACCAGACATGACTTGCAAAAAGTGCTCCTCACTGACGAGTCGAGGTTTTGTCTCTAAAGGGGTGATGGTCAGATTTACGTTTATCGTCGAAGGAATGAGCGTTACACCGAGGCCTGTACTCTGGAGCGGGATCGATTTAGTGGTGGAGGGTCCGTCATGGTCTGGGGCGGTGTGTCACAGAATCATCGGACTGAGTTTGTTGTCATTGCAGGCAATCTCAACGCTGTGCATTACAGGGAAGACATCCTCCTCCCTCATGTGGTACCCTTCCTGCAGTGCTCATCCTGACATGACCCTCCAGCATGACAATACCACCAGCCATACTGCTCGTTCTGCCCATTCCCCCCAGAAATGGGGTAACATCTCACAGCAAGAACTGGCAAATCTGGTGCAGTCCATGAGGAAGAGATGCACTGCAGTGCTTAATGCAGCTGGTGGCCGCACTAGATACTGACTGTTGCTTTTGATTTTGACCCCCCCCCCCCCCCCCCCCTTTTGTTCAGGGACACATTATTTCATTTCTGTTAGTCACATGTCTGTGGAACAGTTTGTCTGTTGTTGAATCTTGTTGGTTCATACAAATATTTACACATTTTAAGTTTGCTGAAAATAAACGCAGTTGACAGTGAGAGGACGTTTCTTTTTTTGCTGAGTTTACAATGTAGAAAATAGTCAAAATAAAGAAAGACCCTTGAATGAGTATACAGTATGTGCCCAAACTTTTGACTGGTACTGTATGTGTGAAATTTGTTTTGATTTAGAAGAGACCTGTCGGAATAGGGGCAGGGGGAAAAAGTACATGTCATCTATGCACTTCAATAGTGAATGTGTAAGGATAGATGCTGGGAGGCGAGAAGCAAGTACAGGGAGTGAACATTTAATGAATAACAGACATGAAACAAATCACGGACAGCATCTGGACAGGGGAAACATAACGTCAATAATGCTGACACATGGATCAAACGAAGGAACAGACAGATATAGAGGGGGGGCAATCAACAAAGTGAAGGAGTCCAGGTGAGTCCAATGAAGCGCTGATGAGCGTAATGATGGTGACAAGTGTGCTTAATGATGGGCAGCCTGGCGCCCTCGAGCGCCAAAGAGGGGGAGCGGGAGCCGGAGCAGGCTTGACAGAATGAAGGACGCTTTTCCCACGGTTCATTTTCATGCCAGCCATAGAAAGCTGATGTGATACTCCTCTTTTTAATAGAGGCTATCAAAACTCTGTTTTCTCACTCAATTGCATAGTCTATAGTAATGTTGTGCAACATAAGCTCATGGGCGCTCATGAAGTGTTTGATTTTATTTTCGATTGCATTTGCATTGATGTCAGAGTGATTAGAGGGACAATAGATTGCTGAGTACGAGGCCATTAGCGGCTGTCGGTAGGCAAATTTGGTAGGCTGTTAATGACCATCAGCAGCATCAGAGCACAGTTTTAGAGAAGTCTAGTTACCTTGAGTTTGACTGTGGTCATAACTTGTGACGCAAGGTTTGGCGCTAATATGGTTACCGTAATAGCCCTAGTTGTAACACAACAAAATGTGAATACTTTCTGAAGGCTCTGTTTATTCCCTACATGAATGTTGGCAAATAGAAACACCCAATGTGGGTGTTGAATAATTAATTTCTTAAGATAAGGTTTGCATGAAGTCATTGTAATAAATACTGCCTAGAATGATCTTTAGTGGCAATAGTATTAAGATTTATTTGTTATATTTGGGATATTGCCAGTCTTTATGCGTTGCTATACTTGTTTAAACCATTTTTCATTTTTGCAAATGTTAAATGTTAAATATACACACCTATTATAAACGAAAGCTTCCTTTTCAAAATAAGCAAATTATGCGTCATCTTCATCATCCAGGATTTCTCCATATGGACAGCAATTCTGCTTCCTGGGATTCTGCAAACCGCCCAATGAGAGTATTTTTCCTGGATTCTAACGGCAGCGGTCGGGTATGACACTGCTGGGTATTCTAACAGATGGTGACTCAGTATGAATCAGGGCTAAGTACTGGCCAAGGCCTGAATGTGTGTGTTGGACTACACATCACATTTCTGAAGACCACACAGGTTCCACAAGCATGTCTAAATCTCTCTGCTGCCCTCTATCTTAGTCACAACATCTCACCATGGGAAGAAGGTCACAAGTTCAACACCAGCGGGGTACGCTCACAGAGGCCAACACAGGCCATTTAGTGCTGCTAATTACCCCTCACAAACCATTCAGCTCCTATTTACCGGTTTGATTAATACGAAATGTGTTTTCCTGTCTTTTTTTTGAAGATAGGAAAGAATCATGAGGCCAATAGTGGATAGAGCTCTAACTCACAGCCACGGGGACTGCAGGGGATTTTTTATTTTATGTAAATATCAGGGATTGACATTAGATTATATTTTTCCCCTTAGTGGCGTTCAATAGCCAGTGTGTTTCCCATCACTACTGTTTCAGCATCCTGCCCAATGTCTAGTTCATTTATGTCAGCAACATATGCTTCCGACCTGCTGCCTCTCCTATATAATCTCAATGGTGTTTATCAGCTGGCATAAAAATAACCTCAACTGTGTGTAAAATAACCCCCCAGCCAGTGATACCACAGCAACAACAACAACGTCCCCCCAGTCCATCGTATTCCTGTGCAAATATACAGATAAACAGATCATTTCATTACCTATGGGGCAGGCGTCTGAGCAGCAAAAGGAAAGGAAGAGGAAGGCACGAGTGATCTCATCCAACATGCTGAAGCCTCGCCGTTATAAATGACTTTGTCATACCACCATGGTCGGCCATAAATGACCTCACCAGACGTGCTGCTGTAATAAACTAAACTAATAAGAATGTGCAGGAAGAAAAACACTGCCTGCAGTGAGCACGACTACTAAGGACCGGGACCCGGCTGCTAAAAACATAAATCCTGCCCCTAATAAATCTCGACGGACGGCTGTCACCTGACATGGCAAGTTGAAGGGAAGGGCGGGGTGAGTGAGTGGTGGGCGGTCAACGATAGAGACACTGACACCCTGGACATCCGCAGCCATGGAGGAAAGCCCCCTCTACTGTGAAAAAATACTCCATATGTACTTGTACCTTCTGTGACCCTTCAACCCAGAACAGATGTCCACAATAAATACCCTTGACCCATGGAGGCATTTCCAGCACGCTATCGAGGACACTTTTTTTGTAGTTTGCTGGACTTGCTAGTAGGATTCTGGCTGGTCAACACCTGACCAAACTGTGAGATTTACAATATGGACGTGTAAAGTTTATTTTGTGTAATCCTGGACATAGGCATTGAGGAAACAGCAATACATTAAAATCGAAGTAAGAATTTAGTGTGCGTACACTGCTGACTCCCGTGGGAACTGTGTGTGAGCTGTTACAATCTGCCTCCTGTTACAAGGTCTGGTACTCAATTATGACCTTATCAACTTGCTGTTATAAACATCTGTAAGTAGAGAGTTACCTGTCCTCTTGTAATTTATTGCTACATCTCTTTGGTTTCTAATCTTCTTGAAACTCCGGGCCTAAGAATTGGGGAATCTTCAACATAAATGTGTAGGGTGTCTGAATTAAGCCAGGATGTTACTGCTTATTTTCAATCATATAAGGCCTGAATCTTACGACTATTCGACTGCGTTTAGACAGGCAGCCCAGTTCTGATATATATTTTTGGTTTGTTTGTTTGTCTTTTTGACAGGTATGTATGTTGCATGAACAACCCATTATACATGTAATGTGTACAATTGGATTAGCATACCCTGAGTCAAAGGCATTGTGGGTAACCCCTGAGTCAACAGTAATTGGTCTTTTGACCAATCACATCAGCTCAGCAAAAGATCTGATGTGAGAAGATCTGATGTGATTGGTCAAAAGACCAATTAGTGGAAAAAAGATTAGAATTGGGCTGCCTGTGTGAATGCAACCTTCTTGTCCTGGATCCCCTTGTTGACCCAGGCGTTACCAACAATGCCTTTGTCTATGTGACTCGGTATGCTAATGAAATTGTACACATTACATGTATGTGTGTTGTTCATACAACATACATACCTGTCAAAAAGACAAACAAACAAACAAAAAAATTTATATCAGAACTATATCAAACACCATCTTGCGGAAAAGTCAAAAGTAAGTAATGGAGACCCCCAAAAAATCGGGAACCTGGAGTCGAGTCCTCAATGAAGTTTACCATCTGATTAGCCTCGTTGCGAGCCAGGTTTCCCTAAAACGAGTTGCGAGGCATCACTGATTTACACCGGATTTACACCCCTCTTTAGCTGATTTCTGCATCCCCAAACCATTGCACTACCACCACCATACTTGACCGTTGGTATGAGGTTCTTACTGTGGAATGCAGTGTTTGGTTTTCGCCAGAGATAATCCAAAAAGTTGACTCAAGTTTGCCAAAAAGCACCTGGAAGCACCTGGATGATCATCAAGACTCTTGGAAGAATGTTCTATGGACAGATCAAAAAGTATAACTTTTTGGATGACATGGATCCCATTATGCCTGGCGAAAACCAAACACTGCATTCCACAGTAAGATCCTTATACCAACGGTCAAGAATTGTGGTGGCAGTGTAATTGTTTGGTGATGCTTTACTGCCTCAGGACCTTGGCAACTTGCCTTAAACCTCACTACAAAATGTACAAATATGCTAACTCATATGTAAAGATTGGACATCTTAGTCTAAACAACAATAGATAATTGAGTAGTAACAAGTAGGTTATTATTACTAAAGCATAATTTCAGGTGAACAAAAAACTCCTTACCAGTGGTGGCCAACCTTGCTCCACTGATCCCTGATCTACTTGGTGAGCAGACTTCTGTTCCAGACCAGCAATAGCACACTTGATTTTCAACTCATTAGGTATGATAAGTTGAATAAGGTGTGTTATTGCAGGGCTGAAACAGAACCCTGCACACCCAGCAGGCCTTCAGCAGGGTTGGCTTGCTCCTATTGTAATAGGTTTATACATTGTGTGTGATGTTTAACTGTATTTTTGTATACAACGTGCTAACATGGGTAGGCCTACATACATAACCCATGGCATATAGGTAGGCCTACCTATTTTAGTAAATGTTGTATACAAAAATACTTCTGGTATACAGAGTTTCTTTGTGAGAATGTGCTACAGTTCACAGTTAGCCATTGTTATGTAAGTGCCAGCTGAAAAGTACCAGTGGCCTGGCTTTGGCCCCAAGTGAGAGCAGGTCTGCCGGAGCCATGGCCCAGTGAGACACGTGTGCCAGCCCACGTAGATGGAAACAGAAAAATCTGAGCATTTTGGGTAAAATACTGGGGTAATGGTTTCCTGTATGGAAACATTTTTGATACATTCATTGGGATTGCTCTCTTTATCTTCAAACACAGGCTTTCACAGCTTTCCATATCTGGAAACAGAAAACATCACAAAGAAACAGGCTTCATTATACTCAAATTAGACAACACTGAATATTATGTTGCTATTATCTCTGTCCTCAATGTTTTTCCCTCTACGGACTTGAACTGGATAATCTTTTCATAATGTCCTCCCATAAAGTTGTTCATCTGATGAACATTGAGATATCTGATAGTGACTGCCAATTGTGCATTTCAGAAGACACAAGTAGATGTTATCAGTGAACTGCCATTCCCTTTCTTTGGTAATGGTTGTCCGTGTGTGATCAACCATGTGAGTAGGTTAAAGACTTGTTCACATGCTATTAAATATCCAGGTTAGTTAAGTATGCTAATCTACTCGATATGTAAAATGTTTATTTTATGGAGGAGGCTCGAACAAACTAAACCAGCGTTTAATCTAATTTATCTTTAATTCTCTTGAGCACAATGTTGTCCATGACATTAAACCCCTGATGTGTGATGCATGAAACAAATGCGCTTGGATGCATATCTTGGGTAC
The DNA here is from genome assembly GCF_057628025.1 of Oncorhynchus mykiss. Classification (NCBI taxonomy): domain Eukaryota; kingdom Metazoa; phylum Chordata; class Actinopteri; order Salmoniformes; family Salmonidae; genus Oncorhynchus; species Oncorhynchus mykiss. The sequence goes on from NC_143040.1 coordinate 56,557,229, forward strand.
CATGTTGAGTGGCACTATTGTTTCTCCCAGGTAGACTATTTACTGGCAAACAAGGACCACGTATGGTAAGATTTCATAGGACATATAGGACATAAGCGTAGGCCGTCATTGTTCTTAACTGACCTAGTTAAATAAAGGTTAAAAAGAGTTGTAGAGTTTACTTAAAGCTAACAAGCTAAATGCTTGAGAATGGCCATGGGTAAAATGGGAAGCTTAACTTTAGCTTCATCAAGAGGATCTTGAAGAGGCGTTGTTTGTATCAGGTCAGTTAGTCTGAGATAATCAATCAGATGAACTTAGGAACTTACCAATCATCGCCCTGATCTTTAACTTACAGTACATCTGTGATCCCTGCATTACATACTTGATGGTAGAAACCTTGGTGGTCCGTTGTTGGTTACTATTAAAACTGCATTGTTTTTATTTTCCTTGACCCCTGGAAATGTCTACAACACCAACATGCCCTCTCTTAGAAGATGCAGCTGTGTGTGGTTACATAGCAGGAAACAGCTGTCAGGCGTGAACTCTATGCATGGCTCTCTAGGTCTGGGCCCAGACTCCTGTACAAGTTGTCATGTTTGTTTTCAGAACAAGCATGGTTCTATCTGAGGCGTTCTGGAGTCAATGGGCTGGAGGAATTCTAGGGTTCACAGGCAGATGCTTTGTGTCTGTGGGTAAGGGACAGTATATGGGTGAACAGATGATGCATAAGGCACTTCTGTTCATATTATGTCAACAAAAAATTATATCCACATTCCATGTGTTTCATTTTGCTTGTAGATAAGTAATGTTTAATAATACTTTTTCGGAGACACTATGATGCATAATATATTTCAAGACACTATGATATATTACATATTAAATTTCCCTATCCATACTTTACTGTACACACTATTGACCATTGAGAATATTCTGTAACATTCATGGCTCACAACTTTAAGTTGGCTTTGATGCCTCAGCTGAAGTCAGCTCAGACTTGACTTTTTTACTTTTTCCGTGTGATGGAGAATTCCTAATGAGGAGAAAATCTAACTTTTCTGTAATCGGACACTGTACTGTACACTGTAAAGATTCTTCAACTCCCCTGCCCCTGAATAACTTCGCTACCTGATCAAAAGATTGCTGAGGGTAATAAAAATTCCTCACCTACAGTTAAATTTACAGCAGCACTCATTAGTTGGAATAAAACAGATTAATACAAGTTCAATTAAATGTGACCTATAGGTTTAATAATGAAGTGGAGTCTACTTAAGCATGTCTTTTCCATTCTCTCCAGTCATCCTGGACTCCACATAAAAGCCTTTAATGAAAGTGCACTGGAAAAGGTGGTCGGGAGAGTGTTGAGGGGATCTTAACTGCCCTCTGGCTCTGTTTGGAACCTCTAAATAGAAACGTGTAATTCAGCACATCTACACTATCAAGATCTGTTGATCAGTATGTCTGCTACACGTCATCAACTCTGTGCACTGCTGCTAGCCATTCTTAGTCTACTCTGTTAGAATAAGGTTGAAAAAAATCACAAATGACAAAATTCTGTAAAAATGCTCCATTTATGGATTAAATTAAAAGTATGGAAATAAATTATTGTTCCAGTTTATTTTATTTGAATCATACATATGTTTAAATCCCAGGCCTCTAGCAAGTGTCAGTCTGATGTATTTCTGTTCATCTTTAGTGCTAGCCCACATCATGTATTCCCACAGGGACAGAGTATTAGTTCAGAGAAAAAGAAGACATTACCTCATTATATGGCTAATTTTAGGCACCAGAAAAATATGTTTGGATAGTCTTGACTCAGGAGCCAAGTGCTGAAGTACCCGCTCACTGTTCCCTACTCTCAGTGGGGAAGCAAGGGTGATTATGGTACTTGAATGAGCTTAAAGAAACAATTCACAGCATATACAGTACAACTTCAAAAGTGGCTTATCGGAACAGGCATCAGACATGAATGATTCCACATGAAATAGCAACTTAGTATTTACCGTAATTAAGGAAATAGTTTTTCCATTAGCAAAGTACAAATAAATTAACATGGCTTTGGTTGAGAGGCTGTCGTCTAACCGTACGTTTTATTTTCCTACAGGTTTTTGAAGGATTACTGTAACACGGCACACAAAATACAATGTGAAACTAATGCAATTCAATTCAATGTAAAAAGTTGAATTTCTGATTCTATTTTGTTAGAAATTCCCAAGAAAGCATGCTAACTTTACTTATTTTACAATTTCAACAGCCTGTCACGATACTTACTTCTAGAAACAGTATCTGACCAGTCTTGAATCAGATGAATATCTGTAGGATTACGAGTAAATAAAAACTTGAAAACTTGTTGAGTGTCAGAACTCTCTTAAATCCTGGAGTCGGCTCTGTGCTCACTATAAACCTGGTGGGAGTAGCAGGGGGGACAGGGGTAAACCTAACAAACTCACATTAAACATGATGGCTGATTAATTGCAGATAAAACAAGTGAAAAGGACAGGTTCCAAGTAAATTATTTTAAGTAGCAGAGCCGACTCGTGAGATGTGGCGCCGTGCATCTCATAAATCTCTGTGATGTTTATTAAGTCTCGACCATAGTATCTTCAGAAGTATCCCGCAGGTTGACAAAAAAGGAACAATATAGCCCTCCACTAATATCACTGTGTTGCAGTTATCCTGAGTAGGAAAAGGGTTGAGGGAAATTCAGTTGAAAGAAATACAGAGTTACATATTTTACCAGTCTGAAGGATTAAACACATTTAGTTTGGGCTTATCATGTAATAAAGAAAAGTTACAAATCTAAAATAGAATTTTCACATAATCAAAAAGTATAGATGCAACATCCAGCATTGCTTTTGAACCCCAAATATGGAAGCACAAAGGGGCATCTATGAGAAATCATCAGCAATCATAACCTCTGTAAGGACCTGCAATTTGGACCCATTAAACATTTTGTAAGTATGCTACATGACCTCATCATGGAAGTTCAGCAGGAGGACGAAGAGGAAAATGTTTGTTGTTATGTTATACCAGCAATTTAAAGCACACATTTCACACTGTATGTACATGATAATATGAGCCCCCACCCCCACCCCCACCACCAACCGGGTCGGACCACCCACCCTTGCAGTGTTGAAACGCAGTCTAGAGCTGGTCATTAAACTGTTTCCCCAGGTCAGTTAAATCAGACTTGTTAAATCTGTGAACAGGGGGAAAGAGAGACCCCGCTGGAGGCTGTCCAGAAATCTCAGGCCTCAACAGACTGACCCAGATTGCTAACATTTCTGTTTGCTCCAGCTACAAAGAGCTTTGCATCAGTTCCCATCATTCCATCAGCTACCTAGTGTTGTGATGACCCTAAATATACTGGAGTGTGTGTGTGTTTGTATGTCTGATGTTGTAATCTCTTTACATATTGTTGTGTGTGTGTGTGTGTGTGTGTGTGTGTGTGTGTGTGTGTGTGTGTGTGTGTGTGTGTGTGTGTGTGTGTGTGTGTGTGTGTGTGTGTGTGTGTGTGTGTGTGTGTGTAAAAACTGTCCAGAGTGTATAGTGTATGCCTGAGTACAGTGAATGGTGTCTGTTGTGACATTAGTGTACTAGAGCCCACCATGGCGCCAGAAGTTTATATCAAAAGTTGTGATACAGTAAGTCATCACTGGAATATCAGAGAATGGTGATGCAACGAGACAGAGTGGTCTAATGCAATGTTTTCCCACTCTGGTCCTTGAGTACCCCCGGACCCAACATTAGAGTTGAGAAACACTGGCTTAATAATGCAACTATTTTTAAAACTGGCAGTTTAATTGATTCTAAATATGTAAAAATGTTAACCGATGGACATTTCAGCTTCAACAGAAAGTTGGCACACATGGTCCTGTGATTTCCGGCTGAGCCTCAAATTGTGTTGGTGGAAGTTCTATCTACCCACTTCCTCACTAAAATACTAATGTGATATTCATGTTGTCCCAGCCCTGTCCAAACCAGCAGAATGTTCTGGGCTGCATTGTGAGAGTGGTCAGCAACAAAGCCCATAAATCTCATCTCTGCTGAACAGTGGGATGACTTACTACAGCTCAGGGACAAGCATTTGCTGGAAGAAATGGCAGGTAAATATAGGCCAAAATAGACCTCACAGAAATCCTTTAAATTCATAGCAACAGCAAACAGGTCCCATAGAGTGATTATCTGCTCTCACAGCTAAACTGTTCTCTTTCATTTTATGAAAAAGACTCCAACCAACCCAATTCTCCCGAACCTCATTCGTCAGCATAGCACTAGCAGTATGAGTTTGGAGGGTTTAAGGAGATGGGTATGGGAGCGGTTAAGAGATATCATAACAATATGGCACCAAATCAGACTGTAGATATTTACATCTCCACAAAATGACCTCTATGATTCTCCCTGTGAGTCCTAAATCAAGATGTTATGGCAGGATGATGAGGGGATTGGAGGCTTCACCCTCACACTAAATCATTTCACCCAGTGTTTTGGCTGTCAACCTGCTGAAGAGAAATAATTCTGTCTATTGGCCTGATATTCACACCGATAACATGGGAACGTTTGCATACCAGGGAGAAAGAAGTGTGCTCAAAGCCATTCAATAGACCTTTTTCACTTTGGGAGGAATTCTCTTCTGGCAGTGGCATAATCCATAAATAGGTTCTGGTTACAGATTGGTTGCTCTCTGCTTGGTAAAGTATGGGTGTTTTTGGAACTACTCTTCATTTTAAACACGCAAGCTATGAACAAAACCTCATGTGGCTACATTCTGGGTTCTCTTAAAGAGCAGGTCTTGATTTTTTTGCAAATCCTGCTTCCTACTTTTCAATTCTATTTATGATAAACACATGTAGGATCCTTTGCTTTATGTTTGAATACAGTGCCCCTCTCAATGTTGTTAACAAAAGTAGGCTGACTGACAATAACATTGGCAGAACATTAGTCAATGGTTTTCTCAGTTGTCTCTCTCTTAGATTTTATTATTTTTTATTATTTTTTATAGATTTTGTTATTTAAAAAAAAAAAAAAAAGTGTTATTATGTTAACTGGCATTCTGAAAATAACATCTTTAGACTGAATCTCATTACTCTGTGGTGACCAGATCTGAAATGGAGTAGACGTCTAGCAAATGTTAACATTTAAAAGTAATGTATGTGCAGTAACAAAGTAACAACTAGCTGTTAATTGATCATATTGACCCTACAGCGTTTTCAACATTTTTCGAACTACAAAATTGGTTTGAGAGTCTATGTACCAACATGTCATTCCACTTTCAAATCAAACCTAATTGTATTTGTCACATACACAGTTTACAGGAGGTATACAAGGTGCAGTGAAATACTTATGTGCTAGCGCCCTCAACAATGCAGTACATTACTCAATAACAATAATAACAATAAAAAGTCTAATATAAAAAGTAATAGAACTAATAAGATATGTAGTATGCACAGTAGTACTGGACTGTATTTACACATACAGGGCATTCGGAATAGTATTCAGACCCATTGACTTTTTCCACATTTTGTTACCTTTTACGTTTTTATTTAACCCTTATTTTACCAGGTAATTTGACTGAGAACACATGCTCATTTATAGCAATGACCTGGGGTATAGTTACAGGGGAGAGGAGGGGGATGAATGAGCCAATTGTAAGCTGGGGATGATTACATGACCGTGATGGTTTGAGGGCCAGATTGGGAATTTAGCCTGGACACTAGAGTTAACACCCCTACTCTTACGATAAATGCCATGGGAGCTTTAGTGACCACAGAGTCAGGACACCCATTTAAGATCCCATTTAAGACGGCATTTAAGACGGCACCCTACACAGGGCAATGTCCCCCATCACTGCCCTGGGGCATTAGGATATTTTCTTAGACCAGAGGAAAGGATGCCTCCTACTGGCCTTCCAACACCACTTCCAGCAGCATCTGGTCTCCCATCCAGAGACCAACCAGGACCAACCATGCTTAGCTTCAGAAGCAAGCCAGCAGTGGGATGAAGGGTGGTCTGCTACCTTACAGCCTTATTCAAAAATGCATTAAATATTCTTGTCCCTCATAAATCTACATGCAATACACCATAACGACAAAGCAAAAACACGTTTTTAGAAATGTTTGCATATTTATAAAAAATATACATCTCAAATATCACATTTACAAAAGTATTCAAACCCTTTACTCAGTACTTTGTTGAAGCACCTTTGGCAACGATTACAGCCTCGAGTCTTCTTGGATATGACGCTACAAGCTTGGTACACCTGTATTGGGGAGTTTCTCCCATTCTTCTCTGCAGATCCTCTGAAGCTCTATCAGAATGGACGGGGAGTGTTGCTGCACAGCTATTTTCAGGTCTCTCCAGAGATCTCAAGGAAATTCAGAGACATCCACTCAAGGACATTCAGAGACTTGTCCCGAAGCAACTCCTCTGTTGTCTTGGCTGTGTGCTTAGAGTAGTTGTCCTCTTGGAAGGTAAACCTTCGCCCCAGTGTGAGGTCCTGAGCGCTCTGGGGCAAGTCTCTCTGTACTTTGCTCCGTCCATCTTTCCCTCGATTCTAACTAGTCTTCCAGTCCCTGCCGCTGAAAAATGGGTCCGAATACTTATGTAAATAAGGTATTTTTGTTTTTTAACATTTGCAAACATTTCTAAAAACCTGTTTTCGCTTTGTCATTGTGGGGTATTGTGTATAGATGGGTGGTCAGTGCAAATAATCTATGAGGAGCAGATAGTCTCTGAGGTGCAACTTGTCTCTAAGGTGCAGGTCTGTGCAAGGAGACAGCCAGAGTTAGCTGTTCAGCAGTCTGATGGCCGGGTGGTAGTAGTTGTCTCGGAGCCTGTTGGTCTGAGACCCGATGCTATGATACTGCTTGACATATGGTAACAGAGTGAACAGCCCATGGCTCGGGTGACTGGAGTCCTTGACGATCTTTCAGGCCTTTCACAGACACCTCCAGGGGTAGATGTCCTCTATTGTCGATGACAATAGAGGCGATGACATTGTCGATTACAATAGAGGCGTGGTCAATAGGGGCGTGCTCCGCCACCCTCTTTCATGTAGTCAACAATCAGCTCCTTGGTTTTGCTGACGTTAAGGGATAGGCTGTTTTCCTGGCACCACTCTGCCATAGTGTAGGCTGTCTCATCGGTGTTGACGATCAGGCCCACCATCGTTGTCTCGTCTGCAAAAATAATGATGGCAGTGGCGTTGTGCGTGGCCATGCAGTCGTGGTTGTACACGGAATACATGAGGGGGCTGAGCACACATCCCTGGGTGCCCCAGTGTTGTTTATACCCAGGGCCTTGAATTTAGGTTAGAGCTTGGAGGGGACTATGGTGTTGAATGCCGAGCTGTGGCCGATGAACAGCATTCTCACATACTGTAGGTCGTTTTCTCTGAACGTTTTTGTTCCCCCTGCTGCTATTGGACTAGGTCTCTCTTGAAAAAGAGATGTTATCTCAATGAGAAAAGCCTTGTATAAATAAAGGTTAAATGGAAAATGTAATAAAAATAAATGTTTGTCAGACCAGGAGACATCCCAAATATCAATCTTCTCACGAAAATGTCTGTAGTGTGCGAACAGTTTGGCCCCTCTGTGGAAAGATGAGACTCTCACAAACATGATGGTGTTCTCTGTTTTTATTGCCACAAGTGTTATGGGACTCGTCTGAAAGTAACCCGATACCGGGCTGAAAATTGTATAGAAGTGAATATGGCATTTCCACGTCAAAGGTATCTGGGTAATTCCACTTTAGAACATTTTAAAACATACTTCCTTGTTTAATATATTTTCTTACTCTTTTTCCATGTATGAATGTGTTATTCAAAGTTATTTTTCAATGGGCTAATAGCATTAAGGCCAAATTCAATGTTTCATCAAATATTTTTTTACTCTATTTTTTTATACCTACAGGGGTCCTAAAATTCTTAATCAAATAGCTAAATGATCCTAGGTATGACCATCTTAAAGGTCCAATGCAGCTGTTTATAATTTCAATATCAAATCATTTCGGGGTAACACCTTACTGTGATTGGGTTTCATTAAAATGGTCAAAAAGAAACAAAAATAGCTTCTTAGCAAAGAGCAATTTCTCAAGCAAGAATTTTTGCTAGGACTATCAGGGAGTGGACAGAGTGGGGGGGGGGTGATTAAACTGAAAACCAGCTGTTATTGGCAGAGAGGTTTGGAGTTCTCTTTCTTATTTGTCTATTAACTAATTTACCAGCTGGTGGTGTCACCAGGTAGGACAAAACTCCATCATACCAAAACAAGCTGAAATTTCAGCCATTTCTTTCAACCAGCTCTTACACTTAAAGGGCGTTATCATAGTTTTCACAATTTCAAAGTATTATTCCAACCACATAGTGTGGATATAAATACTTTAAAAACTGCACTGGACCTTTAAAACAATGATATATGTTAGCTTAGTAGAGACCCAGCCCCTGGCCTTTAGACTCTAGGGGGTTTTAAGATATAGAATAAGGATACTATAACACAAACAACTAGTCTAGTGTAAATCATAACCACAACTCAAATAAGCAAAGGTCTAAACACTTAAAGTGTTTTACTTCTAAAGTCATGCTGGCACCTTTTCGACACAACAATACGGTAATTACCAGAAATAAATACTCCTGGCGCCACACTGTAATTTTAGTTACCTGTGAAATAGTGATGTGTGAAATGTTTAGCTATGGGTGGAGCCTTATTCTCAGATGCTATTTTTATAACATTGACTATGAAAACATTTCGCTGCACAAGGATAACTAACCAGCCTCATAAAGACGCATGTGGTTGAAGGTGGACATATTGTTGGATTGCATGTTTTCTGTCATGCACCTCTTTGACCGTGTAATTGAAGTCGGGACCTTTAATTACTGGTATGTCACAAAGGTTTTTTTTCTCATTGTTACCTTGTTAATTGCCAGACTTTTTGTATGATTCTTTAGAGAAAGATACCATTATAATTCATAACTAAGTTACATTGCCTTGGAGGATTTTCAGTATCCATAATAACATTCCTTGATGTAGCTACAACACTGAGCAAAAATATAAGTGTTGGTCCCATGTTTCATGAGCTGAAATAAAATATTCAAGAAATGTTCCATATGCACAAAAATAATATTTCTGTCAAATCTTGTGCACACATTTGTGTACACACAGGTGTAGCAAATCAAGAAGCTGAGTAAACAGCATGATAATTACACAGGAGCATCTTGTGCTAGGGACAATAAAATGCAACTTTAAAATGTGCAGTTTTGTCACACAACACAATCCCTCAGATATCTCAAGTTCTGAGGGAGTGTGGAATTGGCATGCTGACTGCAGGAATGTCCACCAGAGCTGTTGCCAGAGAATGTAATGTTAATTTCTCTACCATAAGCCACCTCCAACGTAGCTTTAGAGAATTTGGTAGTATACGTGGTCTGCAGCCTGAAAACAGCAGACCACATGTAACCACACGAGCCTAGGGGGGTGCTGAGGAGTATTTATGTCTGTAATAAAGCCCTTTTGTGGGGAAAAACTCATTCTGATTGCCTGGGCCAGGCTCCCCAGTGGGTTGACCTGGCTGCCAAGTGGGTGGGCCTATGTCTTCCCAGGCCCACCCATGGCTGCACCCCTGCTCAGTCTTGTGAAATCCATAGATTGGGACCTAATGAATTTATTTCAATTGACTGATTTCCTTATATGAGTTGTAACTCATTAAAATCTTTGAAATGGTTGCATGTTGCGTTTATATTTTTGTTCAGTATATTTACTTAATGAACAGTTTATATTTTTGTTCGGTATATTTACTTCATGAACCGTTTATATTTTTGTTCGGTATATTTACTTCATGAACAGTTTAATCTGATGTCTTCCTCCAGGATATTAGGGCTTGCGAAACTTCGGAATTCCCTTGAGCCGTCCTGATTCTCACTAAAGCCACGCAGGTAAAGAAGAGTACTTTTTTTTAGATGATTTATGGTGACTTCTGAATAAATTCCTTGGCCCTTGCATCACTATGCAGGTAAATAAAATATAAGAAATGCTGTGCCAAAACATTCTCAGTCAGGGCATCTTTGCAAGAGACAACCCGTAATGTGGGCCAGCGATAACCAGGGCCTTTTTTTCTCCTTCTTTGGTAGAAGGTGAGAAGAACAGCTGCCAGCATTTCAGTCTTATTTGTAAGCAGAGTTCTTGGGATAGATAGTGGGGGCCTGGAAGCTAGGGGTTGTTATAAATTACCTGGCGATGAGTATGATAAACCTTGTCAAAACAGCTCTCTGCCGGAATGGGCAGAGTCAAGATTGTCACCCATCTCTCCCTGCAATCCTTTGTCACAGTCAAGGAGATCAGAATCTGGATGTGGTTGACTTGGGGGCAAAAGATTGCAGTCCATTCACTGGTTATTTGTAAGCACATGCAACACCTAGCTATTGTGTGCCTACCAAAGCTGTTCGCCCACAGGGAGGGACATTGTATGATGGGAAGAACTAAATACTGTTCTTTGATCAAGTTTGGTAGAGGCCTGGAGGGATTTGAGAAATAGTTCCATGTCATGCAATCTAAGCACTTTCCATATTCCAACATTACAAGGGTTCCAACTTTGTAGTTAGCGGTTCTGCAGCAAAGCTGGTGAAACCCTGTAGTATTTGTTGGCGTTGATTATTATTTTCCTTCTTCTGGCGGTTTGGTGAAAATGCAAATTCCCATGAGATGCTAAGGCTCAGGAGGGTGTAAGTTTGCAAGATGATAAAATGCCAATGGGCAAAGCCTCTCATCCAATAAAACCTAACTTTAATTGTCACATGCACCGAATTACAACCTTACCGTGAAATGCTTACTTACAAGCCCTAAACCAACAATGCAGTTCAGGAAAGAGTTAAGAAAATATTTACCAAATAAACTAAAGTAAAAAATGATAAAAAGTAACACAATAAAATAACAATAACGTGGCTATATACAGGGGGTACCGGTACCGAGTCAATGTGAGGGGGTACAGGTTAGTCGAGGTAATTTGTACATGTATGTAGGGGTAAAGTGACTATGCATCGATAATAAACAGCGAGTAGCATCAGTGTAAAAACAAAGGGGTAAATAGTCCAGGTGGCCAATGTATTAATTGTTCAGCAGTCTTATGGCTATGGGGTAGAAGGAAAAAGGAACATTGTTAAGGAGCATATTTGGCGCACTGCTACTACTTGCCGTGCAACAGTAGAGAGAACAGTCTATGACTTGGGTGACTGAAGTCTTTGACAATTTTTTGGGCTTTCCTCTGACACCGCCTAGTAAATAGGTTATGGATGGCAGGAAGCTTGGCCCCAGTGATGTACTGGGCCGTACGCACTACCCTCTGTAGCGTCTTATGGTCAGATGCCGAGCAGTTGCCTTACCAGGCGGTGATGCAGCCGGTCAGGATGCTCTCCATGGTGCAGCAGTATAATTTTTTGAGGATCAGGGGACCCATGCCAAATTTTTTCAGTCTCCTGAGGGGAAAAATGTGATGTCATGCTCTCTTCATGACTGTCTTGGTGTGTTTGGACCATGATAGTTAGTTGGTGATGTGGACACCAAGAAACTTGTAACTCTCGACCCGCTCCACTACAGCCCTGTCGATGTTAATGGGGGCCTGTTTGGCCCGCCTTTTCCTGTAGTCCACGATCAGCTCCTTTGTCTTGCTAACATTGATGGAGAAGTAGTTGTCCAGGCACCACACTGCCAGGTCTCTGACCTCCTCCCTATAGGCTGTCTCATCATTGTTGGTAATCAGGCCTACCACTGTTGTGTCGTCAGCAAACTTAATGATGGTGTTGTAGTTGTGTTTGGCCACGCAGTCGTGGGTGAACAGGGAGTACAAGAGGGGACTAAGCACGTACCCATGAGGGGCCCCAGTGTTGAGGATCAGCGTGGCAGATGTGTGTTGCCTACCCCTACCACCTAGGGGCAGTGGGTCAGGAAGTCAGGGATCCAGTTGCAGAGGGAGGGCTTTAGTCCCAGGGTCCTTAGCTTAGTGATGAGCTTCGTGTGCACTATGGTGTTGAATGCTGAGCTGCAGTCAAAGAACAGCATTCTCACATAGGTGTTCCTTTTGTCCAGGTGGGAAAGCGCAGTGTGGAGTGAGGTTGAGTTTGCGTCATCTGTGGATCTGTTAACCTGTTAGATCTCTAGGGGCGCTATTTCATTTTTGGGTAAAAAACGTTCCCGTTTTAAGCGCGATATTTTGTCACGAAAAGATGCTCGACTATGCATATTCTTGACAGTTTTGGAAAGAAAACACTCTGAAGTTTCAGAATCTGCAAAGATTTTGTCTGTAAGTGCCCCAGAACTCATTCTACAGGCAAAACCAAGATGATGCATCAACCAGGAATTAGCAGAATTTCTGAAGCTCTGTTTTCCATTGTCTCCTTATATGGCTGTGATTGCGCAAGGAATGAGCCTACACTTTCTGTCGTTCGCCCAAGGTCTTAGCAGCATTGTGACGTATTTGTAGGCATATCATTGGAAGATTGACCATAAGAGACTACATTTTCCAAGTGTCCGCCTGGTGTCCTGCGTGGAATTCGGTGCGCAATTGCCAGCTGCTAGTACTTTTCCATTTGATATAGGGGAGAAACCATGTGTCCAAGAACGATGTATCAATGAAGAGATATGTGAAAAACACCTTGATGATTGATTCTAAACAACGTTTGCCATGTTTTCAGTCGATATTATGGAGTTAATTTGGAAAAAAGTTCGCGTTTTGAGGACTGAATTTTCGGATTTTTTTTGGTAGCCAAATGTGATGTATAAAACGGAGCTATTTCTAATACACAAAGAATCTTTTTGGAAAAACTGAGCATCTGCTATCTAACTGAGAGTATCCTCATTGAAAACATCAGAAGTTCTTCAAAGGTAAATGATTTTATTTGAAGGCTTTTATGTTTTTGTTAATGTTGCGTGCTGGATGCTAACGCTAATGCTAACGCTAAATGCTAACGCTAAATGCTAACGCTAGCTAGCTATTTTTACACAAATTATTGTTTTCCTATGGTTGAGAAGCATATTTTGAAAATCTGAGATGACAGTGTTGTTTACAAAAGGCTAAGCTTGAGAGATGGCATATTTATTTCATTTCATTTGCGATTTTCATGAATAGTTAACGTTGTGTTATGCTAATGAGCTTGCTGATAGATTTACACAATCCTGGATACAGGAGTTTTTTCATAGCTAAACGTGACGCAGAAAACGGAGCGATTTGTCCTAAACAAATAATCTTTCAGGAAAAACTGAACATTTGCTATCTGAGAGTCTCCTCATTGAAAACATCTGAAGTTCTTCAAAGGTAAATTATTTTATTTGAATGCTTTTCTGTTTTTTTGTGTAAATGTTGCCAGCTGAATGCTAATGCTAAATGCTACATTAGCCATCAATACTGTTACACAAATGCTTGTTTTGCAATGGTTGAGAAGCATATTTTGAAAATCTGAGATGACAGTGTTGTTAACAAAAGGCTAAGCTTGAGAGCTAGCATATTTATTTCATTTCATTTGCGATTTTCATGAATAGTTAACGTTGCGTTATGGTAATGAGCTTGAGTCTGTATTCACGATCCCGGATCCGGGATGGGGAGATCAGAAAGGTTAAGGGTATGCCAATAGGGTATCCGGGATGATGCTGTTGAAATGAGCCATGAGAAGCCTTTCAAAGCACTTCATGGCTATCAAGGTGAGTGCTACAGAGCGGTAATCATTTAGGCAGGTTACCTTCGCTTCCTTGGGCACAGGGACTATGGTGGTCTGCTTGAAACATGTAGGTATTACAGACTCGCTCACACTTTGGGTACACGTCCTGGTTAATCGTGATGTCATTAAAAGGATCAGAAATACGTTATAATTGAAAAATTGTCACTTCAAGAGCTTTCACACTGTATATATCAGATTTACATCTAAATGTTGTAAAAATGATATGATTAAATATGAAACTATTTTTGAAAAGATGGAAAAGTGATTTTAGCCTTCTAAATGAGAATTGTGTTTTGTACAAACTTGTGCCCAGACAGTAGCCACACCCAAGTGAGCTCAGAGTTCGTGTCTACATGACGGAACTGCCTCCAAGGCCAGAGTGCTTAAAAGGACTCGCTAACGAAATGTACATTAGACCAGAGAACGTGAGGCCGTGGCCCACACGTTGAAATGGTTAAAACTACAAGACCAGACAGCATGGAGCTGTGGCTACACGGCTGAAAATGGTAAGACCCTCTGAAACTCTCAACGAGGGAAGAAGGTAAAGACTAGGCCAAACATTCACAGTCTGCAACTGTGCATGTATAGTAGTCTAGGAGATTTGACCAAAGACGAGAGGGAAGAACTGATCCCTCTCGCCTCCGTGTGGTACACCTGAGTTATCTATTCAAACAAACACTCCAAGACAGAAGAAGCCTACAACTAAGAAAGACATTTTGACCTCTGGTGGACAACCAGAGACTTACATCGAACCACTTCCCATAGAACCATCAAGTTCAACACAGAGACGACAAAGACATCTAAATATACACAACCGTTTGGAGTCACTTAGAGTTTTCCTTGTTTTTGAAGGAAAAGCAAAAAAAATGTGTCCTTTTAAAATAACATAAAATTAAACATTGTAGGTAATTATTCGATAAAAAGCAGTCATCAGATTAATGATAGTCACGTCACAACACAGTTTTTAATGTCCCGTTGGTAGTATAATCTTGATTGTATATCATCCATTTTGTTTTCCAATGATTGCACGTTGGCCAATAGAACAGATGGTGGTGGAGGTTTACTCACTTGCCTACGAATTCTCGGAAGGCAGCCCAACCTCCACCCCCTTTTTCTCTGTCTTTTATTCACGCAAATGACGGGGATTTGGGCCTGTTCCAGAGAAAGCAGTATATCCTTCAGGTCGGACTTCGAGGTGAGTAATCACTGTTCTGATGTCCAGAAGTTATTTTCGGTCATAAGAGATGGTAGCAGCAACAGTATGTACAAATTAAGTAAAAAAATAAGTTATCAACAATGCAACAATAACTTACAATATAGCACAGTTGGTTAGGTTCCCGGCAGCCATCCCCTCCGGCGCTATTCTATTCTCAGGCAACGCCATGCCAATTTGCCACATGGTGGCGCTATAACAAGCAATTGAAAATGCACATTTTTAAAGGTCACGTCCCTCACCCTGTGTGACCTAGAATGCTGTACATAGGTCCCTCTCCTCAAAAGGAACACATTTTCTTCAAGGTCCCATAAGGGCCGCCTTTAGAATTTTGTGAAAAACACTCTGGCACCGAATAACCGATCTGTACGAAACTTGATATGTGGCATATATGGACCAAGGTCTCTCAAAAAACAGTACTGAAAACAAAATGTCCGCTATTGACCAATAAACATTCACATGGGCATGGTCTAGCACGTAAATGCCTATAAATCAGTCACAAATATTCGTATTGTAATAAAACGTTGTATACATGTTGCAAACACTGTCAAGACTCAACATATGCAAACACTTTCATATCGACCACACGGTGGGACTATAACAAGCACATTTTTATATCTCTTGATCTGTTTGAGTCAGAGTGATGAAATTTGGCACACATGCTATGGATATGAGTGTAGCTAACCTGTAAAGTACGGTTGAGTTTGACCACATTGTGGTGCTGTTGCGCAGGAAAAAACAGTCATGCAAGCTCATTGGCTCATAGCGGCCATACTGTTTCAGCTAGAGTCTTGGAAAATATTAGAAGATATGCATCCATAGATGCTATATACAACAATTGGTGCCAGTAGGGCCAGTGGTTCAGGAAAAGAAGATGTTTGAAGTAGTCAACGTCATTGAAAATGTTCCAAAATCATATTATATTGCTTGATTAGTTTGGTTTTGAGTTATTATTTTTGGCAAGCATGATACACATTACAGAAGTAACTCATCTTAGAGCAATTTTTCACATTTTTCCTGATTGTGACACAGTGGGCATACAGCTGAATCCCGGCATTGTTGCTTGCATGTCACACCCTGATCTGTTTCACCTGTCCACTTGTCTCCACACCCTCCAGGTGTCACCCATTCTCCCCCATTATCCCCTGGGTATTTATGCCTGTATTTCTTTCTGTCTGTGCCAGTATGTCTTGTTTTGTCAAGTCAACCAGCGTGTTACTCCGTGCTCCTGCTTTTTCCTTTTCTCTGTTTTTGCTAGTTCTCCCGGTTTTGACCCTTGCCTGCCTTGACTCTGAACCCGCTAGCATGACCATACTGCCTGCCCTGACCTCGAGCCTGCCTGCCACTCTGTACCTCCTGGACTCTGACCTTGTTATGATCTTTTGCCTGTCCACGACCATTCTCTTGTCTGCCCCTTTGATACTAACAAATATCAGAGACTCGAACCATCTGCCTCCCATGTCTGCATCTGGGTCTAGTCCGGTGCTCTTATACTTGCAGCTATATTTTATTTTGTCTTGATCAAAACACTATTGTCCTCATAGCCAAGGGTATTTCGGTAGCTCTACATTTTTTAGCAGTGTTGTTTGCCATTTATAAGGATGTGCAGTACAAGTTATGTAAGGACAAATTGTGTTGTTTAAAATAAAGTACCCCTAAAGCATTTGTAATGTCCTATTCCCAAACACATGAAAGGCTAGGTTGTACTCCACCAAATGTTTCCCAAATCTAAACATAACATTTTTTTCACATAGCCAGACAGTTAACCACGTAATGACCATGATAAGACTGTTCTTTATCAGGCTAGAGAAAATGCTTTGAGGATAAGGTTCTGTGGATACTAATTAAGACGATATAGTCAGTCAGAGCTTGGAGAGAGCAACTTCGTGTTTAATTGCTTAAATCAATATGATAAGATGCTCTTTAAATGTCTGTGCTGGTCAGAGGAAGTATGTCGGTATTGTGAAAAGGCATTCGCTGTTTACTTATTTTCCAGTCAAGCCTTCCATTTAAAAGATCCAATCGAGCACAAACATCAAAATGGAGACTGAGAAAAAAAACTAAACAATACTGTACAAATTACATAGAATATTTTTTTTAATAGCAGATTTACAAGATGATAGAGAATTTCTGGGGCATTTCAAGGATCTTGCCAAACTTGAAGAGAAAAGGTGAATGAAAACAGTTGTGAGTTATCAGTGGATGTCTCCCCCTACTCATCAGACTAGACTGCTCAGAACCAGCACTATCTCATAATCATTACCATTACAGATGAAAGCCAAAAGCCAATTCAGAATGGCTCCAATTGCCTCAATTAAATACGTGTGGTTGAATGATAATATCTTTTCCTGAAAAAGAAAAAAGAAAAAGAAAAAGGCTTCAGCATTAAATAACCAAAAACAATCAAATGCAACTTTGATGTTGTTGTTCTACCAAATCTTAGGAATACATCTGGGGGAGAAATGGTGTTTGGGCCGAGCCGGCAGGCGCCGCTGGACCGCTGTGTAGCGAGCCATGGGGTCGGCCCTGGTTTCTATGGATACCATGGAGTTCCTGCTGGCAGGCTGAGGACACCACAGTGTTCCCACCCACAGAGAGAGAGAGAGCTCTACTCCACCAGACCAGACCTTTCAGAGCCATCCAAGTGCTGTCCCGGCACGGCTTGCATCAAAACCAGCTTAGGATGAGTGTAGCGTGTCCAGCACTCATGCACATACACATTTGTAATGCAATGCTATTCTGGAGACAAACTTAATTGTTGAGTAAACGAACATACTATTATTACTCATGGTGGAAAACTATTACTGAACCTTCCTCAGATTATTCTGTATTTGGTAAAAATGTGTCACTCAACTGTATACAAAAGAAAAGTAACTCCAGTGCACATAATGTAAGTTATGTAACTTACTGTAGAAAGTTAGTTTCTTGATAACATGATCTTAACTCTTTTGGTGATGGAGAGTATCTTCTAATTTTAGTACCATCAATTGATATGCAATGGCAGGTGCAGGACTGACTATTTCACAGCTGAGGAGCATCTCACAGGACAGTTTTCCAGTTAAGCTGAGTTACAGTGGAGTTTCCCCCTGCCTACACAGCCACTGAGGCATGCCAAACAGAATACTCCCTGATTAGACTAGGCTGCTGGGGCAGCAGATATTTCTTCAGTTGCTAGACATTACAGGAACAAATAAACAAGGCATTGATTTTCCCATCTTAAGTCAACAAAATACAGAGGTCAACCTTTCTCGCTATTTACCCTGGCCCAATTATCATTAGGATGTTGTGCAGCTGCAGGAAATGACATAGTAGACATATTGGAGCTAGATATTTAGACTTTTTGATCACCAAACAAAGGAACTGACTGACTCTGCCACTTAAGGTCTAAGTCACCACAAATCACAAGTGAATAAACTCTTCTTTCCTTGTTTGAGAAAGGTTTAATTTGTGTCTTCATGTAGTAAACTGTTGTTCTCAATATTTCTCATTGGCACCGAAATTAGAATTGGGAAAAATCTGATATACTAGGTTTGAGACTGGTTTGGTGCCCTTTAGACTCCTTTCTTGTTCTACACTTGCTGTATGTGGGGCCATATGTTTACAGGACTGTAATATTGTAGCAGGCATTATGCATGGTATTCGACAATGCCCACCTATGGTACTTGGCTGAGCTCAGACTGAAATAAACCATAGCCTACAATGTCTGCTACACAGATATTGTTGCAATTATTAACATTAAATCATTATCACTGTAATCGTTCAATTGACCCTTTTGATTGTGAAAGTAACTGAAAAGATATTCCACAAACATAGGCCTTTATTGAAACATACATAATGCTGGTCAACTAGGTCAGGAAACTGTTAGCCAATGAAGCATAGTTCCCGATGACCAATGCTGACGATAACCTTTGAAAGTCTAGCAAAGTAACATACAATCATGAACTGCAGTCATTCCTTCTCCAAGCAACAATTTCCCGGTTTTGAACCAAACTGCTTATGAGGTGTGAAGTGTGAAGGAAAGTGACTATACCTGGTTGGAGCCCTGCCAATTAATTGCATAGAGCAAGCCTGACAGATCTGTGAGTGTATAAGACATAGAAGGACAGTCGGCTGCTGATGAGGCAATTCGGCCCACGGTCTTTCAAAATGAGATTTGATTGCCGATTAGGCGGAGTGATAGTTGAAGTTTATTATTCCAAAGGTTGAGTGGCTCTAATCATAGGCTCCAGCACTAAGGGATTTGCTGCTACTGTGGAAGGAGTGCTATCCACAGCCATTTTCACTGTGTTTACATAAACTAGCCAGTTACTTGCATAGTTTACTTTAGTGCCAACATGTGGGTCACAGTGGTTTAATAATGTAGTCCACTTAATTGTGTAATTGAGTTATTTAAAAGCTGTGTTTATTTTTACTGAAGCCATATCAAAAGGTTTAGAAATTGCCATGGTAAAATGTACAGAACATTATGTTTTAAAGGACATGCAGTTATAAAAAGAGGAGGAGAAATGGTTTGTATATATCAGGATATCACGATAGCAGCTCAAACAGAGTCATTACAGATGTATGAAAGTGGACTGGTACAACATGGCCATTTTAAGATCATTACAAATCAATTGGTTTTGATCTCTGTATACTTTATTTAGGATGAGATAGAAAAATGCAGCCTTAAGTGCAAAACATTCATTGACGTTAATTGATGTCAGGTTAAATCTGTTGATGTCAAGTCAGAATATGTCCCAAAGTATGTAAGTGAGGGAGAGAACTGAAGACCAACATATACGTTAGTTTTGAGTTCCCATTAGAAGTTTAAGGGAAAATGCAATGAGTCCGTAGTTGGGGAAACATTTAATGTCAGTGCAGAGAATAATCTATGACATATTATGAACTTTGACAGAAGTTTGAAGGAAATACATCAAATTGCCCCTAGGGCACTCACGGCCTACTTAACGACAAACAGACTCTACCAGGGCTCTCACAACAGGCATTTGTAAAGCCAATAGTTAACTGGAAGGTGAACATTTAGGTTAAGTTACCTGAAATGAGAAAGTGCTGTTAGAACCCTTTCAAGTCCTCAATTCAAACACCCTGTGTCACTCTGCCCGGTGATAGCCGTGAAAAACAGTTTTGATGATGTCGTCAATGGAACATAATCAGATTGTTCTTTTTGCGCCTTGCTACAGGGCACTTCTTCTACATCCTGTCAAACTCACACAGTTTAATGTCCACACACACACACACACACACACACACACACACGCACACACACACACACACAACACAACACAACACAACACAACACAACACAACACAACACAACACAGGCTACCAGCCTCTCCAAAATAAGATGAGGGAGAGGGAACAAGACAAGCAGGAACAGGCCTTTTGCCATGCTTACTCTGCACCTTTACACGTCCTGCAGGTGAACCGTGTCCAGGCAACACTGTTGAGAGCCGTCACTCATACCAGATAGAGGCTACTGATAAAGACATACTCACTTAACTTAGTCCCATATATACACAGACAGAGTTAGTGTCATTATGCCCATGCACAACTGCAGTATTTCTGTCAAATTCAATATCTTTAACAGCCACTTTTAAAACAACGTAAAAAATGAAATGGTGTACAGATTCCAAAGAACACACTCTCCCTGCCGTGTTTCAAACACAACTTCCTGTTTAATGGCTAACAGTTTCCTGCCACGCTATTTCCTTATAGAAAGTTAATTTCTACAAATGTTAATGTATTTTTATTATTATTAAAATGTTTTTCTCAGCGGTAACATTCCATGCTTCCTTCCTGACCCAAAACAAAGCATTGCTCTCTTTGTGAGTGTCTTCGGGGTCATTTCAAGTGTGCCCATCTTTAATTCTGAAAATCACATTACAGGCCTAGCGGGGAAAGGACTGTTGTTCTGACTCCGTTTTCAGCTTTTTTGGGCAAAAAAAAGTAACAATCTTTCATCCTTAATAAGGACATATTTCACGGTGAATGCATGACCACTTAAACAGTTCACCTTGCCTTATCCAAATCACATTTCTCCTGATTTGGATAACTGATACCCACACATTTCAAATGGAGAGCAATGTCTGAAGGCCAAAGGCTTAACATGATCTATTGTGTAAAAGGAAATAATAAAATACTATGGTGTAGCTGACATTCTGAGAGCATGTCCACTTCTGAGGTTTGGTTTCCAGTGAACTGGCCTGAGCTGACACTGCAAATGTGACTGAGCCATATGGAATCCCTTTTGGCCTCGCATACAGCACAGTACTCCTCTTCCACGCTAACAAGGTGCAGTTTTGGCAAATTTAGCTGATCACTCCTATGTCTTTTAGTAGTACATGGGATACCCTAGGTGCCTTCATCAAGCACATGATCTAGTAGTTATTTGATAGTTTTGAAAATGATATGGGGAGCCAGCCTGGTTTTCATTTAGATGCTTGCATGCTAGTCAGAGTTGACTTGTTTTATTGGAAATCTTGTTCATATAATCCCTTTGACCTCTGACAGGTCCCATAGGGTTCATGGGTACATCCAGGAAGCAACACTCTGCTGGAGTCTGTCAACGGTATGGGTTGTCACTTTATGGCCATCCTATAAAGGAAGGAAGTATGATGCTTTCTGTCCAAATATGCTATTCTATATACTACCCGTAACTGCCCACTGTTAGCCTAACACATACACTAACACTAACACATACACTAACACTAACACTAACACATACACTAACACTAACACTAAAACATACACTAACACTAACACATACACTAACACTAACACATACACTAACACTAACACATACACTAACACTAACACATACACTAACACTAACACATACACTAACACATACACTAACACATACACTAACACTAACACATACACTAACACTAACACTAACACTAACACATACACTAACACTAACACTAACACATACACTAACACTAACACTAACACATACACTAACACTAACACTAACACATACACTAACACTAACACATACACTAACACTAACACATACACTAACACTAACACATACACTAACACATACACTAACACTAACACATACACTAACACTAACACATACACTAACACTAACACATACACTAACACTAACACATACACTAACACTAACACATACACTAACACATACACTAACACATACACTAACACTAACACATACACTAACACTAACACATACACGAACACTTACACTAACACATACACTAACACATACACTAACACTAACACATACACTAACACTAACACTAACACTAACACTAACACTAACACTAACACTAACACTAACACTAACACTAACACATACACTAACACTAACACATACACTAACACTAACACATACACTAACACTAACACATACACTAACACTAACACTAACACATACACTAACACATACACTAACACATAACTAACACTAACACATACACTAACACTAACACTAACACATACACTAACACTAACACATACACTAACACTAACACTAACACATACACTAACACATACACTAACACTAACACTAACACTAACACTAACACTAACACATACACTAACACTAACACTAACACTAACACATACACTAACACTAACACTAACACATACACTAACACATACACTAACACTAACACATACACTAACACTAACACTAACACTAACACTAACACTAACACTAACACTAACACATACACTAACACATACACTAACACTAACACTAACACTAACACTAACACAAACACTAACACTAACACATACACTAACACTAACACATACACTAACACTAACACATACACTAACACATACACTAACACTAACACTAACACTAACACATACACTAACACTAACACTAACGCTAACGCTAACACATACACTGACACTAACACATACACTAACACTAACACTAACACATACACTAACACATACACTAACACTAACACTAACACATACACTAACACTAACACTAACACATACACTAACACTAACACTAACACTAACACTAACACTAACACTAACACTAACACTAACACTAACACATACACTAACACTAACACTAACACTAACACATACACTAACACTAACACTAACACTAACACATACACTGACACTAACACATACACTAACACTAACACTAACACATACACTAACACATAACTAACACTAACACTAACACTAACACATACACTGACACTAACACATACACTAACACTAACACTAACACATACACTAACACATAACTAACACTAACACATACACTAACACTAACACTAACACATACACTAACACTAACACTAACACATACACTAACACTAACACATACACTAACACTAACACATACACTAACACATACACTAACACTAACACTAACACTAACACTAACACTAACACTAACACTAACACATACACTGACACTAACACATACACTAACACTAACACTAACACATAACTAACACTAACACATACACTAACACTAACACTAACACATACACTAACACTAACACTAACACATACACTAACACTAACACTAACACTAACACTAACACTAACACTAACACATACACTAACACATACACTAACACTAACACATACACTAACACTAACACTAACACTAACACATACACTAACACTAACACTAACACATACACTAACACATACACTAACACTAACACATACACTAACACTAACACTAACACATACACTAACACATACACTAACACTAACACTAACACATACACTAACACTAACACTAACACATACACTAACACTAACACATACACTAACACATACACTAACACTAACACTAACACTAACACATACACTAACACATACACTAACACTAACACTAACACTAACACTAACACATACACTAACACTAACACATACACTAACACTAACACATACACTAACACATACACTAACACATACACTAACACATACACTAACACTAACACTAACACATACACTAACACATACACTAACACTAACACATACACTAACACTAACACTAACACTAACACATACACTAACACTAACACATACACTAACACTAACACTAACACATACACTAACACATACACTAACACTAACACATACACTAACACTAACACTAACACTAACACATACACTAACACTAACACATACACTAACACTAACACATACACTAACACTAACACATACACTAACACATACACTAACACATACACTAACACATACACTAACACTAACACATACACTAACACTAACACTAACACATACACTAACACATACACTAACACTAACACTAACACTAACACTAACACATACACTAACACATACACTAACACTAACACATACACTAACACTAACACATACACTAACACTAACACATACACTAACACATACACTAACACATACACTAACACTAACACTAACACATACACTAACACTAACACTAACACATACACTAACACATACACTAACACTAACACTAACACATACACTAACACTAACACTAACACATACACTAACACTAACACATACACTAACACATACACTAACACTAACACTAACACTAACACATACACTAACACATACACTAACACTAACACTAACACATACACTAACACTAACACATACACTAACACTAACACATACACTAACACATACACTAACACATACACTAACACATACACTAACACTAACACTAACACATACACTAACACATACACTAACACTAACACATACACTAACACTAACACTAACACTAACACATACACTAACACTAACACATACACTAACACTAACACTAACACATACACTAACACATACACTAACACTAACACTAACACATACACTAACACTAACACTAACACTAACACATACACTAACACTAACACATACACTAACACTAACACATACACTAACACATACACTAACACATACACTAACACATACACTAACACTAACACATACACTAACACTAACACTAACACATACACTAACACATACACTAACACTAACACATACACTAACACATACACTAACACTAACACATACACGAACACTAACACTAACACATACACTAACACATACACTAACACTAACACTTACACTAACACATACACTAACACATACACTAACACTAACACATACACTAACACTAACACTAACACATACACTAACACTAACACATACACTAACACTAACACTAACACTAACACTAACACTAACACATACACTAACACATACACTAACACTAACACATACACTAACACTAACACTAACACATACACTAACACTAACACATACACTAACACTAACACATACACTAACACTAACACATACACTAACACATACACTAACACTAACACATACACTAACACTAACACATACACTAACACTAACACTAACACTAACACTAACACATGCACTAACACATACACTAACACTAACACTAACACATACACTAACACTAACACATACACTAACACTAACACATACACTAACACTAACACATGCACTAACACTAACACATGCACTAACACATACACTAACACTAACACTAACACATGCACTAACACATACACTAACACTAACACATACACTAACACTAACACTAACACATGCACTAACACTAACACATACACTAACACTAACACATACACTAACACATACACTAACACTAACACTAACACTAACACATCCACTAACACTAACACTAACACATACACTAACACTAACACTAACACATGCACTAACACATACACTAACACTAACACATACACTAACACTAACACTAACACATGCACTAACACATACACTAACACTAACACTAACACATACACTAACACATACATGTACTTGATTATCAATTCTAGCAGTATAGACAGTTGTCTCACATGCAAAGATGTGTAGAGTTTACAAAACACCCTCAGTACAATATTGGGGTGTAAGCTATGTCTTGTCATGGCAGTGCTTTGGAAACGTTTTATTTTGTTTGTGACACCACTTTACATTAAATGTCATCCTTTACATGGTAATTTCATTGGCAGGCATAGTGTCTGTGTGTACCAGTACACTTAGTCATCTTTAATACCTGATAATCATCTGGGAAGGTGAGTGAGACAGTTTGTTAGCTAAGGTATAAGCACACACAAATATGCTCACTGACTGTACAAAACAATAGGAACAACATCCTAATACATTTTATCTCTGGGACCTCAAGAACCTCAAGAACATTTTATCTCTGGGACCTCAAGAACCTCAAGAACATTTTATCTCTGGGACCTTTATCTCAAAATGACTGAATGTAAGTACATTATGTACCGTCTGAGGTGGATGTATTAAACCAGTTGCCATGATAAAAGTGTTTTATTGTTGTGCACTCTCCTCAAACAATAGCATGGTATTTTTCACTGTAATACAGTAGCTACTGTAAGTTGGACACAGCAGTGAGATTAACAAGAATTGACGCATTCTGCCCATATAAAACATGTCTATGTCCTGGAAAGTTGGCTGTTACTTACAACCAGTGGCGACTCGTCATTCAGGGCAGGTGGGGCTTACCTGTTTTGCATGTTATTTTGGCATTAATACTTGTCACATATCAGTTTGCAAACAATATAAAAAAAATATATATATATAATTGTTAAAGCCGCATACAAACAGGCAGCTCCAAAATGCAGGTGTTTCAGCCTAGCTCAGTGCTTTCTGTGGTGGTGGGGCCGGCCAGCAGAAAATAGGAGCATTGCACAGTGATTGGCTCCGCGTTGCACCGTGATTGGCTCAGTGTTCTGTCACTCATGGGGACCCTACGTCACTCGCCTTTAGTAAGGGTAGACATCAACAAGGTGAGCCCTTTGGGCCCTACCATAGACTTAGATTAGAAGTGCCCATCCAAGAAGGCTCAAGGTCATTAGCCACAGATACAATTACGTCAAATCACGTTATATCTACAGTAGCTTTGACATTTTACTTAGAAAATCTTAGCTAAAAGTCATCATAAATCAGGGAGACAATCTACTGGCAATCCTTTTTAATCCTTGTCATATGAAGAGAAATAATGAAGAGAAATTATAGATAAAACATATCGGTGCTCATCGGACATAGACATTACACAACAAGTTGGAAATAGCTAATTCAACAATGAGTTGTTCGGAAGGAATTGGTGACGGTGGCTAACCGCAAGTATTGCAACTGGGAAGTCAGACTGTGAAAATACGTGTTGAACGGTCATCCAACTCGGAATTGTAAAAGCCTTTCTTATTCTTTGATGACAAAATTTGCCAGCAAAAGGACCGCCACGCACAACAAGGTGAGTCCAAAAATGTCTTATATGCTGCTGCATAAATGATGTAATATGCCAGGGAGATATGGTCAGCCAGGTCTCAGCTAGGTTTAAAAAAAAGTAAACGAATGAATTGTTTTGCTGCCAGACAAGGCCCCGCTGATAGCCAGGTGTAGCGGTGGTCAGGATTCACTCCATGGAGCTGGAAAGAAAGCTCTGCTGTTGGAACAGCTTTATGTAGGACCTAACAGTTTGTGGGCACCGCTTGTTGCCGTTATAGTGCAATTCATGTATTGTTTGTTGTTGTGTTGTGTAGTGGCCTTGCTGGCATGCATCTAAAAAAAAAAGGTTAGATGTACATGCGTGTGCTCATAATAGAATTAGACATCGTACTTGTGTGTAAATAATACCACAAAAATATTCAGTTGTCATGCAAATTAAATTACTGTTATTTATTAGGCATCATTTCAGCCATTTTAATAGAGGTTGACAGCATCAAACCTACAAATGTACGTTTTAAATCATGTGAGGCCAAAGAAACTCGCTTGCTTTAGAGCTATGCACAAATCTAGCTGAAATATAAATAATAAATAATAGACTTAGTCAGGAGGGTATACCATGATATTAGGACTTTGGTTTGCAATAAAAGAGAAGGTTATTTTCATGGACATGGTTGATATTCTGACGTAAAGCTGGCATTCTGTTTTGGTTTAGACTAATAATGTAATGCATCTGGCATGAGGGTCTGTGCTAGTTGACCAAAGGCATTGCACAAGATTTTTTTTAAATAACCTGATATTTCTGCCCCTAATCAGTTTAAGATGAACCTCCTTTGTAACAAGTACTATTTGCTAGATCTATCAGACAAAACCTCTTTGTAGACTTACAGAGCCATTAATATAGACATATAATCATAGGTCTCTTTCAGAGGAGTCTGCTCTCGGAAGCCAAAGCCTGGCCCCCTTCAAAGTCCAAGTGTGACTTACAAATGGCTTACTGAAAAGGAGTGACGGATGACATGAAAGATGTCTGGCGTTTCCCCAATGCGTGGAATATTAATTATTTTCCAAGCGTTTCGTAAGACATGAGCACTCGCAAAGACAACACATACACAGACACACACACGGCGCTATACCACTGTTGTCATTCCACTGTATCACTTCAGACATCTATTGTAAAAAATAGAAAAATAACATAGTGAGGGATTTTTCATTTTCAAAATATGGAAATGATCAGAAAGTTGATGTGTTGTTTTTCCCATGTATATTTCATATATGCCCTGTCTTGAATCCATCCTCATAAAAAGTTCACCTGACACCCCTAGAGGTCAAGCAGTTTAATCCATCTGGAGTGGAGTCCTATTCTCAGGAAAGAGAGGCCAGTCAGAACGACACAGTCAAACCTGTACCAGGATCCCCAGTCAAAGCAAGTTTGGAGCTGCCTTTTGAAAAACAATGACACAATATCTAATGTGGCTCATTTGAACACTTGGCTGGCTGTGAATGGTCACATTTCCCAATGCTAAAAGAAGGGTCCAGCGCCAAACCCAGCGGAGGTGAGACTGTGCCACTTCCACTGGCGCCTCAGCTCACCTGGGTAACGTCACACCAGGGTCTGACCGACAGCCTCCACAGTCAAACAACAGACTCATGCCTTGACACACACTGCCACAAACACACACTTTCCAGTTATTCACTGAAAATGCTCTGGTTCAATAATTCCACTGAACTTACTGTTTCGGGGTGGGTAGATCTAAATCGTATTTTGACATTTTGGAAAATAGTTTGTTAGAATGACAGGTTGTTGGTAATGTTAAAAGCATGCAACACTTGGTAACATGGAAATATTTATGAAAATAGGATTCATATTTAATAAACATACTGTATCTATTCAATTGAAAACGTTAATAATTTGAACTACTGAGAATATGTCTTTAATCATCACTATTCAAACGGGTGGTGCCTTATAACTCAGTTGGTAGAGCATGTCGCTTGTAACACGTGGGTAGTGGGTTTGATTCCCAGGACCACCCATACATAAAATGTATGCACGCATGACTCTCACTTTGGATAAAATCTTCTGCAAAATGGCATGTATTATTTTATAATACAATACAATATATATCGTTGACTCCTAATCCCAAAACCCTTTCTAAAATTCATATTGCATACATTATACCTCTGTAAGAATAAAATAAGATTTGTCCCCCCCCCAAAAAAATATATGCAAACTTTCACTATCATGATGTGCTTAAGAATGTGTAATATGAATTATGAAAATGAGTGAAAAATCACCCGATTTAAATGTTCATGCTGAGGATGATATGTGAGTTACTGAGTACTTGTCTTTATGTACACATTTATGTGAGATTGATAGCTATGTGATGTACAGCTTTGGATGTGTGCATGCAAGTGTCCATGCATCACAGGAGGCTGCTGAGGGGAGGACAGTTCATAGTAATGGCTGGAACGGAGCAAATAGAATGGCATCAAACACATGGAAACCATGGAAACCATGTTTGATGTATTTGATAACATTGCACTTATTCTTAAGGTGCCACCAATCTCCTATGCATGCATATATCCTTATCCATGTGTGTGTGTATGTGTGTATGTGTGTGTGTGTTTATGTGCCTGTGCATGCGTATAGCGTAGCGTGTGTGAGAGAGAGAGGCATAGCAGGGATTATGCTGGTTGATGGTAACCCACAGAGAGAGGTAACGGTGGGCCATGGGCTACAGCGGCTTAATTATACAGCTTGGTGAGTACCACTGAGTGTGACTCCACTTGCAGAAAGCAAACACACAAATAAGATCTTGTGTCTCAAATGGCCAACCGTCAACCTAAACCAAGGGCTAGTACGGCAAGAAAAGACAAGGAATGAAAACAACCCCACATCACCCTGTGTGGCTGCAATCTCTACTCAAATAAGTTCTGGGTTCAGGTACAGGTTTCAGTTGTATTAGTTGAACTCACTTCATGGCAAATTCTGTACACTACATAAAGAGTTGTGTGATATAATCCAGAAAATGAACTTTGTTGAAACTCAAACTGTCTATCAGCCATTTACAAATAGCAGATATGAATAAACCCTTTTGGGTTAATATGAATAATTGTTCAGGATATTTCATATTTATAGTTCTACATTTCTGTTTTTGTTATTTTTTAGTTGATATGTGTTTATTAAATGGTAATTCCCCCCTGACCTATGAAATGACTATTTTAGTGCACTATGTCCGCATTGTATTTATCAACGCACAGGAAGCAAACCTCTAATTGTCATACCACTGGAAAATGTTTTAATTTATGTTATTCTATTTATTTAACTGCAAATGAAGCATATAAAATCAAATAATATCTTCCAGTTGTGCCCCAAAACAACCTATAATATGGGTGATTAAGCTATTAACTTGAAAGGAAGAAACACAAACTTGACAGGACAGGAAAAAGTTACATGATTTTAAGTGAGACATTATAACACAATTTTAGTAGTGTCAACAATATCTGTATTACACATTTTGATATTAATAAACTATTTTTAAGTCCCAATCCTCTTTGAGTGATGTGGTCTTCATCCAGGCAGAGCATTTTGTTGTGCTTGTCTGTACTCCTTTGAAATGTATAGGAGGCTACACAGATTGAAGACCATGTAGAGGTTTAAGCATTGAGAGATGTTAGTGCCATCCCGCTGTCTACAAAAGAGCCTCTTGTTTTGGTAGAAAAAGTATTTTATAAGTATTTTATAGAGGACATTATAGGGATGGAATTACAGGCTATGTAGTAGGTTTTGTGTGGAGTGAGGAAATTACAAGGTTCATATTCTCAATATAAATGACTATTCTAGTCCGTGTGGATAGTACTGTATCATCAGAGGTATGGAACACACAGACAGTAAAACACTGTCCTAGAGGCACTTGCCATCTTCACTTGTCTTAACTCAGCACATACACCGCCACCTCCTGGCTTGTGTTCATCAGTTCAACCCCCCACACACCCCACCTCCTTTTCCATCTGTCTTACTTGAGGAATGGTAAGGTGATCTCCAGGGCCCTAAGTGCTTTTTGCTGTCAGTGGTGTTGACATGCGTTGCAATAGAAGCCACCAGGCTACTTTGCCAGAGGAGGGGAGGGATCCCTCTAGTCTAGACTGCCTGAGCATCCACACTCATCCACACTCTCTCCCAGGTTGCCTAGGCTCTCCCAGTCAAGTTAGAGAGGGAAGTGAGGAAAGCCCTGTATGCAATATTCTTACATGGAGGGGGGTTTGAAACAAGGAGGAATGTCAGTTAACTTTATTGTCACTCATAAAATGGCTACTGCTGAGATATTACAAAGTAAGTCCACATTTATTTCTAGATGTGGAACTGTATTTCACTGTCGGATATTAGATCCATGAGCTGGAGTGTGGACATGAAGCTGTGGATGTGGTTATGGTTGAACCGGGCGTGGACATGAATCTAGGGTTAGGGTTATGGTTGAGCCATAGTGTGGACATTAATCTAGGGTTAGGGTTATGGTTGAACCGGGTGTGGATATGAATGTAGGGTTAGGGTTATGGTTGAACCGGGCGTGGATATGAATCTAGGGTTAGGGTTATGGTTGAACCGGAGTGTGGATATGAATCTAGGGTTAGGGTTATGGCTAAGCTGGGGTGTGGACATGAAGCTAGGGGTTAGGGTTATGGTTGAACCAGAGTGTGGACAGGAATTTAGGGTTAGGGTTATGGCTGAGCCAGAGTGTGGACATTAAGCTAGGGTTAGGGTTATGGTTATGGTTATTTTGTATGAATAGATCATCTTGTTTTCTCCGTATCTCAAGAAATTCATGGTCATTTTAATTTATGATACTCCTCAATGTGGTAAATTTGTTTCCCATATTGTATCTTCCCTCATATGGATTTTACGGTTTTCAAAGGTGTGTATATATTTCCATCAGCCTGCCTCCTAAAAACCAGACATATTTCCAGGCCCTTTAGTGAGATGGATACTATGGGAAAATCCCCCAACTGGAGAAGGGAACCATGGACACAAACAGAGGAGCGTTAAGTCTGTTTAAACAGACACTAGGAGCCCATATAGTCGTCTCTGCAGAGGAACGGAACCTCTCTCCACTTGACGTTTAAAAGTCCCTGGAAGAACATTGGGTCTCTCCTGAGGAATAAGCAACTACTTGTCCAGAACAGCGTTTGGATCCCGGAGTGGACCGCCAGTAGCAATGCAGAACCCCCTCTGATTGGCTGATGGACGTGGAGAGGATCCCCAGGGGAACCGATGCTTGGATGGTTCAGGAGATTGTCAGGCCGCTGCACAATTAACTCAAATAAGCTTGCGGAGAATTACTTAATGTGTGTCAGGCCCTAGAAGAGAATGCACATTAGGGGAAATGTATTATCCACTGTAGGCTCCAGAGGGAAGTTACAGTACTGTATACTTTGGGTCATAGCAAATTTGAGAGAGCTGTTAGATGAGCTCACACTGTATGTATTTGAAATGTTTTAACCCTTTTTTCGATTCACATTCTATATGAACCCCCAATAGAATGATGAACACATGAACCAGGAAATAAACAGCATGTGTGTCGTCATTCAGAGCGATGGTTTGGCAGGAAACATCACAGCTCCGTTCCACCTCACTACAGTGCGAAGTTTCACTAACAAAACACCTGTAGCAGACCCTGGGAAGGCATTAAACCTCGTGTGGGGGCCAGAACAATGTTCCCTCTCACGCAGCCAATGACTGGCCAGGGACCTAAAAAGCAGTTGTAAAAATAGATGCAAAAACAACACCTGCTCTGACAGATCTTCATATATCTTCATTTAGACCAGGTGGGAAGAGTGTCCAGATATGAGAGATTTCTGTCAAAGGGTGAACATTTAACACTGCATGGATCAAAGCTTTTCATTACTGAAAACCCATGTAGTTGGGCACGAGCGAAACAAATGAAATCATCCATTTCTATTTTCGCTCTGATCTCTTAACCCCTATTAATTTTCTATTGAAATTGTAACAACATGGTTTTGGAACAGAGGGACTGAGAGGCTCTAAGGTTGAACTGAACTAACTGGCCCAACAGCCCCCTCTAGCCCTAGCAGGCATGAATGACTCTGAATGAGGATGGAATCCAAAAAGGAAGCATGAATCAAAAGGAAGGGGATAGAGAAACATGTCCTATTGATTGGTAGCTGGCTACTCTATGCTGCTGCGACCACCAACGGTTATTTTGGAAATCTGTGGGGGTTTTTCAATACACATGAATGTGTCAGTAAGTAAAAGGATTGGAAGGGACCAAGCTCACTTCTCCAATAAATGTAACTGCCTGTAATTTCATGAGACCGACCCCTGAATTTCCTCTTCCTTTCTGCTAGGGAAAGAGGGTAATCATAATATATACAATGCCCCATGGCAGTGATGCCCCATGGCTCAGAAAAGCATCCCAATACTCTTCAACGTAAGGTCCAGCATTTCCACAGCACCTATTTGTTTGTATATACAGTACGTGAACCCCCACTGACAAACAGTCCCGAAGTCCAGAACAGACTATGGGAGGCGTACAGTACTACATAGAGCCATGACTACATGGAACTCTGTTCCACAGTTCTACATAGAGCCATGACTACATGGAACTCTGTTCCACAGTTCTACATAGAGCCATGACTACATGGAACTCTATTCCACAGTTCTACATAGAGCCATGACTACATGGAACTCTGTTCCACAGTTCTACATAGAGCCATGACTACATGGAACTCTATTCCACAGTACTACATAGAGCCATGACTACATGGAACTCTGTTCCACAGTTCTACATAGAGCCATGACTACATGGAACTCTATTCCACAGTTCTACATAGAGCCATGACTACATGGAACTCTGTTCCACAGTTCTACATAGAGCCATGACAACATGGAACTCTGTTCCACAGTTCTACATAGAGCCATGACAACATGGAACTCTATTCCACAGTTCTACATAGAGCCATGACAACATGGAACTCTTTTCCACAGTTCTACATAGAGCCATGACAACATGGAACTCTATTCCACAGTACTACATAGAGCCATGACTACATGGAACTCTATTCCACAGTTCTACATAGAGCCATGACTACATGGAACTCTATTCCACAGTACTACATAGAGCCATGACTACATGGAACTCTATTCCACAGTACTACATAGAGCCATGACTACATGGAACTCTATTCCACAGTACTACATAGAGCCATGACTACATGGAACTCTATTCCACATCAAGTAACTAATGCAAGCAGTAAAAACAGATAAAAAACAACAAATAAAAATACACCTTATGGAACAGCGAGACTGTGAAGGGAAACACACAGGCACAGACACACGCATACACACACACACATGATAACATACGCACTAGACACACACAGATATGTGATAGTAGAATAGTAGCCTAAGGGCACACACTTAATGTATTGTGAAATCTGTTGTGAAATGTAACTTAATGTTTTTAAGTGTTTTTAAGTGTTTAACTGCCTTAATTTTGCTGGACCCCAGGAAGAGTAGCTGCTGCTGTGGAAGCAGCTAATGGGGATCCATATTAAATACAAATACACCTTTCATCACTAAACTCCACCTACAAAATAAACAATTTCATAGAGACACAGTGGCATCGTTTACACAAATATCTTGCTTAAAATCCAGGAACCTCCAGTTGTATATTTTATTTGGCCATAGACAAGCACAGGGTCCAATACATCACATGTCCTTGGGTACGAGTATTTAATGTAGGAACTCCAAAACTCACAAATACTGTATGACCGAATGTTCCAGAGATGTACCAGTATACTAAACATGCAGAATATCTCGCTCCCCTCTTCAAACAGAAATAGATTTTGTTGAATTGCTTGATAAATTTGACCACACTGTTTTCCAGCCATCCTTTTTGGTGCTCCTACTGTTTTCCTGCCTGTCGGTGGCCCGAGCTCTAATCACCCTCAGCTCCCTCTGTGGCCATAAATGATCCCGATGAGACGGTGCTTTGTGTTTCTACTGCTGGGACGCAGGGTGAATTCACAGTGCCGTATTTTGACTTTAAATCATTGTTTTATGACAGATGGGAACACTTCTTAATGTTCACAGAGCTGGTTTATGTTCATTTGGTTGTGGAGGACACAAGTAATGTGAAAACAGATGGATAGAGAGATACCAAAGGGCAGACTGACCTATACATTCTCACTGTTGCTTACAAATGGCATCCATATGCTTCAGGAACTCTTCCAGTTACATCTACATTGGAGTGTGTGTGGTGTGTGCGTGTGGGTTAGTGGGCTTGTGTGGGTGCCTGCGTGTATTCAGGTAAAGACCAGGAGGAATAAACTGTGAGAACAGGTTGGGTTGGTGAGAATTTAGCAGGGAAGCAGATTTTTGTTGGTGGGAGTTTGATATGCTAGCAAATAATTTACAGCTATTTTAAAAAGTTAATTGAACATAATATAATAAATACTGTTACATTTATACAACCTTATTTTACTGTACATCCAGCACACATAAACTGTAATGACATTGGCTCATTTATAGATGTTTCAAACATTTATGAAAACATGTTTTGTACAAATGATTTGACCTTGATTTATATCTCAAATGAGGTACAAAAAAGGAAGTGACATCTGTGAAGGCATACACAAAGTTGGTCGATTTCATGTCCATCCCCTCAGGGTTACGGCCAGATAAAGCACTGCAGCTTTGGCAAAGCGAATTTTCTGTGAGCTCTCAAACACCAAGATCACATCAGACACTATGAGGCAGGTTTAAGTTTCATTGCCTATCCAGGGGCTTATGTGGAGACAATATAGAAACAGTATCTGTCTACCCATTAGTGGACATGAAAGATTGCTTCCTTAAAAATAATATCCTGCACTTGAACTTCACCAAGGGTAAATATATAATGCAATTAAACTTTTGACATAAATAAATTAGCTGGTAATAGATCAACAGAGATAGTAAGGGATATTATCAGGAATTAACACAACAAATAAAATATGTTTTACTATAAAGAGGTGGGGGTGGATTTTAATGGAACTTGGTTGTAAACAACAGCAAATCAGTATGGACATATGAATAAAAACTTTCCTGGAGGGAAATATATGAATAATGTATACATCTTGGAAGCCCTCACTGACTTGTATTTTATGGCTTGTGCTATGAGCATGTTCAGTGAACAGTGAATACTGTCTGGTGGAGCCATTGTATCCAGCCCAGTGAGCAGGACCACCCAATGTGAGTCAGTGACAAAGTAAATACTGTTGCATGTACACGTCCCCTTACTCACAGAGTCAACAGCACTCAACAGGTTCTGATACAGTATCTGGGCTGTGATCCCGCAGTCTGTGCCTTTCCCTTTCCCTCCTGTTTAGTCAGCCAACCAGCCAACTGAAGTATGGCAGCCAGTGTTATGTGTTTTGTTGGGCTGGGCTAAACTTGGCAGGGAGCTGCATCTTCCATCTGAAGGCTAACTAACCACTCAAGCCAGTATCCCCTCTGGAGCCAGAGGCAAAGGAATATCAATGCCCAGAGGAAACGAGGTGCCTCCTGATGCCTGTGTCACTGACAGAGCCCCTAAGGTTTCTACCACAAATACTACTAATACTATCCAGAGAGCAGGGTGCATTCTGGGAGGGTAAAGCACGCTCCTGCTGCTTCTATGTACTTTATTTCTCTGGGCACACTGCGCAGGCCAGGCTTTGGAGTATTGTGTTGTTATTGACTGGTGACTTGTTACTATTTGGCTTCATGATAAAACAATTCTTCACTCAGCATGGGAAAATGTAATCAGCCGAGATGCACAGTCCTACTGTTGGATCAATCACAACTCTTCAAATTTACAAAGGGAATGTGAGGTTCCCTGAAACAAATGACTGAACTAATATCGACCTCAAAGTAACCGATGTTAACCAAACATCTTGTGTTCCCCATATCAAAACACTTTATAGTCCCTAAATCACATGATCGCCTCTTTTTATCAGCCTGTTTAGACATAAAACTTGTCATACAGAAAAAACATCCCAGGGGCATGGAAAGAACAAGCCAACTGGCCTCTTGAAGCAGGTCTTTGAAGAAAGAAGCACATTCGTATTCCACTAACAGGAACAGGCAATTTCCATTTTGACAACATGTACTGCTGATTACTACCATACAGTGTGTCAAGGATCGGGATTACCACTCCCCATTCGCTAAGAACCAATTCATCATCTCCTCTCTGCTTCCAGTGGGAATTTATGGACTTTCGGAGCCTACAATAGTCCCTGAACAAACGGCTGTCAATCTGCTCCACGCCACCAGGGTGAATCTGCTTAAAGAGACCAAGGGGCTCGGGTTCTCTCTTTTATTGGGAACTCTTCCAACCTTACAGTACCTTTGTCCTCTGTTTGAAACATCAGCAGCCTGTGAAAGCTGGCAAGAGCAGTAGCCATTGACATGACAGTTAGTGACAGTAATATGTGAGAAGCCCATTCTGAGAAATGTGTGTTTGATTGGTCTTAGATTATTGTATTTACCACACTGACTTTTGCTTTCATAATGATTTACTGCTGCTTGGTGGGATGAGCTCAGTGAATATGTGTGGTTGGCTGCCAACGCCGCTTTTTCCCCTGTTTCTTTTTGGACTTTGTCAGCCCTTGAGATTTTTTAACTGTTATAAAGCCATTTTGATTGGAGGCCAGGCAGTATAAAGCTGGAAGCAAGCTGTATATTGGGCAGAAGGCCTCATAGTGCCTCCAAAAATAAGAAAGAGAGAGTGTGTGTGTGTTGGTCTATGTGTGAGATTGTGTGAGTGTGTTCAATGGAGATGTGTGCGTGTGCGTGCATGG
The DNA here is from genome assembly GCF_057628025.1 of Oncorhynchus mykiss. NCBI lineage: Eukaryota > Metazoa > Chordata > Actinopteri > Salmoniformes > Salmonidae > Oncorhynchus > Oncorhynchus mykiss. The sequence goes on from NC_143040.1 coordinate 56,595,229, forward strand.
TGTATGTGTTTAACTATACTTGTGGAGACCATACATCCCCACAGGAATAGTAAATTAACAAAAAATTGACCAACTGGGAACATTTTGTTAGTCCCCACAAGGTCAAGCGCTATTTCTAGGGGGTTTACGGTTAAGGTTAGAATTAGTGTTAGAGTTAGAATTAGTGTTAGGAGCTAGGGTTACTTTTAGGGTTAGGAGCTAGGGTTAGATTTAGGGTTAAGGTTAGGTTTTGGGGTTATGGTTAGGGTTAGGGTTAGGGTTAAGGTTAGGGTTAGGTTTAGGGTTAAGGGTTAGCGAAAATAGGATGTTGAATGGGACAGAATTGTTTTTGTTTTTACAATACTTACTGTATATTTTATATACTAGATCCTTCAAAGTTCTGGATTCAGAAATACTAATGGGATATTTTCAAGGGACAAGGGCACTTAAAACTCATAACAGCTGGAACATGTAGTTCATATAGTGGAATACAGTATTTTCTGGCAATGCCAGGCTCTCATTAAGAACGTATATTGGTCGTATAGGCACTACTGTGTATATTCAGCCATGCCTCTGAATATCAAAACGAAAAGAAATAGCCTCAATTACTCTCTTTAAAATATTTGCCTATTAACATTACTACACTTCTCTATCAGCTATGCTGACAGTTTTACCAGCAGCTGTTACTCACTGTGATCCACCTTGAGGAACAGCCTGGTTTTACAAAGGCTGTTACTCACTGTGATCCACCTTGAGGAACAGCCTGGTTTTACAAAGGCATGGCCGGGTGGCCCCTGTTGTTATTTTAAAGGGAGAAAGGTGAAGACCTGGTGAAGTCCTGGCTCCTCTGGGATCAGCTGACCTGAGGACCGTTGATCAGGACCGTGACCCACAGAACCCAGGCTGGGCCTCGCTCCTTTATAGGAAGGTCTGCATGAGAAGAGGGGAGAGGGGGAAGGAAGATGAGATTACAGGTGAAGGAAACAGATTCTGTCAGTCAAGGAGAATAAATAAGAGATTAAAGAGATTGTCAGTGGTGTTTTATTTCATTTGAGGAACTGGTTTTACTGTTTGTTTATTCCACATTTATTAATCAGAAATAATGTGGTATTATGAGTAATTTGCATGCTGAGAGTTCCAGACGTTACATTGTCAGAATACACACCATGTAATCAACATACATTTTCAAATAACTGTTCCTGACAGTTCCATCTACAGTGCTCATGTCTAACACTGATCCTTTCAGATGTTGGCGAGTGTGTTGTGACCTCTAGTGGTCCAGTCTTGTCGCCTCTGCTGAAGCCTGCATTGGCATACGGAACTAGTTAGACCAATGGTTAGTTACGAATGCTTCTGGAGAAAAAGTAGAACATTGGGGGAATGGTGTGGCAGTGCTCTCTTTAATGATTAAAGGGCTCTCTCCTAAACTCTACAATCCTGTAAGTCACCATCCATCTCATTGAACCAGACTCAATTTGCAGCCGTATGGTAAAAGTACTCCAACCAGCCTGATAGGGATGAACATATTTTAGACTCTGCACTAAATATTGCCTTTAATAAGGTAAAATGATGTTCAATATATTGAAGTGATCTTAGGTCACTTGCCAAAATGTTGTCTGAAGTAATATTCACATCCAGTTGGGGCCCTATCAGAATATCCATGTAACTACTTGCTGAATGTAATACATCTCCTATTGCCTACACCCTCTTGACTGCTTCCATACACACCGAGCCGACGTAGAGGAACCCACAAACTCCCCTCACCCCCTACCACGCTAACCATTTTATTATTAAAGTCCAAATACAGACTCCAGCGTGGAGCCTGTCGAGCCGGGCAGTAAACAAACAGAGCCCTGTTCATCTCTGTTTTCTCTGGCCTCCCTCAAATGCTGTTACATCACCCATAATGTTATCTTTCAACAGGAAAGTGCCAGTTATGCTGCCTTTGCCCCTGGAGGCACAACAGATAGCAATCACATCATGTAAAGCCATTTGTTTGGAGACTTTGTGTTGGTGGCCACCCATGTTTAACTGGGGCTCTGGCCCTGGCTCACGATGATGAGTTTTTCTAACCTCCGTCATAGGCTGGCAGGCAGTGTGGAGCAGCCGGTCCCCCCCTCCCCCCAAAGTCCCAGACCCCAGGCAGGGCCGACCATCCATTTTACAGCCAGCATGTTTGTTCTTCTTCACCTTGGTTCCTGTAAGAGTCAGACATGTGATGTGCAGGTCAAAGGGAAAGGAAATGGCAATCCCAGCTGAGGACGAGGATATAACCTATGAACATTCTCTGGTGTGAGAGGGAAAGAATGGATCACTCAGTTATTCCTCCCTTTCTGGGAGGTAGTTTTCTTTTCCAAAGACAACACTGAGAGGCTGGGATGGAAATGTAGTGTACACGTGCACGTGAATATGTGTGGTACTGGTGATGTGAGTACAGGGAGGAGAGTACTGTACTGCATGTGGGGATAGTCGTTATGTTGTGATGAGTGACATACAATGTCGTATGATGTATTATGTGTCATTGACTGCTCTGCTCGCAGATATTATTTCCAGCATGGTTCTGTGAAGTAAATTATCTGAAAGATAATCCTGATTTTGTGAATCCTAATCCTTTACATTTTGTGAATTAGATACATTTTTTTTTAGCACTTTCCAAATAAAAGCAGGAATTCAGTAATGATTGATGACTATTTGGACAAGTGGTTAACAGAGAGATATAGAATATGGAAATACTGTTTTCATATGAAATACACAGAAAATGTCATGTGGGCTTTAGTGACCACTTAATCTGTTGGCAGGCCTACCCCTCTGGTCTGTCTGTTGGCAGGCCTACCCCTCTGGTCTGTCTGTTGGCAGGCCTACCCCTCTGGTCTGTCAGTTGGCAGGCCTACCCCTCTGGTCTGTCAGTTGGCAGGCCTACCCCTCTGGTCTGTCTGTTGGCAGGCCTACCCCTCTGGTCTGTCAGTTGGCAGGCCTACCCCTCTGGTCTGTCAGTTGGCAGGCCTACCTCTCTGGTCTGTCAGTTGGCAGGCCTACCTCTCTGGTCTGTCTGTTGCGCAGGCCTTTCCCTCTGGTCTGTCTGTTGGCAGGCCTACCCCTCTGGTCTGTCTGTTGGCAGGCCTACCCCTCTGGTCTGTCTGTTGGCAGGCCTACCCCTCTGGTCTGTCTGTTGGCAGGCCTAGCCCTCTGGTCTGTCTGTTGGCAGGCCTACCCCTCTGGTCTGTCTGTTGGCAGGCCTACCCCTCTGGTCTGTCTGTTGGCAGGCCTACCCCTCTGGTCTGTCTGTTGGCAGGCCTACCCCTCTGGTCTGTCTGTTGGCAGGCCTAGCCCTCTGGTCTGTCTGTTGGCAGGCCTACCCCTCTGGTCTGTCTGTTGGCAGGCCTACCCCTCTGGTCTGTCAGTTGGCAGGCCTACCCCTCTGGTCTGTCAGTTGCGCAGGCCTTTCCCTCTGGTCTGTCTGTTGGCAGGCCTACCCCTCTGGTCTGTCTGTTGGCAGGCCTACCCCTCTGGTCTGTCTGTTGGCAGGCCTACCCCTCTGGTCTGTCTGTTGGCAGGCCTACCCCTCTGGTCTGTCTGTTGGCAGGCCTACCCCTCTGGTCTGTCTGTTGGCAGGCCTACCCCTCTGGTCTGTCTGTTGGCAGGCCTACCCCTCTGGTCTGTCTGTTGGCAGGCCTAGCCCTCTGGTCTGTCTGTTGGCAGGCCTACCCCTCTGGTCTGTCTGTTGGCAGGCCTACCCCTCTGGTCTGTCTGTTGGCAGGCCTACCCCTCTGGTCTGTCTGTTGGCAGGCCTAGCCCTCTGGTCTGTCTGTTGGCAGGCCTACCCCTCTGGTCTGTCTGTTGGCAGGCCTACCCCTCTGGTCTGTCAGTTGGCAGGCCTACCCCTCTGGTCTGTCAGTTGGCAGGCCTACCTCTCTGGTCTGTCAGTTGGCAGGCCTACCTCTCTGGTCTGTCTGTTGCGCAGGCCTTTCCCTCTGGTCTGTCTGTTGGCAGGCCTACCCCTCTGGTCTGTCTGTTGGCAGACCTACCCCTCTGGTCTGTCTGTTGGCAGGCCTACCCCTCTGGTCTGTCTGTTGGCAGGCCTACCCCTCTGGTCTGTCTGTTGGCAGGCCTACCCCTCTGGTCTGTCTGTTGGCAGGCCTACCCCTCTGGTCTGTCTGTTGGCAGGCCTACCCCTCTGGTCTGTCTGTTGGCAGGCCTACCCTTCTGGTCTGTCAGTTGGCAGGCCTACCCCTCTGGTCTGTCTGTTGGCAGGCCTACCCCTCTGGTCTGTCTGTTGGCAGGCCTACCCCTCTGGTCTGTCTGTTGGCAGGCCTACCCCTCTGGTCTGTCTGTTGGCAGGCCTACCCCTCTGGTCTGTCTGTTGGCAGGCCTACCCCTCTGGTCTGTCTGTTGGCAGGCCTACCTCTCTGGTCTGTCTGTTGGCAGGCCTACCCCTCTCGTCTGTCTGTTGGCAGGCCTACCCCTCTGGTCTGTCAGTTGGCAGGCCTACCCCTCTGGTCTGTCTGTTGGCAGGCCTACCCCTCTGGTCTGTCTGTTGGCAGGCCTACCCCTCTGGTCTGTCTGTTGGCAGGCCTACCCCTCTGGTCTGTCTGTTGGCAGGCCTACCCCTCTGGTCTGTCTGTTGGCAGGCCTACCCCTCTGGTCTGTCTGTTGGCAGGCCTACCCCTCTGGTCTGTCTGTTGGCAGGCCTACCCCTCTGGTCTGTCTGTTGGCAGGCCTACCCCTCTGGTCTGTCTGTTGGCAGGCCTACCCCTCTGGTCTGTCTGTTGCGCAGGCCTTTCCCTCTGGTCTGTCTGTTGCGCAGGACTCCTTTTTCCCCGGCCACACTAACTATTTTACTTCCAAATAAACTTGACAGTTATTGCTGGCCGCAAGTCAGTGGGCCTTTGAGCAATGACATGACACCCTCCATCTCTGTCGAGGACAGAAATAAGGGTGACCAATGAGACTATTTATTGTTCTGAGATACCTACTGCAGCCCTCATCATCCACATTCAACACCCGTTCTGCCAGTCACATTCTGTTAAAGGTCCCCAAAGCACACACATCCATGGGTAGCTCCTCTTTTCAGTTCGCTGCAGCTAGCGACTAGAATGAGCTGCAAAAGAATAATCGAACTGGACAGTTTTATCTCCATCTCTTCATTCAAAGACTCAATCATGGACACTCTTGCTGACAGTTGTGGCTGCTTCGTGTGATGTATTGTTGTGTCTACCTTCTTGCTCTCTGTACTGTTGTCTGTGCCAAATAATGTTTGTACCATGTTTTGTGCTGCTGCCATGTTGTGTTGCTACCATGTTGTTGTCACGTTGTGTGGATACCATGCTGTGCTGTCATGTGTTGCTGCCATGCTATGTGGTTGTCTAACGTCTCTCTTTATGTGGTGTTGTGTTGTCTCTCTTGTTATGATGTGTGTTTTGTCCTATATTTTTTATATTTTAATATCCCATCCCCCGTCCCCGCAGGAGGCCTTTTACCTTTTGGTAGACCGTTTTGGTAAAAATGTGCTCTTAACTGACTTGCCTAGTTAAATAAAGGTTAAATAAATAGAATACAAACTAACAGTAGCTTCACTCACTGACCACCAAGATGATCAATTACTGTAAAGTTGTCAATACACAGACGCTGAATTCCCGTGAATCACAGGAGTAATGTTCCCAACGTCCAAGTAAGTGCTTAGAATAATATACTATACCGTAATGTGATGATGAATATTTCAGAAGCAAATGTGGAATTTAAAACAGGGAGTAAAACAGTCAATCGTAAGCTAGTGTATAGTTAGTCATCCTAATGCATGTTTGGAATAGTCCTGTAGGATTTAGAGAGAGTTTAAAATTTGATTTGTTTTTACCTGACAATGATATTTTTGAGCTGAGTATACGGAACAAGACGCTCTTCCTGTATCCATATCTAGAATTCAAGGGTCAGCTTTCAAGTACCTGTGAATAAAGAAAATGTACCTTGATAATGGCAGCTAGCTGTTATCATTTCTGACATGGTGAGAAGGCTAATGGGGAGTGGGAAAGGATGTCACGGGCCATGGAGATATGACCTTTTGCATGGCTCCTCTCTCCCCTCTTCTCTCAACAAGACTAAACTTGTTTTCTCATCTCGGAGGTGGGAATGCCAGCAGATGACCAGGGGTCAGCACGCAGGCATGAATTTTTCACCACCATATTTTCTTTGGGTAAATAATCAAGCTACCCAATGGCAGATGGCAGTTTATACATCTTGGATTGGAAAATAAATGCATGAGATTTTGAAAAACAGGACTCCCAACCAAAAAACAATGTGCATACGTTTTTGAGGCTTCTCAACCACACATGTGAAATCTGAATAAGTAAGCCTGTGTGCATCTGAACTTCCCTGACTGAAAAGGCTGCATGTAAGTCCACTATACATAGGACTAGGGAGTTTGTTTATGCAGTTAAGGGACACTGAAAGTGTTTCAAATCCAATCACATTTTATTGGTCACATACACATGGTTAGCAGATGTTATTGGTCACATACACATGGTTAGCAGATGTTACTGGTCACATACACATGGTTAGCAGATGTTATTGGTCACATACACATGGTTAGCAGATGTTATTGGTCACATACACATGGTTAGCAGATGTTATTGGTCACATACACATGGTTAGCAGATGTTATTGGTCACATACACATGGTTAGCAGATGTTATTGGTCACATACACATGGTTAGCAGATGTTATTGGTCACATACACATGGTTAGCAGATGTTATTGGTCACATACACATGGTTAGCAGATGTTATTGCGAGTGTAACGAAGTGCTTGTGCTTCTAGTTTCCAACAGTGCAGCAATATCTAACAAGTAATCTAACAATTCCACAACAACTACCTAATACACACAAAGCTAAGTTAAGGAATGGAATAAGAATATTTTTATTTATTTATTTTATTTCACCTTTATTTAACCAGGTAGGCAAGTTGAGAACAAGTTCTCATTTACAATGCGACCTGGCCAAGATAAAGCAAAGGAGTTCGACACATACAACAACACAGAGTTACACATGGAGTAAAACAAACATACAGTCAATAATACAGTATAAACAAGTCTATATACGATGTGAGCAAATGAGGTGAGATAAGGGAGGTAAAGGCAAAAAGGCCATGGTGGCAAAGTAAATACAATATAGCAAGTAAAACACTGGAATGGTAGATTTGCAATGGGAGAATGTGCAAAGTAGAAATAAAAATAATGGGGTGCAAAGGAGCAAAATAAATAAATACATAAAATACAGTAGGGAAAGAGGTAGTTGTTTGGGCTAAATTATAGGTGGGCTATGTACAGGTGCAGTAATCTGTGAGCTGCTCTGACAGTTGGTGCTTAAAGCTAGTGAGGGACATAAGTGTTTCCAGTTTCAGAGATTTTTGTAGTTCGTTCCAGTCATTGGCAGCAGAGAACTGGAAGGAGAGGCGGCCAAAGAAAGAATTGGTTTTGGGGGTGACTAGAGAGATATACCTGCTGGAGCGTGTGCTACAGGTGGGAGATGCAATGGTGACCAGCGAGCTGAGATAAGGGGGGACTTTACCTAGCAGGGTCTTGTAGATGACATGGAGCCAGTGGGTTTGGCGACGAGTATGAAGCGAGGGCCAGCCAACGAGAGCGTACAGGTCGCAATGGTGGGTAGTATATGGGGCTTTGGTGACAAAACGGATTGCACTGTGATAGACTGCATCCAATTAATTGAGTAGGGTATTGGAGGCTATTTTGTAAATGACATCGCCAAAGTCGAGGATTGGTAGGATGGTCAGTTTTACAAGGGTATGTTTGGCAGCATGAGTGAAGGATGCTTTGTTGCGAAATAGGAAGCCAATTCTAGATTTAACTTTGGATTGGAGATGTTTGATATGGGTCTGGAAGGAGAGTTTACAGTCTAACCAGACACCTAAGTATTTGTAGTTGTCCACGTATTCTAAGTCAGAGCCATCCAGAGTAGTAATGTTGGACAGGCGGGTAGGTACAGGTAGCGATCGGTTGAAGAGCATGCATTCAGTTTTACTTGTATTTAAGAGCAATGGGAGGCCACGGAAGGAGAGTTGTATGGCATTGAAGCTTGCCTGGAGGGTTGTTAACACAGTGTCCGAAGAAGGGCCAGAAGTATACAGAATGGTGTCGTCTGCGTAGAGGTGGATCAGAGACTCACCAGCAGCAAGAGCTACCTCATTGATGTATACAGAGAAGAGAGTCGGTCCAAGAATTGAACCCTGTGGCACCCCCATAGAGACTGCCAGAGGTCCGGACAGCAGACCCTCCGATTTGACACACTGAACTCTATCAGAGAAGTAGTTGGTGAACCAGGCGAGGCAATCATTTGAGAAACCAAGGCTGTCGAGTCTGCCGATGAGGATGTGGTGATTGACAGAGTCGAAAGCCTTGGCCAGATCAATGAATACGGCTGCACAGTAATGTTTCTTATCGATGGCGGTTAAGATATCATTTAGGACCTTGAGCGTGGCTGAGGTGCACCCATGACCAGCTCTGAAACCAGATTGCATAGCAGAGAAGGTATGGTGAGATTTGAAATGGTCGGTAATCTGTTTGTTGACTTGGCTTTCAAAGACCTTAGAAAGGCATGGTAGGATAGATATAGGTCTGTAGCAGTTTGGGTCAAGAGTGTCACCCCCTTTGAAGAGGGGGATGACCGCAGCTGCTTTCCAATCTTTGGGAATCTCAGACAACACGAAAGAGAGGTTGAACAGGCTAGTAATAGGGGTGGCAACAATTTTGGCAGATAATTTTAGAAAGAAAGGGTCCAGATTGTCTAGCCCGGCTGATTTGTAGGGGTCCAGATTTTGCAGCTCATTCAGAACATCAGCTGAGCAGATTTGGGAGAAGGAGAAATGGGGAAGGCTTGGGCGAGTTGTTGTGGGGGGTGCAGTGCTGTTGACCGGGGTAGGAGTAGCCAGGTGGAAAGCATGGCCAGCCGTAGAAAAATGCTTATTGAAATTCTCAATTATGGTGGATTAATCAGTGGTGACAGTGTTTCCTATCTTCAGTGCAGTGGGCAGCTGGGAGGAGGTGTTCTTATTCTCCATGGACTTTACAGTGTCCCAGAACTTTTTTGAGTTAGTGTTGCAGGAAGCAAATTTCTGCTTGAAAAAGCTAGCCTTGGCTTTTCTAACTGCCTGTGTATAATGGTTTCTAGCTTCCCTGAACAGCTGCATATCACGGGGGCTGTTCGATGTTAATGCAGAACGCCATAGGATGTTTTTGTGTTGGTTAAGGGCAGTCAGGTCTGGGGAGAACCAAGGGCTATATCTGTTCCTGGTTCTAAATTTCTTGAATGGGGCATGTTTATTTAAGATGGTTAGGAAGGCATTTTTAAAAAATATCCAGGCATCCTCTACTGACGGGATGAGATCAATATCCTTCCAGGATACCCCGGCCAGGTCGATTAGAAAGGCCTGCTCGCTGAAGTGTTTCAGGGAGCGTTTTACAGTGATGAGTGGAGGTCGTTTGACCGCTGACCCATTACGGATGCAGGCAATGAGGCAGTGATCTCTGAGATCTTGGTTGAAAACAGCAGAGGTGTATTTAGAGGGCAAGTTGGTTAGGATGATATCTATGAGGGTGCCCGTGTTAAAGGCTTTGGGGAGGTACCTGGTAGGTTCATTGATCATTTGTGTGAGGTTGAGGGCATCATGTTTAGATTGTAGGATGGCTGGGGTGTTAAGCATGTTCCAGTTTAGGTCGCCTAGCAGCACAGGCTCTGAAGATAGATGGGGGGCAATCAGTTCACATATGGTGTCCAGAACACAGCTGGGGGCAGAGGGTGGTCTATAGCAGGCGGCAACGGTGAGAGACTTGTTTTTAGAGAGGTGGATTTTTAAAAGTAGAAGTTCAAATTGTTTGGGTACAGACCTGGATAGTAGGACAGAACTCTGCAGGCTATCTTTGCAGTAGATTGCAACACTTTGGCAGTTCTATCTTGTCTGAAAATGTTGTAGTTTGGAATTAAAATGTCTGAATTTTTGGTGGTCTTCCTAAGCCAGGATTCAGACACAGCTAGAACATCCGGGTTGGCAGAGTGTGCTAAAGCAGTGAATAGAACAAACTTAGGGAGGAGGCTTCTAATGTTAACATGCATGAAACCAAGGCTATTACGGTTACAGAAGTCGTCAAAAGAGAGCGCCTGGGGAATAGGAGTGGAGCTAGGCACTGCAGGGCCTGGATTCACCTCTACATCGCCAGAGGAACAGAGTAGGAGTAGAATAAGGGTGCGGCTAAAAACAATAAGAATTGGTCGTTTAGAACGTCTGGAACAGAGAGTAAAAGGAGGTTTCTGGGGGCGATAAAATAGCATCAAGGTATAATGTACAGACAAAGGTAAGGTAGGATGTTAATACAGTGGAGGTAAACCTAGGTATTGAGTGATGAAGAGAGAGATATTGTCTCTAGAAACATCATTGAAACCAGGAGATGTCATTGCATGTGTGGGTGGTGGAACTAATAGGTTGGATAAGGTATAATGAGCAGGACTAGAGGCTCTACAGTGAAATAAGCCAATAAACACTAACCAGAACAGCAATGGACAAGGCATATTGACATTAAGGAGAGGCATGCTCAGTCGAGTGATCAAAAGGGTCCAGTGAGTGGAGAGGTTGGTTGGGGGTCACGGCGATTTAGACAGCTAAATCGGTAGCAAGCTAGCATAGGAGCAAGCTAGCATAGAATGGAGGTCTGTTATTAGCCAACTCTTGCGTTCCGTCAGTAGATTAGTGGGTTTCCGTGTGGTAGAGGGGATTAATCCAAATCACACAACAACAACAAAAAATAAAAACAATAGATATAGTTATAGAGGCCCAAGAAGAAAAATAAATAAATAAATACAAATAAAATAAAATAAAAATTGTCCAATTGTCTATTCAGATAGCAGCCGATAAGATAGCCAGCGGCTAGCAGGCCGCAGATGAGCGCCCAGGCCGGAGGAGCCAGCCGGACAATTCCCTCTGGTAGACAACGTCGGCAGTCCAACTGTGAAGGCCCGGTGGGGCAGCAAAACGGGTCCGGATAGGTGACTGCAGCCCAGGAGTGATTGATGGAACTCTTCAGCTGGCTAGCTCCGGAACAATTGATGTTAGCTCCGGAATCGACGAAAGCCGATAGTCACACGGATAGCAGCTAGCTAGCTGTGAGATCCAGGTATGGATGTCCAGAGCCAGCGGCCGAAATCCGGTATGTTCCGTTCCGAGCCGCGCTGCGCTGCACCGCGCCGTACAAAACTGCTGATAGATTCTCGAGCCAAAGGACAGCCGATGACCACAAACCGTGGTTAGCTGAGTACTAACGATTAGCCAGTAAATAAGCTAACTAGCTTCTGAACCAGCTTCAGAGTAGCTTCTGGACCAGCTTCTGGCTAGCTCCCGGCTAGCTTCTGGCTAATTTCTGGCTAGCCTCTCGGAGGATTACAGATCTGAGGTAAATAATACTTTTTTATATAAATATAAATTGGTGAAGCGGATTGCAGGAGAGTGTTCTGAAGATTAGTTTTTGGAAAATTAAAAATGTATGTGAAAAAAAAGTTGTAAACATATCTATATATTTATATACACGACAGGACGAGGACAAAAATACGTCTGAACTGCTATGCCATCTTGGGAATGGGAATATACACTGTATACATATAAATATATGGATGAGCAATGGCCAAGCAGCATAGGCAAGATGCAATTGATGGTGTAAAATACTCATATACATATGAGAAGAGTAATGCAAGGTATTTAAACATTATTAAAGTGGCATTATTAAAGTGACAAGTGATCCATTTATTAAAGTGGCCAATGATTTCAAGTCTGTATGTAGGCAGCAGCCTCTCTGTTGTCGTGTCTTTGGCTATGCCGGATTAAGTGATATGATATGCTATTCTATAAAATCCTTTCTCTGTAATTAATATTACCTGATTGAGCTAATCAGGTAAGTGTAATTAACTAGAAAGTCGGGGCACCACAAAATAATATTTATAGAGCTGTTGTCATGACTGTCCTGACCAGGTCAGGTTACAGGTGACCACAACCCTACAGATTATCTCTCAACCCCAACAGAGGAGGAGAGATCTAGGGGTCTGAAGATGTGGGGGGTTTTATGACCCCTCACTTCCCTGGTAAATCTCAGGCCACCGACAAATTCCTTTGTCCTGTTACTATGGAGAACCAGCCTCAGAACATTAAACATGAAATAAAGGGACTTTGGAACAATGGTTTCTGTCAGCCACAATGGTGGTCATGACGATAGATGGAATATGAAAATGTATGTCATTTTTGTTTTGTTATTAAAGGTTAATAGATGAAGTTATTACGAAAACATTGTAATGTGAAGAGTTTTCCTAGTAGATGTTTGATGTTTATACATTGTACGTTGTATGGAAAATATCCAAATCAAAGAGAATGTTTTGGGGAAGATGAAATGTTAAGTGAGTTGTCTAAAATTGGATTTGAATAAAATCTAGACAAAAATCTAGACTCATTAACTTGGTACGCCCAGAGAATTGCCCTAAAGGTGGTTACGCCCACTTCTGACCCAAGGGTATAAAACCTGTGAGTATAGAATTTACAGACACGACTACGTGACCCCAGCTGCAGCAAGGTCTAAAAAGTCAACAAACCCAGAATGCAACGCAAGTTTGAGGACAAAGAAATCATTTTCTACCCAAGCTATGGATGAGTAGCTGTGTCTAAGCAGTGAATTCAAGTCGAACCACCTAGCCTCCATCTTCTATCGAATCGTGGTATCTAAAGGTTTTCATTCCTATGCTGTGAGCTCTGAGCTACAGAGCTGTCTGTCCTCAGAAGACCCCTTCCAGAGCAAAGGGTGAGGGAACAGACTCCTAAGCCAAAAAGGACACTGACATCGGGAGGACTCTCAAAGAGGTGCGCCGGAGTAGTGCGTCATCGAACAGCTGAAGGACTACGCAGAGAATCCTCGGAGATCATCCCTACATAATTACATCATTATATTCTGACCCATAAGAGCGGTAGTTTGGGGCAAGGCTAGGGTTAGAATAGCATAGCTGACAAATTCACCCAAATGTATATGTCTCTTGTGTACTTTCTTTTTTCTCTCTCTATTGAAATCCTCATTGTGGGTAACACGTGCCATAATGTGTTGGCCCGTTATACTAAGTTCTAATCAACAGCCTAGAATGTGTTTTGTCTATGTGTATATTTTATCAGAATTGTAGCTTTTTAGTAAATAAATATTCAACTAAGATTGGTGTGGTACGAATTCATTGGTGAGACCCGGGCCCAATAGTCAATAGTTTCAATAGTCACATCAGTAGGGCAGGTAGTTAGCCCCGGTGATGCGTTGGGCAGACCGTTTGTTGTCATCTATACTATAAGGTGTCTTAGTTAGAGCAAATAAATTATGATTTATTTTCAACAATTCCATCATACCTTTCAGAGGGGAAACCTGAAAGGCCAGAAGTAGCACACCTTAAGGATCGTTGTCCCACTAGCGGGACAACTTCCGGTGAAACTGGAGGGCACGCAATTCAAATAAATAATCATAAGTATTATGGATTTTAAACATTTAGGTACATTCAAGTATCTTATATCGGCTGAAAGCTTCTTGTTACTCTAACTGCACTGTCTGGTTTACAGTAGCTATTACAGCGAAAACATGCCATGTGATTGTTTGAGGATGGCGCCCCACATCAAAATATTTTTCCACTGGCACAGGTTTCATACATTCACATATAACGATGAAATATTAATTTACTTTTTGAAAATCTTCCTCTGATTTGTCATCCAAAGGGTCCCAGCTATAACATGTGACGTTTTGTTAAATAAAATCCTTCTTTATATCCCAAAAAGTCAGTTTAGTTGGTACCATCGATTTGAGTAATCCACTCGTTCAACTTGCAGAGAAAGGAATCCGAAAATCTACCCCTAAACTTTGTTTCAACAAGTCAAAATATGTTTTTATTTACTCCTCAGTTACCCTAAAATGTAATCAAACTATAATATTTCTTACGGAAAGAAGTATGTTCAATAGGAAACCGATTTTAGCAGGTGCGTAATGTCTTCATGACGCGCGCAAACACGAATTTCCAAGACTGTGTCCTGCTAAAACTGATATTTCTTATTCTTTTTTGAAGTTACAAGCCTGAAACCTTGAAAATAGACTGCTGACACCCTGTGGAAACCATAGGAATTGCATCCAGGGAGCTAATTCTCAATATGACCTTTCTCTTGCATTTCTAAGAGGATGGTCTCTCAAAAAAAGAAAATAAATCTGGTTGGTTTTTCTTTGGATTTTCTCCTAACATATCTATTGTGTTATATTCTCCTACATTATTTTAACATTTCTACAAATTTCAAAGTGTTTTCTTTCCAATGGTACCAAATGATATGCATATCCTGGCTTCAGGGCCTGAGCTACAGGCAGTTTACTGTGGGCACATCATTCAGACAGGAAGTGGAGAAAATAGGGGCCTGGCCCATTATTTGTATAGCGCTTTTCAATGAAGTAACTGTGTGTTTCACATCATAAAATAATCCAATAAAAGTACTAAAAGATAAACAAAAACAAGAGGAAGGAGAATAGAAAATATAGCTAATTAAAATAAAACATTGAAATCATACCTTGAATTCATTGGACGTTTTTTTTTTCAGGAATCCCTGCCTTTGATGGTCGACCTGCCTCATGTCAGGGAATCTTGGGGAAGCGCCTATGTCTCAGTAGGTGTGAAGCCAAATTGTGCCACTCATACTGAGTTCCACTGGGGATGACCCGAGGGCATCTCAGGCAGGAGTCCCCTCAGGGTTGTCTTCCAGCTATCATCTTTTTAAAAACCATGTGTGCATGTCATGTGTGCTGTTTAAAAACCATATGTGTTGCTCATGTGTGCTGTTTAAAAATCATGTGTGTTGCTCATGTGTGCTGTTTAAAAACCACGTGTTGCTCATGCCTGCATGTCATGTGTGCTGTTTAAAAACCATGTGTGTTGCTCATGTGTGCTGTTTAAAAACCATGTGTGCATGTCATGTGTGCTGTTTAAAAACCATGTGTGCATGTCATGTGTGCTGTTTAAAAACCATGTGTGTTGCTCATGTGTGCTGTTTAAAAACCATGTGTGCATGTCATGTGTGCTGTTTAAAAACCATGTGTGCATGTCATGTGTGCTGTTTAAAAACCATGTGTGTTGCTCATGTGTGCTGTTTAAAAACCATGTGTGTTGCTCATGTCTGCTGTTTAAAAACCATGTGTGTTGCTCATGTCTGCTGTTTAAAAACCATGTGTGCATGTCATGTGTGCTGTTTTAAAACCATGTGTGCATGTCATGTGTGCTGTTTAAGAACCATGTGGGCTGGTCATGTGTTCTGTTAAAAAAAATATGTGTGCTGTTTAAAAACCATGTGTGCTGTTTAAAAACCATATGTGCTTTTTAAAACCCATGTGTGCTGTTTAAAAACCATGTGTGCTGGTCATGTGTGCTGTTTAAAAACCATGTGTTCTGTTTAAAAACCATGTGGGCTGGTCATGTGTGCTGTTTAAAAACCATGTGTGCATGTCATGTGTGCTGTTTAAAAACCAGGTGGGCTGGTCATGTGTGCTGTTTAAAAACCATGTGTGCTTTTTAAAAACCATGTGTGCTGATTAGAAAACATGTGTGCTGTTTAATAATCATGTGTGCTGTTTAAAAACCATGTGTGCTGTTTAAAAACCATATGTGCTTTTTAAAAACCATGTGTGCTGTTTAAAAACCATGTGTGCTGTTTAAAAAACATGTGTGCTTTTTAAAAACCATGTGTGCTGTTTAAAAACCATGTGTGCTGTTTAAAAACCATGTGTGCTGTTTAAAAAACATGTGTGCTTTTTAAAAAACATGTGTGCTGTTTAAAAACCATGTGTGCTGTTAAAAAAATGTGTGCTGTTTAAAAACCATGTGTGTTGCTCATGTATGCTGTTTAAAAACCATGTGTGCATGTCATGTGTGCTGTTTACAAATCATGTGTGTTGCTCATGTGTGCTGTTTAAAAACCATGTGTACGTGTCATGTGTGCTGTTTAAAAAACATGTGTGCATGTCATGTGTGCTGTTTAAAAACCATGTGTGCATGTCATGTGTGCTGTTTAAAAAACATGTGTGCATGTCATGTGTGCTGTTTAAAAACCATGTGTGCTGTTTAAAAAAACGTGTGCTGTTTAAAAAACATGTGGGCTGGTCATGTGTGCTGTTTAAAAACCATGTGTGCTGTTTAAAAAAACGTGTGCTGTTTAAAAAACATGTGCGCTGTTTAAAAAACATGTGTGCTGTTTAAAAAACATGTGGGCTGGTCATGTGTGCTGTTTAAAAACCATGTGTGTTGCTCATGTGTGCTGTTCAAAAACCATGTGTTGCTCATGTGTGCTGTTTAAAAACCATGTGTGCATGTCATGTGTGCTGTTTAAAAACCATGTGTGTTGCTCATGTGTGCTGTTTAAAAACCATGTGTGTTGCTCATTTGTGCTGTTTAAAAACCATGTGTGCATGTCATGTGTGCTGTTTAAAAACCATGTGTGCATGTCATGTGTGCTGTTTAAAAAACATGTGTGCATGTCATGTGTGCTGTTTAAAAACCATGTGTGCATGTCATGTGTGCTGTTTAAAAAACATGTGTGTTGCTCATGTGTGCTGTTTAAAAACCACGTGTGCATGTCATTTGTGCTGTTTAAAAAACATGTGTGCATGTCATGTGTGCATTTTAAAAACCATGTGTGCATGTCATGTGTGCTGTTTAAAAACCATGTGTGCATGTCATGTGTGCTGTTTAAAAACCATGTGTGCATGCCATGTGTGCTGTTTAAAAACCATGTGTGCATGTCATGTGTGCTGTTTAAGAACCATGTGGGCTGGTCATGTGTTCTGTTCAAAAACCATGTGTGCTGTTTAAAAACCATGTGTGCTGTTTAAAAACCATGTGTGCATGTCATGTGTGCTGTTTAAAAACCATGTGTGCATGTCATGTGTGCTGTTTAAAAACCATGTGTGCATGTCATGTGTGCTGTTTAAAAACCATGTGTGCATGTCATCTGTGCTGTTTAAGAACCATGTGGGCTTGTCATGTGTTCTGTTCAAAAACTAGGTGTGTTGTTTAAAAACCATGTGTGCTGTTTAAAAACCATGTGTGCTGTTTAAAAACCATGTGTGCTGTTTAAAAACCATGTGTGCATGTCATGTGTGCTGTTTAAAAACCATGTGTTCTGTTTAAAAACCATGTGGGCTGGTCATGTGTGCTGTTTAAAAACCATGTGTGCATGTCATGTGTGCTGTTTAAGAACCATGTGGGCTGGCCATGTGTGCTGTTTAAAAACCATGTGTGCATGTCATGTGTGCTGTTTAAAAACCAGGTGGGCTGGTCATGTGTGCTGTTTAAAAACCATGTGTGCTTTTTAAAAACCATGTGTGCTGTTTAAAATTCATGTGTGCTGTTTAAAAACCATGTGTGCTTTTTAAAAACCATGTGTGCTGTTTAAAAAACATGTGTGCTGTTTAAAATTCATGTGTGCTGTTTAAAATTAATGTGTGCTGTTTAAAAACCATGTGTTCTGTTTAAAAACCATGTGTGCATGTCATGTGTGCTGTTTAAAAACCATGTGTGCATGTCATGTGTGCTGTTTAAGATCCATGTGGGCTGGTCATGTGTTCTGTTCAAAAACCATGTGTGCTGTTTAAAAACCATGTGTGCTGTTTAAAAACCATGTGTGCATGTCATGTGTGCTGTTTAAAAACCATGTGTGCATGTCATGTGTTCTGTTTAAAAACCATGTGTGCATGTCATGTGTGCTGTTTAAAAACCATGTGTGCATGTCATGTGTGCTGTTTAAGAACCATGTGGGCTGGTCATGTGTTCTGTTCAAAAACCATGTGTGCTGTTTAAAAACCATGTGTGCGGTTTAAAAACCATGTGTGCTGTTTAAAAACCATGTGTGCTGTTTAAAAACCATGTGTGCATGTCATGTGTGCTGTTTAAAAACCATGTGTTCTGTTTAAAAACCATGTGGGCTGGTCATGTGTGCTGTTTAAAAACCATGTGTGCATGTCATGTGTGCTGTTTAAGAACCATGTGGGCTGTTTAAAAACCATGTGTGCTGTTTAAAAACCATGTGTGCATGTCATGTGTGCTGTTTGAAAACCATGTGTGCTTTTTACAAACCATGTGTGCTGTTTAAAAAACATGTGTGCTGTTTAAAATTCATGTGTGCATGTCATGTGTGCTGTTTGAAAACCATGTGTGCTTTTTACAAACCATGTGTGCTGTTTAAAAAACATGTGTGCTGTTTAAAATTCATGTGTGCTGTTTAAAAACCATATGTGCTTTTTAAAAACCATGTGTGCTGTTTAAAAAACATGTGTGCTGTTTAAAAACCATGTGTTCTGTTTAAAAACCATATTTGCTTTTTAAAAACCATGTGTGCTGTTTAAAAAACATGTGGGCTGGTCATGCGTGCTGTTTAAAAACCATGTGTGTTGCTCATGTGTGCTGTTTAAAAACCATGTGTGCATGTCATGTGTGCTGTTTAAAAACCATGTGTGCATGTCATGTGTGCTGTTTAAAAAACATGTGTGCATGTCATGTGTGCTGTTTAAAAACCATGTGTGCATGTCATGTGTGCTGTTTAAAAAACATGTGTGCATGTCATGTGTGCTGTTTAAAAACCATGTGTGCATGTCATGTGTGCTGTTTAAAAAACATGTGTGCATGTCATGTGTGCTGTTTAAGAACCATGTGGGCTGGTCATGTGTTCTGTTCAAAAACCATGTGTGCTGTTTAAAAACCATGTGAGCTGTTTAAAAACCATGTGGGCTGGTCATGTGTGCTGTTTAAAACCATGTGTGCTGGTCATGTGTGCTGTTTAAAAACCATGTGTGCTGTTTAAAAACCATGTGGGCTGGTCATGTGTGCTGTTTAAAAACCATGTGTGCTGTTTAAAAAACATGTGTGCTGTATAAAAAAACATGTGGGCTGGTCATGTGTGATGTTTAAAAACCATGTGTGCTGTTTAAAAAAAAACATGTGTGCTGTTTAAAAGTCATGTGTGCTGTTTAAAAACCATGTGTGCTGTTTAAAAACCATGTGTGCATGTCATGTGTGCTGTTTAAAAACCATGTGTGTTGCTCATGTGTGCTGTTTAAAAACCATGTGTGCATGTCATGTGTGCTGTTTAAAAACCATGTGTGTTGCTCATGTGTGCTGTTTAAAAACCATGTGTGCATGTCATGTGTGCTGTTTAAAAACCATGTATGCATGTCACGTGTGCTGTTTAAAAACCATGTGTGCATGTCATGTGCGCTGTTTAAAAACTATGTGTGCATGTCATGTGTGCTGTTTAAAAACCATGTGTGTTGCTCATGTGTGCTGTTTAAAAACCACGTGTACATGTCATGTGTGCTGTTTAAAAACCATGTGTGTTGCTCATGTGTGCTGTTTAAAAACCACGTGTGCATGTCATGTGTGCTGTTTAAAAACCATGTGTGCATGTCATGTGTGCTGTTTAAAAACCATGTGTGCTGTTTAAAAACCATGTGTGCATGTCATGTGTGCTGTTTAAGAACCATGTGGGCTGGTCATGTGTTCTGTTCAAAAACCATGTGTGCTGTTTAAAAACCATGTGTGCTGTTTAAAAACCATGTGTGCTGTTTAAAAACCATGTGTGCTGTTTAAAAACCATGTGTGCATGCCATGTGTGCTGTTTAAAAACCATGTGTTCATGTCATGAGTGCTGTTTAAAAACCATGTGTGCATGTCATATGTACAGTTTAAAAACCATGTGTGCATGTCATGTGTGCTGTTTAAAAACCATGTGTGCATGTCATGTGTGCTGTTTAAAAACCATGTGTGTTGCTCATGTGTGCTGTTTAAAAACCATGTGTGCATGTCATGTGTGCTGTTTAAAAACCATGTATGCATGTCACGTGTGCTGTTTAAAAACCATGTGTGCATGTCATGTGCGCTGTTTAAAAACTATGTGTGCATGTCATGTGTGCTGTTTAAAAACCATGTGTGTTGCTCATGTGTGCTGTTTAAAAACCACGTGTACATGTCATGTGTGCTGTTTAAAAACCATGTGTGTTGCTCATGTGTGCTGTTTAAAAACCATGTGTGCTGTTTAAAAACCATGTGTGCTGTTTAAAAACCATGTGTTCTGTTTAAAAACCATGTGGGCTGGTCATGTGTGCTGTTTAAAAACCATGTGTGCATGTCATGTGTGCTGTTTAAAAACCATGTGGGCTGGTCATGTGTGCTGTTTAAAAACCATATGTGCTGTTAAAAAAAACGTATGCTGTTTAAAAAAAACATGTGGGCTCGTCATGTGTGCTGTTTAAAAAACATGTGTGCTGTTTAAAAAACATGTGGGCTGTAAAAAACATGTGGGCTGGTCATGTGTGCGGTTTAAAAACCATGTGTGCTGTTTAAAAAAAACATGTGTGCTGTTTAAAAGTCATGTGTGCTGTTTAAAAACCATTTGTGCTGTTTAAAAAAAACATGTGTGCTGTTTAAAAAACATGTGTGCTGTTTAAAAAAACCATGTGTGCTGTTTAAAAACCATGTGTGCTGTTTAAAAAAAACATGTGTGCTGTTTAAAAGTCATGTGTGCTGTTTTAAAAACCATGTGTGCTGTTTAAAAAAAACATGTGTGCTGTTTAAAAAAAACGTGTGCTGTTTAAAAACCATGTGTGCTGTTTAAAAACCATGTGTGCTGTTTAAAAAGCATGTGTGCTGTTTAAAAAACATGTGGGCTGGTCATGTGTGCTGTTTAAAAACCATGTGTGCTGTTAAATAACCGTGTGTGCTGTTCAAAAACCATTTGTGCTGTTCAAAAACCATGTGTGCTTTTTAATAACCATGTGTGCTGTTTAAAAAACATGTGTGCTGTTTAAAAACCATGTGTTCTGTTTAAAAACCATATGTGCTTTTTAAAAACCATGTGTGCTGTTCAAAAACCATTTGTGCTGTTCAAAAACCATGTGTGCTTTTTAATAACCATGTGTGCTGTTTAAAAAACATGTGTGCTGTTTAAAAACCATGTGTTCTGTTTAAAAAACATGTGTTCTGTTTAAAAACCATGTGGGCTGGTCATGTGTGCTGTTTAAAAACCATGTGTGCATGTCATGTGTGCTGTATAAAAACCATGTGTGTTGCTCATGTGTGCTGTTTAAAAACCATGTGTGCTGTTTAAAAACCATGTGTGCTGTTTAAAAACCATGTGTTCTGTTTAAAAACCATGTGGGCTGGTCATGTGTGCTGTTTAAAAACCATGTGTGCATGTCATGTGTGCTGTTTAAAAACCATGTGGGCTGGTCATGTGTGCTGTTTAAAAACCATATGTGCTGTTAAAAAAACGTGTGCTGTTTAAAAAAAACATGTGGGCTCGTCATGTGTGCTGTTTAAAAAACATGTGTGCTGTTTAAAAAACATGTGGGCTGTAAAAAACATGTGGGCTGGTCATGTGTGCTGTTTAAAAACCATGTGTGCTGTTTAAAAAAAACATGTGTGCTGTTTAAAAGTCATGTGTGCTGTTTAAAAAAACCATTTGTGCTGTTTAAAAGTCATGTGTGCTGTTTAAAAACCATGTGTGCTGTTTAAAAAAAACATGTGTGCTGTTTAAAAAAAACATGTGTGCTGTTTAAAAACCATGTGTACTGTTTAAAAACCATGTGTGCTGTTTAAAAAACATGTGTGCTGTTTAAAAAACATGTGGGCTGGTCATGTGTGCTGTTTAAAAACCATGTGTGCTGTTAAATAACCGTGTGTGCTGTTCAAAAACCATGTGTGCTGTTCCAAAACCATGTGGGCTGTTTAAACACCATGTGTGCTGTTTAACAAACAAGTGTGCTGTTCAAAAACCATGCGTGCTGTTCAAAAACCATGTGGGCTGTTTAAACACCATGTGGGCTGTTTAATAACCATGTGTGCTGTTTAATAACCATGTGTGCTGTTCAAAAACCATGTGTGCTGTTCAAAAACCATGTGGGCTGTTTAAACACCATGTGTGCTTTTTAATAACCATGTGGGCTGTTTAATAACCATGTGGGCTGTTTAAACACCATGTGTGCTGTTCAAAAACCATGTGGGCTGTTTAAACACCATGTGTGCTGTTCAAAAACCATGTGTGCTGTTCAACAACCATGTGTGCTGTTTAATAACCATGTGGGCTGTTCAATAACCATGTGTGCTGTTCAATAACCATGTGTGCTGTTTAATAACCATGTGGGCTGTTTAAAAAACATGTGGGCTGGTCATGTGTGCTGTTTAAAAACCATGTGTGCTGTTTAAAAAAAACATGTGTGCTGTTTAAAAACCATGTGTGCTGTTTAAAAACCATGTGTGCTGTTTAAAAAACATGTGTGCTGTTTAAAAAACATGTCGGCTGGTCATGTGTGCTGTTTAAAGACCATGTCTGCTGTTAAATAACCGTGTGTGCTGTTCAAAAGCCATGTGTGCTGTTCAAAAACCACGTGTGCTGTTCAAAAACCATGTGTGCTGTTCAAAAAAACACGTGGTATGTTTAAACGCCATGTGGGCTGTTTAATAACCATGTGTGCTGTTTAAACACCATGTGTGCTGTTCAATAACCATGTGTGCTGTTCAATAACCATGTGTGCTGTTTAATAACCATGTGGGCTGTTTAAA
Organism: Oncorhynchus mykiss; assembly: GCF_057628025.1. Classification (NCBI taxonomy): domain Eukaryota; kingdom Metazoa; phylum Chordata; class Actinopteri; order Salmoniformes; family Salmonidae; genus Oncorhynchus; species Oncorhynchus mykiss. Next base: position 56,617,854 of record NC_143040.1, read on the forward strand.
AAACATGTGGGCTGGTCATGTGTGCTGTTTAAAAAGCATGTGTGCTGTTTAAAAAAACATGTGTGCTGTTTAAAAACCATGTGTGCTGTTTAAAAACCATGTGTGCTGTTTAAAAAACATGTGTGCTGTTTAAAAAACATGTTGGCTGGTCATGTGTGCTGTTTAAAGACCATGTCTGCTGTTAAATAACCGTGTGTGCTGTTCAAAAGCCATGTGTGCTGTTCAAAAACCACGTGTGCTGTTCAAAAACCATGTGTGCTGTTCAAAAAAACACGTGGTATGTTTAAACGCCATGTGGGCTGTTTAATAACCATGTGTGCTGTTTAAACACCATGTGTGCTGTTCAAAAACCATGTGGGCTGTTTAAACACCATGTGTGCTGTTTAATAACCATGTGGGCTGTTTAAAAAACATGTGGGCTGGTCATGTGTGCTGTTTAAAAACCATGTGTGCTGTTTAAAAAAAACATGTGTGCTGTTTAAAAGTCATGTGTGCTGTTTAAAAACCATGTGTGCTGTTTAAAAACCATGTGTGCATGTCATGTGTGCTGTTTAAAAAACATGTGTGTTGCTCATGTGTGCTGTTTAAAAACCATGTGTGCATGTCATGTGTGCTGTTTAAAAACCATGTGTGTTGCTCATGTGTGCTGTTTAAAAACCATGTGTGCATGTCATGTGTGCTGTTTAAAAACCATGTATGCATGTCACGTGTGCTGTTTAAAAACCATGTGTGCATGTCATGTGCGCTGTTTAAAAACTATGTGTGCATGTCATGTGTGCTGTTTAAAAACCATGTGTGTTGCTCATGTGTGCTGTTTAAAAACCACGTGTACATGTCATGTGTGCTGTTTAAAAACCATGTGTGTTGCTCATGTGTGCTGTTTAAAAACCACGTGTGCATGTCATGTGTGCTGTTTAAAAACCATGTGTGCATGTCATGTGTGCTGTTTAAAAACCATGTGTGCTGTTTAAAAACCATGTGTGCATGTCATGTGTGCTGTTTAAGAACCATGTGGGCTGGTCATGTGTTCTGTTCAAAAACCATGTGTGCTGTTTAAAAACCATGTGTGCTGTTTAAAAACCATGTGTGCTGTTTAAAAACCATGTGTGCTGTTTAAAAACCATGTGTGCATGCCATGTGTGCTGTTTAAAAACCATGTGTTCATGTCATGAGTGCTGTTTAAAAACCATGTGTGCATTTCATATGTACAGTTTAAAAACCATGTGTGCATGTCATGTGTGCTGTTTAAAAACCATGTGTGCATGTCATGTGTGCTGTTTAAAAACCATGTGTGTTGCTCATGTGTGCTGTTTAAAAACCATGTGTGCATGTCATGTGTGCTGTTTAAAAACCATGTATGCATGTCACGTGTGCTGTTTAAAAACCATGTGTGCATGTCATGTGCGCTGTTTAAAAACTATGTGTGCATGTCATGTGTGCTGTTTAAAAACCATGTGTGTTGCTCATGTGTGCTGTTTAAAAACCACGTGTACATGTCATGTGTGCTGTTTAAAAACCATGTGTGTTGCTCATGTGTGCTGTTTAAAAACCACGTGTGCATGTCATGTGTGCTGTTTAAAAACCATGTGTGCATGTCATGTGTGCTGTTTAAAAACCATGTGTGCTGTTTAAAAACCATGTGTGCATGTCATGTGTGCTGTTTAAGAACCATGTGGGCTGGTCATGTGTTCTGTTCAAAAACCATGTGTGCTGTTTAAAAACCATGTGTGCTGTTTAAAAACCATGTGTGCTGTTTAAAAACCATGTGTGCTGTTTAAAAACCATGTGTGCATGCCATGTGTGCTGTTTAAAAACCATGTGTTCATGTCATGAGTGCTGTTTAAAAACCATGTGTGCATTTCATATGTACAGTTTAAAAACCATGTGTGCATGTCATGTGTGCTGTTTAAAAACCATGTGTGCATGTCATGTGTGCTGTTTAAAAACCATGTGTGTTGCTCATGTGTGCTGTTTAAAAACCATGTGTGCATGTCATGTGTGCTGTTTAAAAACCATGTATGCATGTCACGTGTGCTGTTTAAAAACCATGTGTGCATGTCATGTGCGCTGTTTAAAAACTATGTGTGCATGTCATGTGTGCTGTTTAAAAACCATGTGTGTTGCTCATGTGTGCTGTTTAAAAACCACGTGTACATGTCATGTGTGCTGTTTAAAAACCATGTGTGTTGCTCATGTGTGCTGTTTAAAAACCACGTGTGCATGTCATGTGTGCTGTTTAAAAACCATGTGTGCATGTCATGTGTGCTGTTTAAAAACCATGTGTGCTGTTTAAAAACCATGTGTGCATGTCATGTGTGCTGTTTAAGAACCATGTGGGCTGGTCATGTGTTCTGTTCAAAAACCATGTGTGCTGTTTAAAAACCATGTGTGCTGTTTAAAAACCATGTGTGCTGTTTAAAAACCATGTGTGCTGTTTAAAAACCATGTGTGCATGCCATGTGTGCTGTTTAAAAACCATGTGTTCTGTTTAAAAACCATGTGGGCTGGTCATGTGTGCTGTTTAAAAACCATGTGTGCTGTTTAAAAACCATGTGTGCATGTCATGTGTGCTGTTTAAAAACCATGTGGGCTGGTCATGTGTGCTGTTTAAAAACCATATGTGCTGTTAAAAAAAACGTGTGCTGTTTAAAAAAAACATGTGGGCTCGTCATGTGTGCTGTTTAAAAACCATGTGTGCTGTTTAAAAAACATGTGTGCTGTTTAAAAAACATGTGGGCTGTTTAAAAAACATGTGTGCTGTTTAAAAAACATGTGGGCTGTTTAAAAAACATGTGGGCTGTTTAAAAAACATGTGGGCTGTTTAAAAAATGTGTGCTGTTTAAAAAACATGTGTGCTGTTTAAAAGTCATGTGTGCTGTTTAAAAAACATGTGTGCTGTTTAAAAAAAACATGTGGGCTGTTTAAAAAACATGTGGGCTGGTCATGTGTGCTGTTTAAAAACCATGTGTGCTGTTTAAAAACCATGTGTGCTGTTTAAAAACCATGTGTTCGGTTTAAAAACCATGTGGGCTGGTCATGTGTGCTGTTTAAAAACCATGTGTGCATGTCATGTGTGCTGTTTAAAAACCATGTGGGCTGGTCATGTGTGCTGTTTAAAAACCATATGTCCTGTTAAAAAAAACGTATGCTGTTTAAAAAAAACATGTGGGCTCGTCATGTGTGCTGTTTAAAAAACATGTGTGCTGTTTAAAAAACATGTGGGCTGTAAAAAACATGTGGGCTGGTCATGTGCGCGGTTTAAAAACCATGTGTGCTGTTTAAAAAAAACATGTGTGCTGTTTAAAAGTCATGTGTGCTGTTTAAAAACCATTTGTGCTGTTTAAAAAAAACATGTGTGCTGTTTAAAAAACATGTGTGCTGTTTAAAAAAAACCATGTGTGCTGTTTAAAAACCATGTGTGCTGTTTAAAAAAAACATGTGTGCTGTTTAAAAGTCATGTGTGCTGTTTTAAAAACCATGTGTGCTGTTTAAAAAAAACATGTGTGCTGTTTAAAAAAAATGTGTGCTGTTTAAAAACCATGTGTGCTGTTTAAAAACCATGTGTGCTGTTTAAAAAACATGTGTGCTGTTTAAAAAACATGTGGGCTGGTCATGTGTGCTGTTTAAAAACCATGTGTGCTGTTAAATAACCGTGCGTGCTGTTCAAAAACCATTTGTGCTGTTCAAAAACCATGTGGGCTGTTTAAACACCATGTGTGCTGTTTAACAAACAAGTGTGCTGTTCAAAAACCATGCGTGCTGTTCAAAAACCATGTGGGCTGTTTAAACACCATGTGGGCTGTTTAATAACCATGTGTGCTGTTTAATAACCATGTGTGCTGTTCAAAAACCATGTGTGCATGTCATGTGTGCTGTTTAAAAACCATGTGTGCTGTTTAAAAACCATGTGTGCATGTCATGTGTGCTGTTTAAGAACCATGTGGGCTGGTCATGTGTTCTGTTCAAAAACCATGTGTGCTGTTTAAAAACCATGTGTGCTGTTTAAAAACCATGTGTGCTGTTTAAAAACCATGTGTGCTGTTTAAAAACCATGTGTGCATGCCATGTGTGCTGTTTAAAAACCATGTGTTCTGTTTAAAAACCATGTGGGCTGGTCATGTGTGCTGTTTAAAAACCATGTGTGCTGTTTAAAAACCATGTGTGCATGTCATGTGTGCTGTTTAAAAACCATGTGGGCTGGTCATGTGTGCTGTTTAAAAACCATATGTGCTGTTAAAAAAAACGTGTGCTGTTTAAAAAAAACATGTGGGCTCGTCATGTGTGCTGTTTAAAAACCATGTGTGCTGTTTAAAAAACATGTGTGCTGTTTAAAAAACATGTGGGCTGTTTAAAAAACATGTGGGCTGTTTAAAAAACGTGTGCTGTTTAAAAAACATGTGTGCTGTTTAAAAGTCATGTGTGCTGTTTAAAAAACATGTGTGCTGTTTAAAAAAAACATGTGGGCTGTTTAAAAAACATGTGGGCTGGTCATGTGTGCTGTTTAAAAACCATGTGTGCTGTTTAAAAACCATGTGTTCTGTTTAAAAACCATGTGGGCTGGTCATGTGTGCTGTTTAAAAACCATGTGTGCATGTCATGTGTGCTGTTTAAAAACCGTGTGGGCTGGTCATGTGTGCTGTTTAAAAACCATATGTGCTGTTAAAAAAAACGTGTGCTGTTTAACAAACAAGTGTGCTGTTCAAAAAGCATGCGTGCTGTTCAAAAACCATGTGGGCTGTTTAAACACCATGTGGGCTGTTTAATAACCATGTGTGCTGTTTAATAACCATGTGTGCTGTTCAAAAACCATGTGTGCATGTCATGTGTGCTGTTTAAAAACCATGTGTGCTGTTTAAAAACCATGTGTGCATGTCATGTGTGCTGTTTAAGAACCATGTGGGCTGGTCATGTGTTCTGTTCAAAAACCATGTGTGCTGTTTAAAAACCATGTGTGCTGTTTAAAAACCATGTGTGCTGTTTAAAAACCATGTGTGCTGTTTAAAAACCATGTGTGCATGCCATGTGTGCTGTTTAAAAACCATGTGTTCTGTTTAAAAACCATGTGGGCTGGTCATGTGTGCTGTTTAAAAACCATGTGTGCTGTTTAAAAACCATGTGTGCATGTCATGTGTGCTGTTTAAAAACCATGTGGGCTGGTCATGTGTGCTGTTTAAAAACCATATGTGCTGTTAAAAAAAACGTGTGCTGTTTAAAAAAAACATGTGGGCTCGTCATGTGTGCTGTTTAAAAACCATGTGTGCTGTTTAAAAAACATGTGTGCTGTTTAAAAAACATGTGGGCTGTTTAAAAAACATGTGTGCTGTTTAAAAAACATGTGGGCTGTTTAAAAAACGTGTGCTGTTTAAAAAACATGTGTGCTGTTTAAAAGTCATGTGTGCTGTTTAAAAAACATGTGTGCTGTTTAAAAAAAACATGTGGGCTGTTTAAAAAACATTAGGGCTGGTCATGTGTGCTGTTTAAAAACCATGTGTGCTGTTTAAAAACCATGTGTGCTGTTTAAAAACCATGTGTTCTGTTTAAAAACCATGTGGGCTGGTCATGTGTGCTGTTTAAAAAACATGTGTGCATGTCATGTGTGCTGTTTAAAAACCATGTGGGCTGGTCATGTGTGCTGTTTAAAAACCATATGTGCTGTTAAAAAAAACGTGTGCTGTTTAAAAAAAACATGTGGGCTCGTCATGTGTGCTGTTTAAAAAACATGTGTGCTGTTTAAAAAACATGTGGGCTGTAAAAAACATGTGGGCTGGTCATGTGTGCTGTTTAAAAACCATGTGTGCTGTTTAAAAAAAACATGTGTGCTGTTTAAAAGTCATGTGTGCTGTTTAAAAACCATTTGTGCTGTTTAAAAAAAACATGTGTGCTGTTTAAAAGTCATGTGTGCTGTTTAAAAAAAACATGTGTGCTGTTTAAAAAAAACATGTGTGCTGTTTAAAAACCATGTGTGCTGTTTAAAAACCATGTGTGCTGTTTAAAAAACATGTGGGCTGGTCATGTGTGCTGTTTAAAAACCATGTGTGCTGTTAAATAACCGTGTGTGCTGTTCAAAGACCATGTGTGCTGTTCAAAAACCATGTGGGCTGTTTAAACACCATGTGTGCTGTTTAACAAACAAGTGTGCTGTTCAAAAACCATGCGTGCTGTTCAAAAACCATGTGGGCTGTTTAAACACCATGTGGGCTGTTTAATAACCATGTGTGCTGTTTAATAACCATGTGTGCTGTTCAATAACCATGTGTGCTGTTTAATAACCATGTGGGCTGTTCAATAACCATGTGTGCTGTTCAATAACCATGTGTGCTGTTCAATAACCATGTGTGCTGTTTACTAACCATGTGGGCTGTTCAATAACCATGTGTGCTGTTCAATAACCATGTGTGCTGTTCAATAACCATGAGTGCTGTTCAATAACCATGTGTGCTGTTCAAAAACCATGTGGGCTGTTTAAACACCATGTGTGCTTTTTAATAACCATGTGGGCTGTTTAATAACCATGTGGGCTGTTTAATAACCATGTGTGCTGTTCAAAAACCATGTTGGCTGTTTAAACACCATGTGGGCTGTTTAATAATCATGTGTGCTGTTCAAAAACCATGTGGGCTGTTTAAACACCATGTGTGCTGTTCAAAAACCATGTGTGCTGTTTAATAACCATGTGGGCTGTTCAATAACCATGTGTGCTGTTCAATAACCATGTGTGCTGTTTAATAACCATGTGGGCTGTTTAAAAAACATGTGGGCTGGTCATGTGTGCTGTTTAAAAACCATGTGTGCTGTTTAAAAAAAACATGTGTGCTGTTTAAAAGTCATGTGTGCTGTTTAAAAACCATGTGTGCTGTTTAAAAACCATGTGTGCTGTTTAAAAAACATGTGTGCTGTTTAAAAAACATGTCGGCTGGTCATGTGTGCTGTTTAAAAACCATGTGTGCTGTTTAAAAAACATGTCGGCTGGTCATGTGTGCTGTTAAATAACCGTGTGTGCTGTTCAAAAGCCATGTGTGCTGTTCAAAAACCACGTGTGCTGTTCAAAAACCATGTGTGCTGTTCAAAAAAACACGTGGGCTGTTTAAACGCCATGTGGGCTGTTTAATAACCATGTGTGCTGTTTAAACACCATGTGTGCTGTTCAAAAACCATGTGGGCTGTTTAAACACCATGTGTGCTGTTTAATAACCATGTGGGCTGTTTAAACACCATGTGTGCTGTTCAAAAACCATGTGGGCTGTTTAAACACCATGTGTGCTGTTTAATAACCATGTGTGCTGTTTAATAACCATGTGTGCTGTTCAATAACCATGTGTGCTGTTTAAAAACCATGTGGGCTGTTCAATAACCATGTGTGCTGTTCAATAACCATGTGTGCTGTTCAATAACCATGTGTGCTGTTCAATAACCATGTGTGCTGTTCAATAACCATGTGTGCTGTTTAATAACCATGTGTGCTGTTCAATAACCATGTGTGCTGTTCAATAACCATGTGTGTTGTTCAATAACCATGTGTGCTGTTTAATAACCATGTAGGCTGTTCAATAACCATGTGTGCTGTTCAATAACCATGCGTGCTGTTCAATAACCATGTGTGCTGTTCAATAACCATGTGTGCTGTTTAATAACCATGTGGGCTGTTCAATAACCATGTGTGCTGTTCAATAACCATGTGTGCTGTTCAATAACCATGTGTGCTGTTTAATAACCATGTGTGCTGTTCAATAACCATGGGTGCTGTTCAATAACCATGTGTGCTGTTCAATAACCATGTGTGCTGTTCAATAACCATGTGTGCTTTTCTATAACCATGTGTGCTGTTCAATAACCATGTTTGCTGTTCAATAACCATGTGTGCTGTTCAATAACCATGTGTGCTGTTCAATAACCATGTGTGCTGTTCAATAACCATGTGTGCTGTTTAATAACCATGTGGGCTGTTCAATAACCATGTGTGCTGTTCAATAACCATGTGTGCTGTTTAATAACCATGTGGGCTGTTCAATAACCATGTGTGCTGTTTAATAACCATGTGTGCTGTTCAATAACCATGTGTGCTGTTCAATAACCATGTGTGCTGTTCAATAACCATGTGTGCTGTTCAATAACCATGTGTGCTGTTTAATAACCATGTGTGCTGTTCAATAACCATGTGTGCTGTTTAAACACCATGTGTGCTGTTCAAAAACCATGTGTGCTGTTTAATAACCATGTGGGCTGTTCAATAACCATGTGTGCTGTTCAATAACCATGTGTGCTGTTTAATAACCATGTGGGCTGTTTAAAAAACATGTGGGCTGGTCATGTGTGCTGTTTAAAAACCATGTGTGCTGTTTAAAAAAAACATGTGTGCTGTTTAAAAGTCATGTGTGCTGTTTAAAAACCATGTGTGCTGTTTAAAAACCATGTGTGCTGTTAAATAACCGTGTGTGCTGTTCAAAAGCCATGTGTGCTGTTCAAAAACCACGTGTGCTGTTCAAAAACCATGTGTGCTGTTCAAAAAAACACGTGGGCTGTTTAAACGCCATGTGGGCTGTTTAATAACCATGTGTGCTGTTTAAACACCATGTGTGCTGTTCAAAAACCATGTGGGCTGTTTAAACACCATGTGTGCTGTTTAATAACCATGTGGGCTGTTTAAACACCATGTGTGCTGTTCAAAAACCATGTGGGCTGTTTAAACACCATGTGTGCTGTTTAATAACCATGTGTGCTGTTTAATAACCATGTGTGCTGTTCAATAACCATGTGTGCTGTTCAATAACCATGTGGGCTGTTTAATAACCATGTGTGCTGTTCAATAACCATGTGTGCTGTTCAATAACCATGTGTGCTGTTCAATAACCATGTGTGCTGTTTAATAACCATGTGTGCTGTTCAATAACCATGTGTGCTGTTCAATAACCATGTGTGCTGTTCAATAACCATGTGTGCTGTTCAATAACCATGTGTGCTCTTTACTAACCATGTGGGCTGTTCAATAACCATGTGTGCTGTTCAATAACCATGTGTGCTGTTCAATAACCATGTGTGCTGTTTACTAACCATGTGGGCTGTTCAATAACCATGTGTGCTGTTCAATAACCATGTGTGCTGTTCAATAACCATGTGTGCTGTTCAATAACCATGTGTGCTGTTTAATAACCATGTGGGCTGTTCAATAACCATGTGTGCTGTTCAATAACCATGTGTGCTGTTCAATAACCATGTGTGCTGTTTAATAACCATGTGTGCTGTTCAATAACCATGTGTGCTGTTCAATAACCATGTGTGCTGTTTAATAACCATGTGGGCTGTTCAATAACCATGTGTGCTGTTCAATAACCATGTGTGCTGTTCAATAACCATGTGTGCTGTTCAATAACCATGTGTGCTGTTCAATAACCATGTGTGCTGTTTACTAACCATGTGGGCTGTTCAATAACCATGTGTGCTGTTCAATAACCATGTGTGCTGTTCAATAACCATGTGTGCTGTTCAATAACCATGTGTGCTGTTTAATAACCATGTGGGCTGTTCAATAACCATGTGTGCTGTTCAATAACCATGTGTGCTGTTCAATAACCATGTGTGCTGTTTAATAACCATGTGTGCTGTTCAATAACCATGGGTGCTGTTCAATAACCATGTGTGCTGTTCAATAACCATGTGTGCTGTTCAATAACCATGTGTGCTGTTTAATAACCATGTGTGCTGTTCAATAACCATGTGTGCTGTTCAATAACCATGTGTGCTGTTCAATAACCATGTGTGCTGTTTAATAACCATGTGGGCTGTTCAATAACCATGTGTGCTGTTCAATAACCATGTGTGCTGTTTAATAACCATGTGGGCTGTTCAATAACCATGTGTGCTGTTCAATAACCATGTGTGCTGTTTAATAACAATGTGGGCTGTTCAATAACCATGTGTGCTGTTTAATAACCATGTGTGCTGTTCAATAACCATGTGTGCTGTTCAATAACCATGTGTGCTGTTCAATAACCATGTGTGCTGTTCAATAACCATGTGTGCTGTTTAATAACCATGTGTGCTGTTCAATAACCATGTGTGCTGTTTAATAACCATGTGTTCTGTTTAATAACCATGTGTGCTGTTCAATAACCATGTGTGCTGTTCAATAACCATGTGTGCTGTTCAATAACCATGTGTGCTGTTTAAAAACCATGTGTGCTGTTCAATAACCATGTGTGCTGTTCAATAACCATGTGTGCTGTTCAATAACCATGTGTGCTGTTCAATAACCATGTGTGCTGTTCAATAACCATGTGTGCTGTTCAAAAACCATGTGGGCTGTTTAAACACCATGTGTGCTGTTTAATAACCATGTCTGCTGTTCAAAAACCATAGATAACCTTTAAAAACATGTTAAGTGCTAATGGCTTCCTAAAATCACATTGGATTAATATTTGAATGTTTTGGTAGGACATCAAACACATTATTCCTGTGATACGCTCTACTGGGATATTTATCAGCTTCCCAAGATACAGCAAATGTCAACCTTTTGATGAATCCTGTTGGGTCCGGTTATGTAATGTAGTGTACACGAATCAAAATGCAGGGAGGGTTTTTGTTGTTTTTGAAAAGCTTAAATGATAACAAGGTGCGATGTTTTAAGATCTGACAATGTAACTCTTTCCTCTTCTCCATTTAAGGACCATGCAGTGAAAGTGTCTGTAGTTGCATTGTGGCCTAGGGCAAATTATATGTACAGTATGTTTGAATGGAATCAGAATGATTCCCCTTTTAGAAGCAAACACAATGTTTTTAATGCAGAATAACCATTTGCTTGTTTATCATATTTTCCATCTAGAAATCCTGCAACATCCCTTGTTGACCTGAAAAGGATTGTCTTCTTCTTGCCCATGTTGTCAAGAAGGAAATGGAACAAAGGCCTATTTGTAATGCTGATGAGGAAATGGAACAAAGGCCTATTTGTAATGCTGATGAGGAAATGGAACAAAGGCCTATTTGCAATGCAGAGAGACTTATTAACCAGCCAATCCCAATCAGTCAAGTATGAGGTGACAAGCACTGCCTTCTGACATTTTTATAAAGCACCCCTCACTTATTGCACCCCCTCTTATTTACTCTCTTTCAAATTATTTTTTGTCCTCCGTTGACAAAGATAAATGAGGGGATTAATATATATTGAACTAATCTGGAGGTTTGCTAGGAGGAGGGGAAGAGCCTGGATAGTATTCCCTTCAGGTAACCATATGCAGGCCCACTGGATTAGGAGCCATTTGCAGTAAGGCTTAACTGAGATCCAAAGCCATTAGCAGAACATCGTTTTATGAAGAGTAAAAGGAGGAGGAGGAAGGAGTTTTTTAATTGCCTTCTGTTGATTAGAATTCAAGACAGCAACAGACTCCACTCACACCTTTGAGGAGTAGACTCTCTGCATAGGCCTAACCCTCTGCCTGACAAAATGGCTTCCAAGCTACAACCAGTTTCACTCATTACATTATTATGATTTGCTATTTTCTGTAGGTTTTTAAAGAAGTAACATAGGCCTACTGTATATATCATTGTATAAAATGGTACTAAAAACACAGTATTTGGCCAATGAGAAGGGGTAACATCCCTGAATATTGCTCAATGCCGCAAAAGACCCATGGGTAGAGAGCTATTATGCCATATGTAAGACTCCAGCCTCAGCCTGAGCTACACCTCATATGTCATGAGGATTTCATACACCCATTGGAAGCCAATATGGTGTATTGGATCCACATGTCTTGCGCTGTCTGAGAGGCAATACCACATACATGATTAGTTACATATGCCTGGCTGTGCCTTTGTGCCAGTGACAGCGAACTGTCTGATTGTAGTTCTATTCGGTCTGCTCTGCCAAACAGATGACAAACCACTATGGCCCCTGTCTTACACCCTAGTTAACACAAGGTGGCGATACAGAATGCCATTTTTGAGGTGTACCTATTATACATGCCTTTGAGTTTGAGTTTATTTTTTATTTTTACAGGGACAGTGCACATTAATCAACGTTTCAGTAAAAGTGCCGGTTTTAGCCAGCCGGCTAATTTTCAACCGCAGTCCATGGGCAGGTTATTAAAAACAATTACAATATAGACAATAGCAGCATAGAACAAGCAAGACATAGCAACATAGGACAAGCAAGACATAGCATACAGACAGAGCAACATAGGACAAGCAAGACGCAGCATACAGACAGAGCAACATAAAATAAAAAGCAGCAAGACAAAATTCATAAAAGCAACAAAGTGTTTCCACACCTCACAAGCTACAGACAACAGACAACATGGAAAGCGGCAACACACAGCTAGGGACCATGTTCACAAATCTGATTGACCTTTAGCCATGTCGTCAAGCATTTTGTGAAAGTGTGATATGTGGTGCAGTTATGTGTGTCTGATGGCAGTGTATTCCAGACATGGGAAGCTCTCACAGGGAATGCAGATTTACTAAAGGTGCTTTTCCTTAGGGGAACTATACAGTCACCTCTCATGGCAGACCTTGTGGATCTGCTGCCATATGTCTGGGTTTTCTGTTTAACAGAAATATTGAGTGGAGGGGGAGCCAGGCCATTAAGGATCTTGAATACAAGACATGCGTCAGTGTATTGCACAAGATTTCCCCAACTCAAGAGCTCATGCTTTCTAAGAATGTGACAATGATGATGGCTATTGGGCTTCCTATCAAGCACTTTGAGAGCATGTTTGTAGACAGACTGAATAGGTTTTAATGTTGTACAGCAAGCTTGGGCCCAACTAGTCAAGCAGTATGTTAAGTGGGGGAGTATCATAGATTTGAAGTACAGTTTTGCTACCTCTGTAGTCAAACAATTTCGTATAAATCGGAAATTAGCTAGGTTGAATTTGGTTATTTTAATTACCTTTTTCACATGCTTTTTAAAAGAGAGGTTGGAATCAAGTATGATGCCAAGGTACTTAAAATCGGATACCACCTGGAGCTTCTCCCCTGACACATAGACATCTGGCTCAGTAGCATCTGTTGCCCTCTTTGTGAAGAACATGCAAACAGTTTTTTTCACATTGAGATGCAAACACGAGTCACTGAGCCACTTTGTAACCTGGACCATTACAGTAGTGAGTTCTTGTGCAGCTTGTTGTTTGCTCTTTGCATGCACATATATCACTGTATCATCTGCATACATTTGAACTTCAGACCCAGTACAGACAGAAGGCAGATCATTAATGTACAGGCTGAACAGGAGGGGCCCCAGTATTGACCCTTGGGGCACGCCCACATCATAGCTACGAGTGGGCGACAGCTCATTGCTCACTCTGACACACTGAGTTCTGCCTTCAAGGTATGATTTCATCCATCTCAAGGCATCAGGGGAAAAGTTGAACTTGGACAATTTTGTGAAAATGTCAAAATCAAAATATGTTTTTTTAACAATAAATGAACATTGTATTTTTGTATATTTTTGTATTTTTTCAATAACTACATTATAATGAAGTATTTGTTGTTTATATTTACTTATTCATTGTATTAATGGATATGATGAAATAATAAGGCTCCTCTGCATTGTTAAATGCCATGCAAAACTAATTATACAACTGCATGAATTAACTGATAACTACACAGTCATAACATATACCCAGACAGATAACCGTGTTTTGTTCTCTTGTAATAGTGTCCATATGGAGGAGAATGTCAACACTGGTACACATGGTGTCTAATCAGAGAGCAGCTCCTGACCTAGGCAGTAATCATGACAAGTGGCCATCCACTGGCCATAAAGCACAACACAGCTGGTGTAAAAGTGTCCCCAGAGCACACAGCCAGCAGCAGGTGTGGCAGCCAGAGCTTAACATCTTGCTGATACAGTCAGTGAGTTATTGCTTTATTACTCTTCATTTCCCCACTCTGTCCACTTCACTGAAACTGCAGCAGCAGACAAAGGAAACCACCTGTCTGAACAATGATAAGAGAAGAGGAGAACAAATGCACACAGAGATAGGTGAGGAGGATATGGCACTGCGTTGTATATAATGTATTATATGTGAACTTTGTGTAAACTCCACTGTCTGCATTCTGTCTATAACTTTAAATGGTGTCTATCACTAGCAGCAGCAAATCACGAAGTACAATTCTGAGTATGTGTACATGTACTTGGCGAATAAAGGTGATTCTGATTCTGATTGTGCTGCACACAGAATAACAGTCAACCTGTATGACATATCACTGAATGTCCACTGGAGGGCATTGTTGCTCACTATATAAAACCACATTTGAGAAAGACAAATAAACCTTTGGGTGTTACATCACTCACTCAAGTAACAACAGGTGGCAACATCAAGTCTTTCATCTCAAAACTAGGAAATTCTCTTGGCAATTGGTGTCAAACAACATTTATAACAACACCACACTCAAGTCATATTGGTCCACAATTGCCCTATTAAAATGTATATTTTACTTCAACATGAAAACATTGTCTGCAAGTAATATTTCAATATTGACCTTGCACTAAGCGAACACGCTTCCTCATTGTCCATATTGCCACATACTCAGAAAGATACTGTATCACAGCTGATGTTTTATACAATACTTGCACTCTGTTTGCCAAGGCTAGGTTGGCTTACCAGTTATACTAACACAATGGGCACTGATTAGGCCTATTTTCAGTCTGATTCTTCAACATTACATTGAAATCCATAGATCAACAGCCAACTCTATAAATGCTGTATTTTCAATGTGAGATATTCAGTAAGTCCATAGATCCCTGAACAAACAGGCTTTTTATCACATGCAACATATCTGTGCTGGAGGCTTCAGGGTCTACAATCCACAAGACTAGTCGAACAAACATTCAGTGCTGTAAGCAACCACACATACTGTACACTGTGCAATGTGGTTATTGCTGTAGTACTGTACAGTATGACAGTTTAGGGATTAGAAAATAAGCTAAAACAATCAAATACATTATAAGTCATTTTTAAGATTGTAATCTTGGCCTATTGACTGTAACACATGCATATTTGCTTTAGTGTTTGTTGCCTGTTATAAATAAGCATACAGTTCTCATCACCTTATCCAAAAATGTTCTTATAAGTAGATCATCAATAGGTGACGATGTAGTTTCATTGCTTGACACCTGAAGTATTAAGAAATAGTTCAGTGTTTATAAAGAGGGTGGAGCCACCTTTAAACCAGGGGCTTTAGCACCTTTCAACACCTTTGGCACGAGCTACCTGGCGACATGCTCACTGAGACGAGCACCAACTCCCAACTGTGCAGTACAAAGGTGAGCCCTCCTTTTCACCAGCAACCAACCTTACAATACTGTTGAACATATCTTTATTCATTTCACTGTCAGTTCTTTTCCAATATAGTCCCCACATGACTCTAAGCATGAGAATGATGATGAATGATAATTTTAGTGTCAAATCCCTCAACGTGCCTTATCACATCATGGAATTGCAGTAGATAACATGCCAAGTTAATGATATGAGTGGTTACAGGTGCATACTCTGTTCATTTTAGGACACATTGGGGCATTAAAGAAAGAGTCATCAAACAAAGCACGTTGACAGAGGAAATGCCATGATTTCACCTGGTATGGAAAGAGACACATGTCGTAAGAAAGTTTCCATATTCCAAAATGCACTAGGAAGTTATTGGAAGTGTAGGCCTGAATCTGTTGGTAGCCTAAGCGCGTCTTTCTTTTTCCCAACGCAGTTAAGCCAAAACCACGACCAATTATTCAGAGAGGTGTTCTACAGCGATTTGAGCGCTCTCCAAGACTCCAAGTCCGGAAGTGAATATCACGTAGCACAAAATTTCAGTCAGTGATTAATAACATTTGCCCTTGTATTTCAAGATTGAAAAATATAGTAATATGTCGTGGACCGAGCTAACCATTAACGTCCCTTAATGCTCAAAGACAGATTCAACGGCTGTACTGTAGCATTGAATGATTAGCTATTAAATATTTCAGAAATTATATAATAAGCATATGCTTTTACCTGATAATAGACTACTAATGATAATATAACAACTTCAAAATAAATACATGGGCAAATGTTACCAAACATGATGACAATAATAGGCCTGCATTATGGCAGGCAGCTAATTGTTAAATTACACTTTCCATCTTCACCTTGGAAGGTCACTGTCTCTGCGCTGAACGCCTGTGAGTTAGACAACGCTAGCTAGCCAATCGGAGTGTAGTAGACCGCCTTTGAATAACGGGGTGTGGTTTTGGCTGAACTGCGTTTGTAAAAAGAAAGACGCTTGCCTAAAATACCCTGACTACACAGCTCGCGTCGCGTGTAGAAATCTATGTTATTCAATTATTGCAACCACACTGCGTGTCAACGAGCGTCTGCGTTGCCAAGGGATAAAATAGAAGTCCTTTCTATTTCTGACACAGATAGCGTTGCAAGTCCTGCCTCTCCCATCTCCTCATTGGTTTATAGAAGCAGGTATTCATGTGCCATCTCCTCATTGGTTATACCCACGTGGGTGATTGAAAGACGAACTGTGTTCAAAGATGAAAAGCCTGGAAGGAGGAGAGATGACTAGAAATGATTCGGTTGACCGTTTTATGTGTGGATTAATTGTCGAAGTAGAGGACCTTGTGCATTTCAGGTAAAATAACAACTCAATGTTTATATCCCAGGACAAATTAGCTAGCAACAACAAGCTAGCTAAATTGGACAAATAAGCTAGCAAGTGCAAGCTAACAAGCTAAATTGCCATAAAGGTTTAATGCTTTTCGATCTGTCTCCAAATTAATGTCATTGGTTCAGAGTTTGTTTTGATATTTTAACCTGCATGTCGTGATCGCTTTTGGTGTAGGGGGACAAAATACATTTATGCACGATGGTGCACGATGGAGCACACACGCAGCTGGTTTGGGTTCAGTGTAAGCCTACATGTTACTAATGATGCAACAATTTCATCACCAGTCTTGGTTTTTCCTTTTCCACCTGCAACTAAACTGAGCGAGCTCAACTGTGAATGGTCCTGGTGCACCACAAAAAAAGTGTCAATGGAAGCCAGTATGGATTTGGCTTCACTCCAATCACATCGCATCAAGAGCATACATCACTGACAGAAACTCATTGTGCATCTCGTTGTGTTGTTGTCCTCAGCTAGCTAGCTAGCTAAAATTGGCCCATCAAACGCATTTGGTGTTATGGTGGTCTCAGCTCAGGTAAAACAAACCTAAACTTGCGCCTTTTTTCAATGCTAAATTGACTGTCATTGAGAAACAGAAAGGTGTCAATGTATTTTTTTTCGAAAACATCCTTTCTAAATGTAAAAGTAATCCAAGAGGTGGTAAAGATGGCACCGACGGAGAAGGGAAACATCTTACGAGTTCCAACCCGTCTTTGCTATTTAGTGCCTTTTCCCTGTTTACCTTTATTATTTTTTTACAGGAAGTTCAAAGTAGTAGCACATATAACCACCAAGCACTTCTGGACATCAGATCGACAGTTAGTAGCCTTTCCTGCAGTTAAATTACAAAATCTTCCTCTAGTAGCCTCAGGTGGAATGTTATTCATATTTTTCAGAATTGTATAATTACTTAACTTTTTTTTAATGACCACCAAAAATCCAGTGTTTCTATGTCAAACGGTTTTGTTTTATTTCCGTCTTCTGTGATGTATAGAAAGTGTAATATAGGGATGCAACTCAAAATGGAATACATTTAAACTCAACATTTTACACGATGTCTTATTTTTTTAAGCCCATAATCATGTGTGTATACTTTTGTTTCAAAGTAGATTTGTTTAAAACTACCAAGAAACACACTGATTTAGCCCAATACAGTAAAAGGTTAACCTCGATTTCGACTTCAAATCTGACTTCAACTCCAATTCAGCTGTTCCCTTGTTCATACCGGACCCCATTCCTTTGGTTCATGGGATACCAAAACGCCACAGGCGTAGACACTGGAAATGTGCCGGCATCCTGGTGAGATTGAGACTCCCCCCCGTTCTATCGGCAAATGTCTAGTCACTCAAGAATAAGATGGATAAACTTTGTTCAAGAGTCTTCTATCAGAGATACTTGATATTTTACGTAATATTATGTGCCTTGCA